>NC_084460.1:175913568-176227318 GCF_027409185.1 Cynocephalus volans
ATTAATTTTTATCTTCCACCAATAAGTGAGAACATGTGATATTTCTCTTTCTGTGCCTGACTCATTTCACTTAATATAATTCTCTCAAGGTCTATCCATGTTGTTGCAAATGGCAGTATTTCATTCGTTTTTATAGCTGAGTAGTATTCCATTGTGTAGCTGTACCACATTTTCTGTATCCACTCATCCGATGATGGACATTTGGGCTGGTTCCAACTCTTGGCTATTGTAAAGAGTGCTGCAGTGAACATTGGGGAACAGGTATACCTTCGACTTGATGATTTCCATTCCTCTGGGTATATTCCCAACAGTGAGATAGCTGTGTCGTATGGTAGATCTATCTGCAATTGTTTGAGGAACCTCCATACCATTTTCCATAGAGGCTGCACCATTTTGCAGTCCCACCAACAATGTATGAGAGTTCCTTTTTCTCCGCAACCTCGCCAGCATTTATCGTTCAGAGTCTTTTGGATTTTAGCCATCCTAACTGGGGTTGGATGGTATCTCAGTGTGGGTTTAATTTGCATTTCCCGGATGCTGAGTGATGTTGAGCATTTTTTCATATGTCTGTTGGCCATTTGTATATCTTCCTTAGAGAAATGCCTACTTAGCTCTTATGCCCATTTTTTAATTGGGTTGCTTGTTGTTTTCTTGTAAAGTTGTTTGAGTTCCTTATATATTCTGGATACTAATCCTTTGTCAGATGTATATTTTGCAAATATTTTCTCCCACTCTGTTGGTTGTCTTTTAACTCTGTTAATTGTTTCTTTTGCTGTGCAGAAGCTTTTTAGTTTGATATAATCCCATTTGTTTATTTTTCCTTTGGTTGCCCGTGCTTTTGGGGTCGTATTCATGAAGTCTGTGTCCAGTCCTATTTACTGAAGTGGTTCTCCTATGTTTTCTTTAAGAAGTTTCATTGTTTCAGGGTGTATATTTAAATCCTTAATCCATTTTGAGTTGATTTTAGTATATGGTGAGAGGTATGGGTCTAGTTTCATTCTCCTGCATATGGATATCCAGTTCTCCCAGCACCATTTGCTGAAGAGGCAGTCCCTTCCCCAGTGAATAGGCTTGGTGCCTTTGTCAAAGATCAGATGGCAGTAAGTGTGTGGGTTGATTTCTGGATTCGCTATTCCATTGATCAGTGTGTCTGTTTTTATGCCAGTGCCATACTGTTTTGGTTATTATAGCTTTGTAGTATAGCTTAAAGTCAGGTAGTGTTATGCCTCCAGCTTTATTTTTTTTGCTCAGCATTGCTTTGGCTATGTGTGGTCTTTCATTATTCCATATAAATGTCTGGATAGTTCTTTCCATTTCTGAGGAAAATGTCTTTGGAATTTTGATGGGGATTGCATTAAATTTGTATATCACTTTGGGTAGTATGGACATTTTCACTATGTTGATTCTTCCAATACAAGAGCATGGGATATCTTTCCATCTTCTTGTATCCTCTCTAATTTCTCTCAGCAGTAGTTTGTACTTCTCATTATAGAGATTTTTCACCTCCTTGGTTAACTCAATTCCTAAGTATTTTATTTTTTTGGTGGCTATTGTAAATGGGCAGGCTTTCTTGATTTCTCGTTCTGCATGTTCACTATTGGAGAAAAGAAATGCTACTGATTTTTGTGTGTTGATTTTGTATCCTGCTACTGTGCTGAAGTCATTTATCACCTCCAAGAGTTTTCTTGTAGAGGCTTTAGGCTGTTCAATATATAGGATCATGTCATCTGCAAACAGGGACAGTTTGACTTCATCTTTTCCAATCTGGATGCCCTTTATTTCCTTCTCTTCTCTGATTGCTCTGGCTAGTACTTCCAACACTGTGTTGAATAGGAGTGGTGAGAGTGGGCATCCTTGTCTAGTTCCTGTTCCTAAAGGAAAAGCTTTCAGCTTTTCCCCATTCAGGATGATATTGGCAGTGGGTTTGTCATATACGGCTTTAATTATGTTGAGATACTTTCCCTCTATACCTAACTAATAGAGGGTCTTTGTCATGAATGAGTGCTGAACTTTATCAAATGCTTTTTCAGCATCTATAGAGATGATCATATGGTCCTTGTGTTTGAGTTTATTAATATGGTGTATCACATTTATTGATTTGCGTATGTTGAACCAACCTTGCATCCCTGGGATGAATCCCACTTGATCGTGGTGAATAATTTTACGTATGTGTTGCTGTATTCTGTTTGCTAGTATTTTAGTGAGGATTTTTGCATCTCTATTCATTAAGGATATCGGCCTGTAGTTTTCTTTTTTGGTTATATCTTTACCTGGTTTTGGTATCAGGATGATGTTTGCTTCATAGAATGAGTTTGGGAGATTTGCGTCCGTTTCGGTCTTTTGGAATAGTTTGTAAAGAATCGGTGTCAATTCCTCTTTGAATGTTTGGTAGAATTCTGCTGTGAATCCCTCTGGTCCTGGGCTTTTCTTTGTTGGGAGCCTTCTGATAACAGCTTCAATCTCCTTTATTGTTATTGGTCTGTTCAAATTTTCTGTGTCTTCATGGCTCAGTTTTGGGAGCTTGTGTGTGTCCAGAAATTTATCCATTTCCTCCAGATTTTCAAACTTGTTGGTATATAGTTGTTTATAGTAGTCTCGAATGATTCCTTGTATTTCAGATGAATTAGTTGTAATATCGCCTTTTTCATTTCTAATTTTTGTTATTTGAATCTTCTCTCTTCTTTTTTTTGTTAGCTATGCTAATGGTTTGTCAATTTTATTTATCTTTTCAAAAAACCAACTTTTTGATTCATTGATCTTTTTTATTGTTTTGGGGGTTTCAATTTCATTCAGTTCTGCTCTGATCTTAATGATTTCTTTCCGTCTGCTAACTTTAGGTTTGGATTGTTCTTGTTTTACTAGTTCTTTAAGGTGAAGTGTTAGGTTGTTCACTTGCCATCTTTCCATTCTTCTGAGGTGTGCATTTAATGCAATAAATTTCCCCCTTAATACTGCTTTTGCAGTATCCCACAAGTTTTTGTAAGATGTATCATTATTTTCATTAGTTTCAATAAATTTTTTCATTTCCTGCTTGATTTCTTCTTGGACCCATATGTCATTAAGTAGAATGCTGTTTAATTTCCATGTGTTTGTATAGTTTCCAGAGTTTCGTTTGTTATTAATTTCTAGTTTTAATCCATTGTGGTCTGAGAAAATACATGGGATAATTCCAATTTTTTTGAACTTATTGAGACTTGATTTGTGACCTAATATGTGATCTATCCTGGAGAATGATCCATGTGCTGATGAGAAGAATGAATATTCTGAGGTTGTTGGATGGAATGTTCTGTAGATATCTGCCAAGTCCAATTGGTCTAGAGGATTGTTTAGATATTGTGTTTCTCTGCTGATTCTTTGCCTAGATGATCTGTCTAATATTGACAGTGGGGTGTTCAGGTCCCCTGCTATTATGATATTAGTGTCTATTTCCTTCTTTAGGTGTAATAGAGTTTGTTTTATAAATCTGGCTGCTCCAACATTGGGTGCGTACATATTTATGATTGTTATGTCTTCTTGATGGATTAGTCCTTTTATCATTAAGTAGTGTCCGTCATTGTCTCTTTCTATGGTTTTTAGTTTAAAGTCCATTTTGTCCGATATAAGATATAAGAATAGCTACTCCAGCTCGTTTTTCTTGTCTGTTTGCATGGTAAATCTTTTTCCATCCTTTCACTCTTAGTCTATGTGAATCTTTATGGGTCAGGTGGGTCTCTTGTAGGCAGCGTATAGTTGGGTCCTCCTTTTTAAACCGGTCAGCCAGTCTGTGTCTTTTGATTGGGGAATTTAAGCCTTTTACATTAAGAGTTGTTATTGAAAGGTGTTGATTTATTCCTAGCATTTTATTGGTTGTTTGGTTGTCTTAGGTGTCTTTTGTTCCTTGCTTTCTGATTTACCGTTTGGTTTCTGTGTTTGTTGTTCCTTAGGTTGTAGATAGAGTTTTTGTTTGTTTGTTTTCTCTTCATGAATGCCATTTTTATTATACTAGTGGGTTTTGATTTTTCTTGGGTTTTTATGGCAGTGGTAGTTATTTTTCAGGAACCAAACCCAGTACTCCCTTGAGGATTTCTTGTGAGGGTGGTCGTGTGGTAGTGAACTCCTGCAGTTTTTGTTTGTCTGAGAAATACACTATTTGCCCTTCATTTTGGAAGGATAGTCTTGCAGGGTAGAGTATTCTTGGCTGGCAATCTTTGTCTTTTAGTATTTTGAATATATCATCCCATTCCTTTCTAGCTTTTAGGGTTTGTGATGAAAAGTCTGATGTTAGCCTGATTGGGGCTCTCTTATAGGTGATTTGATGCTTCTCTCTTGCAGCTTTTAAGATTCTCTCTTTGTCTCTGAGTTTTGCCAATTTGACTATAACATGTCTTGGAGAAGGCCTTTTTGGGTTGAATACGTTTGGAGATCATTGAGCTTCCTGGATCTGAAGATCTGTGATTTTTCCTATACCTGGGAAGATTTCTGCCACTATTTTGTTGAATATGTTTTCAATGCAATCTCCATTTTCCTCCCCTTGTGGAATACCCATGACTCGGATATTTGAGTGCTTAAGGTTGTCTGATATCGCTCTCAGATTTTCTTCAATGTCTTTGATTCTTTTTTCTTCTTTTTTGTCTGCTTGTGTTATTTCAAACAGCCCATCTTCAAATTCAGAGGTTCTCTCTTCAACTTCGACGAGCCTGCTGGTTAAACTCTCCGTTGTTTTTTATTTCGCTGAATAACTTGTTCAGTTCGGCAAGTTCTGCTACATTTTTTTTAGGACATTGATTTCCTTGTACATTTCTTCTTTAAGGTCCTGTATACTTCTCCTCGTTTCATCATGATGTCTAGCTGAGTTTTCTTGTATCTCATTCAGTTTCCTTAGATTAGAATTATCACTCGAAATTCCTTGTCAGTCATTTCAAGGGTTTCTTGTTCCATAAGATCTCGAGTTTGAGATTTATTAATTTTTGGTGGTGTACTTTCTTGATTTTTTTGTATTTCTGGTATCCATTTTTTGATGTTTATTCATTGTGGCAGGGGGTTTCACAGTCCACTGGTTTGAGACTATTGACTAATAACTAAGATGTTGCTGTGGTTGCCAATTTGGTATGGCCACCTCCGTGACTGTTCAGTTGGCCTCTAGTGCCTTGTGTGTATGGTTGCCTCCTGTTTTGGGCCTCTCCGGGAAGCCACGTCTGTGGTCAGCTTGGACTCTGCTGGGCTGCTGGATCACGGGGCGGTACCGCAGGGTGTGTGGTCTCTGCTGAGCTTTCACTTCCCGTGCAGGACTTCTCCCTGTTCCGTGCGCTCTGGCCTGGGCTGCTGGATCATGCAGTGGCAGCCCCACAGGGTGTGTGGTTTCTGTCGAGTCTCCGCCTCCCTAGCTGGACGTCTCCCCGCTCTGTGCGCACTGGGCTGGGCTGGGACGTGTCTTCTGCAACCCTTGTCTATCAGCTGGGCCTTCAAGACCCTGCTCGGCACCGCCTTGCCCAGGAAGTCTACCAGGTTTCTGCTAGGCGCAGACGACCGGTCGCTCTGGGTGCCTTTGTAGCACTGTGTAGATCTTTCTCGGGACTTATCACCTTCCTCCTGGTATCGCGGTTATTTGTGTACTTGTCTTATCTCCCACACCAGAGCATGAGCTCCTCAGGGGAGGAGCCCGCAGCACACGGTTCACCTTTGAATCCCCCCGGCACGGACCAAGTCCGGTGCCTGCCCGCACGCAGTCAGCTCTCTGGCAGGTTCAAGCGAACTCGGGAACTCTCCGACCACACTATTCCTAACCAGAAATTGGTTAGGCGTTTTTCCGAACTGGTGGCCGCAGAGATGGTATCTGCCTCCCGGTAACAGGAAGTTTACCAGGGGCTGGAGCCCAGGGTGCAGTGGAGTGACAGTCGGCCCAGCCCGTACTTCCTTGCCTTCCCAAAGCCAGGGACGCCCCACGCCACCAGCCCTGCCAGAGAACCGTGGAGGGAATGTGAGGGGCAGCCAGCCCGCAGGTCCCGGGAAGCCCCGCGCTGGGGCAAGCAAGTGGGAAGACTCAGTGAGGAGCCGAGCCAGGCGGGAGCCGCCACCACCTGAGAAAATGGAGACAGCCCCGGGGCCGGTGGAAGCCGGAAGGGCATCTGCCCCCCGAGCAGGGCCGGGCCAGGGGTCACTCACAGGGCTTTGCCGGGCCGGGCGGCTCCTTCTCTGCCTCTGCGTCGTCACCGTCCCCTTCCCCGTCCCCGTCCGCCGCCACCTCAGGCTGCTCACTCGGTCCCGCGGCGTGGCTCGGGCGCTCCCAGGAATCTTCATTTATGCCGGCCTGAAACCTCGAATCCTGAATAGGGCAGCTGGCCGCCTTCAGCGCGGCCCCGGCCTCTGGTATCCTGGCAGCATCAACAGTGGCCCCGGTGCCGTGTTCCCTGTTTAGAGACTCACTTTTGCAGCTAAGAAACAGTTCTTTTCCTGTTCCATACTTCAAAGCTGTTGCCTGTAAACGAGGCAGCCTCTCCTGCCAAGGGCAAAGTGGTGGTCAGCCCCCATGACCGGCCACCAGCAGCTGTCCTCCCTTAAGAGACGGCAAGAGGAAGGTCCACAAGTTTCCCGGCTGCCTAAGGCCCAGTGGCCTCCTTTTCCACCTCAGCTACTCCGCGCCAACCGCCGCAGCCACCGCCATCTTAGGATCCGAAATATGATTACATTTTTAGAGGAAACATTCTTCAGTGTACCTTTATATAATAAATGGGTTCCTAAAAAAGGTCTATGTGTTTCATACTTTAAGTGATCTAGAAGAGAGCCAGATGCATTGGGACATTTTGAAACTTTGTTTCTGTACAGATCTCTTATAGTATAAGTTCTCCCTTCTGGCTTCTTTCTAATTCTTATATATTAAGTACAAGAATTACCCATGTCTCAATTTAAGCATTGTATTAATAGTAACAACTATTATTAAGCCCTTAATATGTGCAGGGCAGTGTCTCAAAACTTAAAATATACTGTCTCAGGCCAGCCTGTGGCTCACTCGGGAGAGTGTGGTGCTGATAACACCAAGGCCACGGGTTTGGATCCCATACAGGAATGGTCAGTTGGCTCACTGGGTGAGTATGGTGCTGATAACACCAAATCAAGGGTTAAGATCCCCTTACTGGTCAAAAAAAAAAAAAGAAAATATATATAAATATATATATATTGTCTCACTTATTCCTAACAGTGGATAAAAATAATGATACAAATAGAACTATTATTTTTCTAACTTTACAGATAAGAAACTAATTCACAAAGATTCGTAATTCACACAAGGTCACACAAACTAGAAAATGTGAAACTTACATTCAGCTTTACGGCCTCTTTGTCAGGAGTAAAATGCAAAATATATACTTGTTTGGTGATGTTACTTGTCAAAAAGATTCAGTGTGTGATCTACATGAAGCTCAATTTCATGGAGTACTACTATGCCATAAAAAAGAATGAAATTCTGCCAATATAGCAACGTGGATGAACTTAGAGAAAATTATGTTAAGTGAAATAAGCGAGGCACAAATAGAGAAATTCCACATGTCCTCACTCATAAGTGAGAGCTAAAAAAAAAATAGACAAATTTTATAAAGATAGATACAACAATCACAATAATACATTGAGCTTTCAAAAAGAGAGAACAGAACTGAGGTACCAGAGGTGGGGAAGAGGTAAGGCGGGCAGTTCGTGAGGAATTGGTAAAGGGCCACAAAAAATGATTGCATTGTATAATCTTGAATATACTAATTATCCTGATTTGAGCATCACATATTGCACACAGGTATTGATATTCAGCTGTGTACCCCACAGATATGTAAAATCAATTATGTTTCAATTTTGAAAAAAGAAAGAAAGAAAACAGTCTTTCTAATTGTTCATAGGTCGAAAATCACGGAATTGAGGCAGCTTGGGCTGGTGGCAGAAATGGTCGAGAAGTCATGGACAGATTCTTTCCACTGGTTTCAGATCTCCTTTCACCAAGAGGATTATTCTATTTAGTTACCATTAAAGACAACAATCCAGGTAATACAGATCAGTTTATCATTTAACTATTTACTGTGCAAAAATCAGAAGTGAGTAATATAAAAGACTATATAAAGTAGCTTGGAATGTTAATGAACTTAATCACTGACAACAGCTAATACAAATTCATGCTGAAAAAGGAAAGATTTTTAAGAGGTAAATTTTTCTGGTTTTAAAAAGTGTTGTCTTTTTGGGGGAAGTTTTCCCCCCATTCATAAACTAATATTTAAATACAAAATCCCTGATTTCTTCTAACACCTCACTCAATATTGTGAATTTTCTATCTACCCCTAGTCTTCATGCCCTTGACAATTCTATTTACTCTTTCGTTCATCTGAAGTTTTATCACGAAAGCTGTCTTATTGGATGGATTTTTATAGTTTGGTTTTCAGAGTACTTCGTAACTAAATTGACCATAATCTTTCTTCTCTTTTTGTATACACCTCCAGTTTGATTTTTATCTTATACCTTATGTCCTCAGCCCATTAGATTACATCATGATTACTAGTTATCTTTCTTTGGTAACTCCATTTTCTTAGTTCAGTCTTTAGTTTTATTTATTTGTAAAAAGAAGATTTTGCTTTTTTCAGTACAGCTGAAAGAAATAAGTTAAGTTCGTTTACTCTCACTGTGCAACTTCATTATTCAGTTTGTCCATACCTTCATTGACCTTTTTCATCCAAAGGAATGCTAAAGGGCAGAAAACCTGATGACTTGCTGCAATAAGAAGTACAATTAGTGTTTCTGTTGAGTCCAGAGTAGGCTGCCACTGCAGAGCAGGCCATTCAGTCTAATTAGAATCCTCAGTAACACTTTGAAAATACAGTGTGCTCCCATTTTTCTGAAGATTAAGTAAACTTTAATAGACATTTACTTGGTATACCTTGTTTTGTTAGGTGAATATAATTTGTAAAGTCTGTGTTTACCATCTTATTAAGCTGTTTAGTGACCATGCACATCACCAAATAATTTAATTGGATTTTACCTTTCAATTTTTATTTTAGAAGAGATTTTGAAAACAATGAAGACAAGAGGTCTTCAGGGGACTATTGCACTTTCCAGGCAAGCAGGCCGAGAAATCCTTTCAGTCCTCAAGTTTACCAAGTCCTAACATAAAGTGTGAGCTGACAGCTACTGGAAGCTGAATGCATTGAGCAAATTTTGAAACTGAAGTCATTCCTTGGTTAACAAGGAATTTTATCAGAAATTTGTCATAAAGAAAAAGGTAAAAGGTGAGGCATTTCCTTTCACCTGGGAATCAGGCCCAGAGAAATTTGCACAAGTGCAAGTTAATATGTATATTAAATTTATAATTTGCATTTTATATGTTATATTTAAGTTATAGGAAAGGATGTTTATTTCAGCATTACTTATAATAGCAAAATAATGCAATCCACCTAAATAGCCATCCTGAGGAGAGTAGATAAATAAATTACAGTATATACATTTCACTGAGCATGCAGCCATTAAACATGAGTCAAGTCTGCGTATACCTAGCCAGAGGGGTCCACGGTGTGCTATTGAGTGAAAAGATCAAGTTGCAAAACAGTGTTATCCTATATGTATATTTTTGGAAAACCAACAGAGAGGGTATGTTTGTATGTGTACATAAAAATGTCCCAGAAGATAAACAACAGGTGAATAAGGAACTTTTACTCCTCTGTGTTGGCATTTGCATTTACACAATAATAATGTTAGGACATTATTAAAAAATTGTTGTAAGCTTAACCAAGTGATGACTACAACTGCAGCTGCTGCACCTGATGTGGTTTCATTGCTTGAAAAAATTGACACATCCCCCGGTGCCTGCTACACAGCTGTTGATCTGGCAAATACCTTTTTCTCCATACCTGTCCATAAAGGCCCAGCAGAATCAGTTTGCTTTCAGCTGGCAAGGCCAGTAATGCACCTTCACTGTTGTATCCCAGGGATGTATCAACTCTCCAGCCCTATGTTACAATGTAGTTCACAGGGATCTCGATCGCCTTTCCCTTCCACAAGATATCACACTGATCCATTAGACTGGTGACATTATGCTGATTGGACCTAGTGAGGGAGTAGTAGTAACTAGTCTGGATTTATTGATAAGACATTTTCATGTCACAGGGTACGAAATAAATCTAACCAAACTTCTGGGGCCTTCTAACTCAGTGAAATTTGTAGAGGTCCGGTAGAATGGGGCATGTTGAGATATCCCTTCTAAGGTCAAGGATAAGTTGTTGCATATGGTAACAACTACTGTGATTAAATTAGGGATCTTGAGATGGGAAGATTATCCTGGACTATTTGTGTGGACCCTAAATGCAATCACTTGTATCCACAAAGAAGGAGGCAGAGGAAGATGCTGCCACATAAGAGGAGATGTGATTGATCATGGACGCAGAGATTGGAGTGATGTGGTCAGGAAATGCCAGCAGAAGTGGGAAGAGTCAAGGAACAGATTCTCCCTCAGAGCCTCAGGAGGAAGGAAGTCCCCTCCTGACACCTTGATTTTGGCCCAGTGAAACTGATTTTGGACTTCTGGCCTCCAGAACTATGGGATAATATATTTCTGTTATTTGAAGCCACCACATTTGTGGTAATTTGTTATAGCAGCCACAGGAGACTAAAACATCAGGTGATGCTGCTGCTGCTGGTGTTAGAAATAAAGCATATCAAAACTAATAAGAAATAACAAACCTGAATAATCACATGCTTATTATAAAATCCCCCTCAAAAAACAAATAATTTCAGGCACACATGATTTTCTAGGTGAGTTTTACAAAATTTTCAAACGGATTTCATTTTTATACAAATTCTTCAAGAGAATCAAAAAAGAGAGCCTACTCCCTGTGTTAGTGACAATTAACTTGCTGAAACAACCCTAAAATCTCCATGGCTTAACAAAATAAAAGGTTGTTGCTTGCTCAGGTTATGATTCAGAGTGGGTGGGGAAAGGGGGGGAGTTACACGGAGCTCTCAGAGTTCCATGCAGTTATGAAGAAATCCAGCATCTTTCCATCTTGTGATGCCACCATCTCCAACATTGATTTCAAGGATGGAGATTGATACATTGGTAATTTTTATGGGCTGGGTTCCATAAATGGCTTCCATCACTTCCACCTATGTTACATTGTCCAGATGCTGACATGGCCCCAACATAATTGCAAAGGTCTGCAAAACTAATTCAGCCATCCCAGGAAGAAGAGGAAATAAGAGATGTTACAGAGAACTAGCAACTTTTCCTTTTTGGGAGGAGTCCTTTCATTTAATATTCTCTGTGATTCAACTGTGCCTGTCTCGATGGTCTGCCTTGTCTCTTCTTGCCCTTGGCCACATTTGAGATGTTATCTGATGCCACCATCACATTCCACCTGTAACCTTTAAATTGCCATGGAGAGGGAAAAGAGAATGGAGGATCATGCATGGGAGGTTTTTATGAGCCAAACCGGAACATAGCATACATCACTTCTGTCCACATTCCAGTGGCTAGAACTTCTTAGGGACTGAGATATTCTTGCAGTCGTTTTCCTGCCCAAGGGTGGTATTAAGTTATATTCAAGAGTCATAAGATTTTTTTGAGGGTGCTATGGGGTTTTTTGACAGCAGATTTCCTCAGAAACTTAGTAGACTTCTTTTTGTTGTTTTGGTTGCTGGCTGGTACAGGGACCCAAACCCTTGACCTTGGTGTTATCAGCACCATGCAGTAACCAAATGAGCTAACCAGACAGCCCTTCAGTAGTCTTCTGATACATTTGCTGCCCCACATGCTAGTCACTACGTCCAGTTAATTTTGTCTTAGACATAGTTCTCAAACCTGCTTTATATCTTTGCTTCCTTATACCCATGCCTTTTCTCTTAGTTAAATGGTAGATTTGGAAGGGATCATAGTGCTCTTAATCTGATCTTAATAAGTATGTTATTCGTTCTGTTTGGGGTCTAGAAGCTGTCAGATTTCTCAATCATTCAATACCCCATATTTGTAGATTCTCTAAGGCTTTTCATCATTTATAAACTGGTCAGTTTTTTCCTATAATACCTTACCAAATGCAGTTAATAACAATCAATCAACATCCACAACAAACTCCAACCTCTTTCCCTAAGCCTCAGCTGGTACTTAAATACTGCAGGTCACAGTTTAACCAGTTGTTTTGCTAATGTGTAATACAGATGGTCACTATCTTTCCAGTTTCTGATATCAGTTTCCTTATCTCTCCCACCTACCATGACTAAACCAATACTAAATATCTTTAGAGTTTTATCATAACAGTATTTCACTTCAATGTACTAAGTTCGTTATTAGTGACACAATAAAAATTTATTCCTTACTTATAGTCTAATGTGATTTATCCAGGGGGTGGAGAGTGTCCTGTTCCATTCAGTCACTCAGAGACTCAGGATCCTTCTGTTTTATGCCACCATCACATTCAACCTGTAACCTCTTAAGTCAGCACGGACTGGGGAAAATGAGGAAGATCATGTGTGGAAAATTTTTATGAGCCAGTCCTGGAAGTAGCATAAATCACTTCATATCCCAGTGCCTGGAACTCAGTCAGATGATACCAGTATAGTTGAACTGTTTGCCCAAGAATAAAAAGTAATTATTTCCTCAGATAATTGTATCAGGCAAGTATAATCTTAATAACAAAACCAGATAAGGGCTGTATTAAAAAAGAAAAGTACAGGCCAATCACATTAACATGGAGGAAAAACTAATAAAACTTCAAAAACTAAATCGGGCAGGATATAGAAAATAGATGATACACCATGAAGAAGTTGAGTTTATCCCCTAAACTCATGGTTACAGGAAAAAAATTTTTATAGAAAAATCTATAAATTCCATTTGTTATTCTGATAGATTAAAGGAAAGAAGAAACACATTATCACCTAACAGATGTGGGAAAACATTTGTTAAAATTCAGTATACTTAACGAACTGGGAAGAGAAGGAACTTTCTTAACCTGATATGGTCTATATACCAAAAACTATGGTATATATTGTTAAAGTAGAAGCACTGGAGGCTGTCCCTTTAGAAACCAGAAACAAGACAAAGATGCCACCTATTACCACTCCTATTCAACATTTCCACTGGAAGCCCTAGCCAGCAAAAATAAGAAAAAAAAAACAAATAGGAAAGGATGAACAAAACTGACATATTAACAGATGATATGATTATTTACCAAGACAACCTAAAAGAATTTATAGACAAAATATTAACAGTTAATAAGTTACCAAGAAAACCTAAAAGAATCTATAGACAAAATATTAGCAGTAATAAAAGAGCTTAGGAAAGTCGTTGTCTGTAAGATAAATACTCAAAAATCATTTGCATTTCTATGCACTAGTCCCCAAAAAGAAGAAAAACATACTTTAATAATACCACTTACAAAGACGACACAAACAATAAGGCACTGTGGAATAAATCTAACATGCACAAGACTAACATGCATAAATCTTTAAAATTCGATTAAAAGATACTTTAAAGTCCTAAATAGAGAGTTACTCTAT
Source organism: Cynocephalus volans (assembly GCF_027409185.1). Lineage (NCBI taxonomy): Eukaryota > Metazoa > Chordata > Mammalia > Dermoptera > Cynocephalidae > Cynocephalus > Cynocephalus volans. Next base: position 175,927,057 of record NC_084460.1, read on the forward strand.
TTTCATGAATAGGAAGACTCAGTGTCATAAAGATACCAATTCTCCCTATAAATACAGTACAATTCCAGTCAACATTTCAAAAGGGTATATCACAAAACCCGAATAAATGGTCAAGAACAGCAAAGACACTCCCAGATAGATAATAAGAGGATCATGGAGGAGCTTGAACTATCCAGATGTCAATTTTATTTTTATTAAACAACAGAAGTTAAGACAATTTTGTATTAGTCCAAAGACAGACAAATTGAAACAGAATAGAAAGCCTATAAAGAAACACACACATGGTGCTGATAACACCAAAGTCAAGGGTTCAATCCCCAGCTGCCAAAAAGAAAAAAAAAAAAAAAAAAAATAGAAACATATTTGAGGGAGATGGCACTGCAGATCAAATGGTATATTCTATTCTATAACTAGTATTGGTATGAGTGACAAGAAATACAGGGAAAAAAATGAAAATGGATTCCTACCTCCCACCACATATGATTAACGAGTAAATAAGAAGGGCTTAATTTTAACTTTGGAAAAAATATAAAAGAATATGACAATGGGGTAGAAAAATATTTCTGTAATACAACAAAAAAGCAGCACAGACCCTAAAGGAAAAAAATTGATAAATACAGCTACATTAAAATAAAAAGAGTTCTGTTCATCAAAAGGCACCATAAAGAAAATTGGGACAATTTACATAGTAGAAAATATTTGCTACATGTATTTATACACAAATTAGTAGCCAGAATAAAGAATTCTTAAAAATCTACATGCAAGGGCCGGCCCGTGACTCAGTGTGGTGCTGATAACACCAAGGCCCTGGGTTCGGATCCCATATAGGGATGGCCAGTTAGCTCACTGGCTGAGCGTGGTGCTGACAACACCAAGCCAAGGGTTAAGATCCCCTTACCGGTCATCTTTAAAAAAAAAAAAAAAAAAAAATCTACATGCAAGAAAAACAATGGGAATCCAACATAAAAATGCTTAAATGCAAATCAATATCATTTTAGACCCACTAGAATGGCAAAAACTAAGAATCCTGATAATCCCAAATATCAGTGAAGATATAGAGCAATAGGAACTCTTTTACACTGCTGGGTGAGTATCAACTGGCACAACCTTTCTAGAAAACAATCTGGTATACCAAGTAAAATGAAAGATAATTATACTGTATGATCTGGAAATTCAACTTGTAGATATTGGTACTAAGAGTACCAACAGAAATTGTAGAAAAATGCTTACAGCAACATTGTTCATAATAGAGAAAACTGGAAACAAACTAAAATTCATTGACCAAAGTATGGATAATTTAATAGTGGAATATATATTGGTAAAAATGAGTGAATTACTCATCAACATGGATATGTTACACAAAGATATTAAATAAAAAAGATGGAACATTTATAAAAATTTTAATAGTACAAAATTTATTAATATATTGTTTAGATATATATATATATACACACACATATAGTAGGCAGAATACTGCTCCCTCACCCCCTCCCCAAAATGCCCATGTCCTAATCGCTGGAACCTATCAATAAGTTATATTACATGGCAAATGAGACTTTACAGATGTAATTAAGGTTATGGATCTTAAAATAGTGAGATTATCCTGGATTGCTTGGGTGAACCCAATGTAGTCACATGAGCTCTCAAAAGCAGAAAACTTTCAACTGGAGTCAGAGAGATGCAGATTGAATTAGATGGGCACACATGAGTTTAAGGCTTCAAACATATTAATATTCTTCTCTTTTTTAAAGGTGACTGCTGACTATACTAGAGTCTATGTTTTCATTATAGTCAGCTATTCCTGCATAACAAACTATCCCCAAAATTAGAATCATAAAACAACAAACATTTCTTTCTGAGGGTCAGAAATCTGGGAGCAGTTACTAGGTGGTTCTGGCTCGGGGTTTCTGAGGTGCAGTTAAGCTGTCAGCTAAGGCTGCAGTCATCTCAAGACTTAAATGGGAATTAATGATCCACTTCCAGGCTCACTCACATGGCTGTTGGCAGGAGAATTTAGTTCCTTAGCATGTGGGCCTCTTCATAAGGCTGCTCACAACATTGCTTCTACCAGAACAAGTAGTCTGAAAGAGAAACCAAGATGGGAGCTGTAGTCTTTTATAACTTTATCTCAAAAGTGATATACCATCACTTCTGATGTTTTCTATTGGCCATACAAGGCCCCCACCCCAAAGTCTCATCTTACTATGACATCAGCTCAAAGTTGCAGTATAGGACAGAAACTCTGGACTTAGAGAGACTTAACCTTTCATAATGGGCTTTATGGGCATGCCTTCCCTTTTCTGTGGGGGGACATTATGTTTATTAGTCAGGAGAGTAAACATACCCGCTCTTTGATTTAGCGACATCTTCTCTTTGCTTTGAAGAGATATTATCCCTGTCTTCCAAGGATGTCCATTATACATACATTCTTAAACATATAGTCCAGAATAAAGGGTAGTTAGTGCCTCACTTACAAGACATGAAGAAATGCAGAGGACCCATAGAGGACTGTCTTCCAACATGCAGCTTCATCCACATTGGGGAAAGAGACCCAGGACTGGGAGCAGTGACTGCATGTGAACAGGGCCTTTGGGTGAATATCACAGCTGCAAGGCAAGTGTCCCAGAGACTGAGTCTTTTGGCCCAGAGGTTACTTTCCCCTCCATGAACCTGCAAAAATAGGGTGATGGCAGAGATTCTGGTAGAAGGGTGGGTCCTACTGGTCCGTTCCTATTCTTGAAGACAAATGACACCACACCTAGGTCTATGCCAAGTAGCTAGTTTCAAATGGGTGAAGATTGAGAAAACTGAACCATTTACCATTGACAGAATTCAGGACACAATAGTGAGACTCCTGCCACTTGGTGGCCCTGCCCAAGCCTTCTATTGTAGCTTCAAAGTGTTATCCATGTTGTGTTATCTAGTTCAGGGCTTAGCAAACTACAGCCCACAGGCCAAGTGTGGACATTAACCTGTTTTTGTAAATAAAATTTTATTGGACCACAGCCACACTCTTGAGTAGTTGCCCTTAAAGCCCAAAATGCTTACTATCTGGCCCTTTACAGAAAAAGTTTGCTATTCCCTGTTCTAGTTAGTGAGGAAGAAAATAGAGCAATCATTCTCAACCCTGGCTGCATGTTATAATTGCCTGGATACATTTCAAAATATGCTGATGCCAGGGTCTCTGCCATATAACATTGAATTAGACTCTCGAAGGATGAGGGCTGGAGTGTAGTGATAACTGCAAAAATCTGAGCAAATCCCTTGTCTTAGAGCAAGGGAAAAGAGGAGGCTGACAATGGAAAGGGTGGATTGGGCTAGCCCTGAACTGGCCCCAGGCATACAAAGATTGGACCTGAGAAAGAAGAGCACCGGAACCAGTGGCCGTTAGGTCCCTTGCTTTGGTGCTAGCTGAGCATCAAAGAGTAGTAGTTCGTACAAGAGTCAGAGAATTGACAGGTGGTGCCAGTTTCTCCTCTCAGGAGGGAGGCATAGCCTGTATTGATGGGCTGAGTCAGTCCTTGAGCATCTAGTGGACCTATTCTATTTAAGGTGAAGTAATTATTAGTGAAGTATGCTCAATGGAGGACTCCAGATGTAGTGACTGGCATAGGTAACATGGCACCAGTGCAGAGTGGATCTAACCATGACCCAGCTAGGAGTGCTAGTAACAGAGAAACCAAAGTGATGATATAGACTTTGAGAATAGATCATACAAGGCATTACAGCTTCAGTCTTAACTATCTTGGAACACTCACTCTAGGGGAAAACAGATGCCATATTTGGGAGGACACTCAAGCAGCTCTATGAGGTCCATGAGGTGAGGGACCATGGTCTCCTGCCCACGGCCATTTGAGTGAGCCAATTTGGAAGTGGGTCCTCCAATCCCAGTCAGGCATTCAGATGATGTAGATGCAGACAACCCCTTAACCTCTACTTCATGACAGATCTCGATACAGATCCACCCAGAGCAGCCATCCTCAAATTCCTGACCCACAGAAACTATGTCATTGTTGTTTTAAACTGCTAAGTTTTGGGGTGATTGTCACACAGTAATAGACAACTAATAAAACCATAAAAACAAATAGATTTCTGTTAAGGACTGAACTTTTTAACTTATTTGTAACACAGGGCATGATATTGTCAGATGTTTCACCTTCAAAAGAAAATTTCCAAAATATTTATTTGGTTGGTTCCAAGAATTGGATAAAAAAAAGTTTTGAACCATTTTAGCATTGACTTGACTGATTTCTTTGGACATATCTGTCCTCATTGACATAAAACTGGTATTATGTAACTATAAAATTCTGCTAATGAAATGCATCAATATATCTTTGTTTTTATGTGAAATAAGAAAAACTGTTAGAAAATAAAATTGTTTTAGAATAATCACTTGATTCCAATGATAAGTCATGTTTCACATAGTAATATGTAAATATACCTTTTACAGTAGCATGTAGTATATCACTATCTTTGAGCATAGTCATCTTATAATTATGAATTTCTGAAGTAGATAGGGGTGCTTACTTAGAAGATATGCTAAGTACTGGTATCTCTCCAGTTCCCGTGGTGTATGGTAAATGTCTTTCTCTTTCATTAAAGACTTCCAACTGAGATTAAGCAAAATGCAACCAAAATTTAGAGAACTTGTTTGGAAAGGGTTGATGCTGTCACAGGACAATTACAGTGAATTACAACACAGGCTCAAAAAGGCCCAAGCATATGCAAAATCCACTTTATGATGGAGCAAAGAGGGCCGGCCCGTGGCTCACTCGGGAGAGTGCGGTGCTGATGATGGAGCAAAGAGATAAAGATTATTGCTTTGCTGAAGTTTATTTTCTGTTTTAATATAAGCTTGTTTTAAGTGTTTCAGAGTTCAGTTAACAAGAAGTGTGTGGGCAAACTGATGACTACATGGCTATTTTGACTGACAGAATATCAGTTTGGATAAAATTATAAATTATATATGCACCATAACCAATTTCACATTCATTCCTCCTTCATACTTTTCTTAAATTAGAAAGAGCATTGTGTTTTCCAACAGAATATGTATGTTCATTATTTCCATTGTGGGGATTTTAAAGCATGTCCACAAATTCTTTGATTGTCCTCCATTCAAAAGGCGAAGACTACTTCTCAGCCCTTGAGTGTGGGCCAAAGTTAGTGATTCATTTCCAAGGAATAGAGTATGAAAAGGGGGAAATGGTAACCACAATGAAGTACACATAGAAATTTATTTCAAAAAATGAACACAAATTATAGCCAAAACCTCCATGTATTTTTGAAACAAACAACAACAACTACAACAAAACTGCATCAAATTAACTATCATATTGAAAATTATGAAATGAAAAAGTGCCACATATCAACTTGTGGAAGATGGTTCAAGAAGTATAGAGAAACACATCCCTCAAAACGCCTCTAACAAAAAAACAGAAAATTAATGAGTAAATATTCAACTCAAGAACTTACAAAAAGAATACAAAAAAGGGCCGGCCCGTGGCTCACTTGGGAGAATGTGGTGCTGATAACACCAAGGCCATGGGTTCAGATCCCTATATAGAGATGGCCGGTTGGCTCACTTGGGAGAGTGTGGTGCTAACAACACCAAGTCAAGGGTTAAGATCCCCTTACTGGTCATCTTTAAAAAAAAAAAAAAAAAAAAAGAATACAAATAAACAATCAGAAAGTAGAAAGAAGGAAACAGAAGAACTGAAGAAACATGAGGCAAAGGAATCAGAGAGACTGAACAAAACAAAAACTGGTTCTCTGAAAAGATTAATTAGATAACCCTCTAATAAGATTGATCAAGAAAAAAGAAGGCACAAACAAGGATGGAAAGGTCATACTTACAAATATAGTATAAATATTAAAAATTATAAGAAAATACCATGAATGACTTTATACCAATAAATTTGAAAACAAATGAAATGGATAATTTCCTGAGACAATAAAACTTGCTAACTCATGAAAAAATAGAATACCTAAATGAATCTATGACCATTAAAGAAACTGAATTAGTTGAGTTGTCAGCCCATTGTACCTCCCACCCCCAAATAAAACACTTGGCCCAGGTGATTTTAAAGGTGAGTTTTACCAAATATTCAGGAACCCGTATCATTGACACCAACACCAGACAGAAACAATAAAATTATAAATTAAAATAACATAATTAGCTGTAAGTTCATCTCACTTATGGCTATACAGTACAAGAAAAATTATCATAGGTTAATTTTATTTGTGTATTAAAATGTATTTTTTTTAATTCAGAAGTATTTTATTAGTAATAATAGTATTGATCATGACCAAGAAGGGTTTATCCCAAGAATGAAAGGATGGTTTAACATTAGAAAATCTACTTATGAAATTCACCACAAGCATAGAGAGAGGGAGAAGAAAAAAGACTTGTCATCTCACTAGATATAAAAAAAGCATTTGATAAAACTCATCATCCATTCTGGGCTTAAAAACAGAAGCAAATAGAAACTTCTTAACTTAATTCAGGGGATGTACCCCAAACCTGGGGTACATCACATTTAATGACTTAAAATATTCTAGTTTAAAGTCAATCAGAAGGCAAGGGTAACTGCTCAGATGTATTGCCAGCACAGTAAGCCAAGAAAACAAATAAGATGTGAAATTCGTAGGCATTGTTCTCAAAACTACTGTCAAGAAGACTAATGACAAAGCTCATTGCTATGGTTTGAATGCGTCCCCTAAATTTCATGCGCTGGAAACTTAATCCTCAATGCAGCCGTGTTAGGAGGTAGGTTTACTGGGAGGTGGTTAAGTCATGAGGGTGGGGCCCTCCCAAATAGATTAATGCTGATTATAAGGGTTTAAGGCTAAGAGTTCAATCTCTTGTTCTCTCGCTCTCACCCTCTCTTGCCCTTCCACCATAGGATGATGCAGCAAGAAAGCCCTTACCAGATGCCAGCGCCATGCTCTTTGACTTCCCAACCTTAGACACTTGTGTTATGCAGGCATAAGTGTGTATGTCAGGGTAAGGGGTTGTTAAATCAAGGGAAGTGCTTTCCAAAAAATGCAACTACTTAATTATAATCTTGTAAAAATTAACTACAAAACCACTTCCAATGAGACACATCAAAATTGTATATTCTTCTTTCATAGATAGAAATTGTAACCTTTTCACTTTGTAAAAGCTGCCAGTTCTCTTACTAGGGAAGAATTAGGCTTTGATTACAGCAAGTTTCTGTCTTATTTCCCCCTTTTTTCTTTTCTTTTCTTTTTTTTTTTAAAAAGATGACCGGTAAGGGGATCTCAACCCTTGGCTTGGTGTTGTAAGCACCACGCTCATCCAGTGAGCCAACCGGCCATCCCTATATAGGATGCGAACCGTGGCCTTGGTGTTATCAGCACCGCACTCTCCCGAGTGAGCCACAGGCCAGCCCAATTTCCCCCTTTTTTCTAGCAATAACTAGAAGCCTGTCAACAGAAACTCTGGAAGATCTGACCCAAGCAGTGAGGAAATTTCTTCAACATTTCTAGTACCATGCCCTGATTAGTTCACCTGGAAGATAGTGTGACATCCTATTCATGATGGATTCCCTAACAGCAAATCTAAAGTTGGTAGATATTTTTAAATATCTATAAATCTATCAATAAAGATCTGTGTGCCTGTTTAACTCTGGTCTGGGAAACTGCAACCCGACCTTTAACTTACCACATCTGCCAGAACAGTATCTTCAAAATTTATTGCCTGTAAAGTTCTAAACAAAATTTAGGAAAGTACCCTTTCAAATATTTTTAAGTTGATAACATTTGTCATCATAAATTTTAAAAAGTTCAAATAAGATAATTTCCAGTGGTATACTGAAAATACTTATATTTTAAACAATAAAAACTGTTAGGTCATTCTTTTAAATCTAATAGAATCTAAATACCACAGCAATTTGATTCCCACCATCATCAATATAATACATGAACAAGCTTTTAACACTCAGACATTTAGCGTGATTCACTAGGTCTGTATTTATTTCACTGTCTCACAGAAACCCCTATAATACTTCTCTGCAACAAATATGAATATAAATTAAAATTTTTAAAAAAATTAATATCCTGTGACCAAAAGGCTATAGGTATTAAAAATAACTTTTTTCTAAATTATTACAATAACTATTAGAACACAACTGATAAGAACACAAATATTAAAATTGTTATATGTAATTATTAAATATACAATATTTAAAACCTTACTGGAAATTCTTCTGAGAGAGACTAGTTTATAGTTTTTCTTAGTTCATGTTTACATGAATATATATTACTTAAAACTAGAATGAGATAGCAGTTGACATAAATTCTATTTCTATTTTCCTATTTATAAATGAAATCATTGAGAAAACTTTTCATATAAACAAGAAAGTAAAGATGGAGTTTTGTAATAAATCAATTCTTTGTCACTCAATGCCACTGCATTCATAGAATATTTCTCTGAGTAATATCCAAAAATGAAATAAATTTTAATGATTGGTTAACAGCCTGATTAGGCTTTTTAAAAATTTTATTAAAAGCAAAGAACTGAAAACCAATGAGCTGCAAAAAAGATTTGATAGTCATTACTGGATTCTTTTTCTCAAAATATTTCAAATTATCTCTCTAGACTCCAAGGTTTTTTTGTTTTGTTTTTCCCACCTTGACCACTGTGAAGTTGGAGATAGATGGGTGAGAGTTATGTCTTTCTTTTGAAAGAGGACATATTTAAAATAGCAGGTAGGAAAAGAGAACCAGTCTGAGAACAAGGTATGTAAATGGGAAGATAAAACTTTGGAGAGAGTACATGGGAACTGAAGGAAATGAAAATGGAGTTCTCCAGGCACAAGTACCTTGAAAAGTCTTAGTGTGCACCACTGTGCTAAATTCTGTTCTAGATAAGGGTAAATACTGTGTCTAGGATTTATGAGTAAACATAGTTACAATTAGTGTCTCTGCTTATGAATTAAGGTGCAGCCACTTGTGCATATTGGCCAAAGTTAAACTTATGAATTCATCTGAGGGAGTGTGGAGGGGGTGGAGAAGAAAAGGCACCCATCAGTTAGTCAGAAAGCACTTTGAATGGGGGTCCTAGTCCTAACATAAAACTCACCAGTAAACAGCTTTAGCCCAAGGATTTACCTGTGCATTTGTTTTCTTTCCTGACAGCAAACTGAAAACTATAAAGTCTCTTAAGGGAGTCTATTCCCCCCGCCCACTTGCCAGTAGGGGTATCTGAACCTGTGACCTTGGGGTTATAAGGCTTGTGCTCTAACCAACTGAGCTAATGAGCCAGCTCTGAAGGTGAGTCTCTTTTATGAACTAAAACTGTCATAAAGTCTACAAAGTATCCAAGGTAAAAAAAGACATGGATGGATTGAGACACAGAGAGAAAAGGTTTCCAATAAGTTCTCAGGAAAGGATACCAAAATATTATATGTGCATATATTATTGCTATAAAGGCTGTAAATTCTCAGGGGAAAAAAAAAGGTTGTGGGGGGAGAGAAACAACGAAATTGATATTCTAAGAATAATCTAGGTAACTACTTCACTCTAGTGGGAACTTTTGTCATGGAATAGATTATGGGGAATTTTGATTTAGGCTAAAATAGACTTTTATCAGACCAACTACTCTAACTAAAAATTAGATATAGTTATAAATAGAGAAACAGAGATGGGAATATCTCCTTGAACAAATCAGAGAGCCTCCAAAGCAATAAGAAATTAAAGAATCAAGACCATGTCCAAAAGGGAAGTACAAAGGTGAGACTGACATTTAGCACTCGTTTATCCCTTAAGGCAAGTGCCAGTTCATAAGCAGTAGCCTAGGCCTGCGAAGCTCAAAGGAATGAGCAGAAAAAGGTGTCCAAGAGATTGAAAACTTGAGCACAATTGTAGATGGTCTTACAGGTCTGGGGATACAAAAACTGCAGTTCAGAATCAGCTCAGGTAAAAGAACACTGAACCAAAAGTAAATATACCAACCCTCAAAAGGACTGCAGCTCAGCTTTTTAAAAGCTAATTCCCACACTGATCTTCTCTTATCACTGATCTGCTCTTATCCAAACTGCCTGCTAGAAGCAAAAAGTAAATTTTCTCTGAGGCTTAATGGAAAAAAAATAAAATAAAAAATAAATTCTCTCAGAAAGGTAACGTTGTCAAGAGTTAACGTCAACTCAATAATGTTTCATATACAATATGCGGCATTCAGGCAAAAATTATTTGCCATACTAGCAAACAAGACCAAATGACTGAAAATTAAGAGAAAAAGGGAAAATGTATTAAGAATGATCAAACATGGGCTTCCAAATTACTTCCAAATAATGGTAATTAATATGTTCAAGAAAATATACAAGATCAAAAGTTTTAGAAGAGCAATCAAATCAATAAAAAAGAACTAAATGCAACTCACAGAAATGAAAAATAATATAAATGAAATGAAGAACTCAGTAAATGAGTTAAATGACAGATTAGAAACAGCTGATGAGAAGTTTGGTGAATTAGAAGATAAGTCAATAGAAAAAATCCAGACTGAACATAAAGAGAAAAAAGAATAAAACAACAACAAACCAGAAAAGAATCTAAGACACATATGATTAATGATGAAAAGCCCTAATTTAGGGGGAGAAGAGAATGGGACAAAAATGATATTGGAAGAGATCATGCCTAGAATTTTCCAAAAATGACAAAAGACATCAAATCACAGATTCAAGTACAGGCATACCTCATTTTATTGCACTTTCCTTTATTGTGCTTTATAAATATTGCGTTCTTACAAATTGAAGGTTTGTGGCAACCCTGCACTGAGCAAATCTATTGGCATCATTTTTCCAACAGCATGTGCTCACTTTGTGTCTGTCACATTTTAGTAATTTTTGTAATATCTCAAACTTTTTCATTATTATTAAATCTGTTATGGTGATCTGTGATCAGTGATCTTTGACATTAGTATTGTAATGGTTTCCAAACCATGTCCATATAAGACAGCAAACTTAATTCATAAATGCCGTGTGTGTTCTGACTGATCCACTGACTGACCATTCCATCATCTCTCTCTCTCTCCTCGGGCATCCGTATTCCCTGAGACACAATATTAAAATGAGACCAATTAATAACACTACAATGGCCTCTAAGTGATCCAGTAAAAACAAGAGGTGCACATCTCTCACTTTAAATCAAAAGCTAGAAATGATTAAGTTTATGAGGAACATAAACATGTCAAAAGCCGAGATAGGCCGAAAGCTAGACCTCTTAAGCCAAACAAGAAGCCAAGTTGTGAATGCAAAGGAAAAGTTCTTGAAGGAAATTAGAAGTGCTTCTCCAGTGAACACACAAATAATGAGAGCAAAAACAGACTTACTGCTGATATGGAGAAAGTTTTAGTGGTCTGGATAGAATATCAAAATAGCCACAACATTCCCTTAAGCCAATGCCTAATCCAGGGCAAGGTCCTAACTCTCTTCAATTCAATGAAGTCTGAGAGAGGAGAGGAAGCTGTAGAAGAAAAGTTTGAAGCTAGCAGAGACTGGTTCATGAGGTTTAAGGAAATAAGCCATCTCCATAACATTAAAGTTCAAGGTGAAGCAGCAAGTGCTAATGTAGAAGCTATAGTAAGTTATCCAAAAGATCTAGCTAAGATAATTGACAAGGGTGGCTACACCAAACAACAGATTTTCAGTGCAGACAAGACTGCCTTATATTAGAAAAAGACACCATCTAGGACTTTGATAGCTACAGAGAAGTCAATGTCTGACTTCAAAGCTTCAAAGACAGGCTGACTCTCCTATTACGGGTTAATGTAGCTGGTGACTTTAAGTTGAAGCCAATGTTCATTGACCATTCTGAAAATCCTACAGCCCTTAAGAATTATGCTAAATCTTCTCTGCCTGTGCTCTATAAATGCAACAACAAAGCCTGGATGACAGCACATCTGTTTGTAGTATAGGTTACTGAACATTTTAAGCCCACTGTTGAAAACTACTGCTCAGGAAAAAAAAAAAAAATTGCTTGAAAAATATTACTGCTCATTTACAATACGCCTAGTCACCCAGGAACTCTGATGAAGATGCACAAAAAAATTAATGTTTTCAATGCTTGCTAATACAACATCCATTCTATAGCTCATAAATCAAGGAGGAATTTTGACTTTCAATTTGTATTATTTTTTCAGAAATATATTTCATAACACTATAGTTGCCATAGATACCAATTCCTCTGATGGATCTGGGCAAAGTCAATTGAAAACCTTCTGGAAGGAATTCACCATTCTAGATGCTGTTAAGAACATTTGTGATTCATGGGAGGTCAAAATATCAACATTAACAGGAGTTTGGAAGAAGTTGATTCCAACCCTTACGGATGACTTTGAGAAGTTCAAGACTTCAGTAGAAGTAACTGCAGATGTGGTAGAAATAGCAAGATAACTGGAATTAGATATGGAGCCTGAAGATGTGACAGAATTACTGCAATCTCATGACAAAACTTTAATGGATGAGGAGTTACTTTTTATGGATAAGCAAAGAATGTGGTTTCTTAAGACAGAATCTATTCCTGGTGAGGATACTGTGAACATTGCTGAAATAATAACAAAGAAATTAGAATATTACATAAACTTAGTTGATGAAGCAGCAGCAGGGTTTGGGAGAACTGACTCTAATTTTAAAAGTTCTACTCTAGGTAAAATACCGCCAAACAGCATCGCATGCTACAAAGAAATCTTTTGTGAAAGGAAGAGTCAACTGGTGTGGCAAGTTACATTGCAGTCTTATTTTAAGAAATTGTCACAGCCAACTCAACTTTCAGTAACCACTACCTTGATCAGTCAGCAACCAACAACATCAAAGACAGACCTTCCACCAGTCAGAAAGATTATGACTTGTTGAAAGCTCAGATAATCATTAGTATTTTTTTTTAGCAATAAGGTATTTTTAATTAAAGTTGGTTTTTTTAGACAATGTTATTATACACTTGATAAACTACAGTACAGTGGAAACATAATTTTTTTTAAAATATGGAATGCTTCATGAATTTGCATGTCATCCTTGCACAGAGGCCATGCTAATCTTCTCTGTATTGTTCCAATTTTAGTATATGTGTTGCTGAAGTAAAACATGACCTTTATATGCACTTGGAAACCAAAACATTTATGTGACTTGCTTTATTGCAATAGTCACTTTATTGCAGAAGTCTGGAAACAAACCAGCAATGTCTCCAAGGTATGCCTGTAGTGTTCGATTGGTATGCTGAGGCCTCAAAATGAAACAGTGACTCTAAGAAAGCCACTCTCAAAGAGGTAGTTCATTCCCACTCAAACCTTCTGAAACCCACCCTCCTCATACCTCTCTCTACTCAGCTTCCTTTAACCATCCACTTAAACTTCTATCTGTCTACACCTTCTTTTATCTCCTAAACAAGTAATCCTTTCCTCAAAGTTTTAAGACAGAAGAACAATTACATTGTATGATATCCCTTCAAAACTACGAGGCCAGAATGCATATTCACAGAAACTTATTTTGAATCTTGGTCTAGAGTCAAGTTGAGGGCTATAATCAAGGATTTTCCTAAACTTAGGAAGACAAATTTGCTGCAGAATTTAGAATTTTGAAATGATCTTGAAAGGATAAGCAAATAAAAAATGGTCTACATAAGGCCATTTCAGAAGCTTTTCTCTTAGGGATAGATTGAACAAAATTATATACAAGCAAATAAAAAAGATAAATAAGTAACAGACTCCAAAAAATAGACCCAGGAAAAATTTCAAACAATATTCTGGGGCAAGCAGACTTGTCCTGTTCTGGAAAATGGACTCAAAAATGCCAATTTAGATCTCCAATATGTTGATGAACATTCCAAAAAGCTAGTAAATAAAATAAACTTCTGGCCCTCAAGATAAAATAACTGTCAACCAAAATAAAAAGAAAACCAAGAGATTCTCTGTTCTATAAGAACAGGAAGCTATGGTTAATGACACCTGTAAGCAGAAAGGCCATGGGAAGAATTAATGTCCTATCTTGGCTTTAAAAAAAAGAACGATCCAAAATCTCTCCAGAAATGCCACTCCAGGAGACTTCAGAATTTAACAATTCCCTGCCTGACATTTTTCTAAATTCCTAGGGAGAATGGTCTACAAACATAAATAGACAACAAAGTACAGGTATGTGTCACTTTACTAATTTCACTACTGCAGATCAGATCCCTCAGAGTACTAGAACCACCAAGATGAAATTTTGAAAATTTTGAAAATTTCTAACAATCTATAACTATTATTTTGGAAACATTATCAAGATATAATACCTTCTTCTCCATGTCATAACCATTGTAAATTTAATAATTAGGGATCTAACTTAATAAATCAAATTTCCATACAAAATTTACTGTAAAAAGACTATTTTTTAAAGTCCTGGAAAACTACATATTATCAAAGTATAGCTAATCTGTATATATGCCTACACTATGTGTACTGCAAAAACTAACCAAAAAACAAGCTATGATCCCAGAATTCTTATGGGCAAAAGACTCTCCAGACATAGGTAAAGTATTAGTAGCTGAATTCAAGAGTCCAGATAGACTCTTCCTAGATTATCATGTGTCTTTCTTTTTGTATATAAGGTAAGGCCTGTACTATCCAATACAGTCAGTAACCATTAGCCACGTGTGCCTATTGAACATTTGAAATTTGGCAAGTCTGACTGAGGAACTAAAATTTATAGTTGAAAAGGTAAGTTCACATACCCAAATTGTTCCAAATATACTTAAAATTTTTCCAATAACTGGATCAAGTCTCTATTTTGAAATTTAAATTAATTTAAACTAAATTTCTGAATTCAGAAACTCTATTACCCTTAGTTGATGAAGGAGAAACCCATGATTATGGTTCTGCAGTTTGAGAGGTGTCTGTGACCAGAACAGACATTTTGAACATTTCCCTACCAAATTCTCACAAATACTGGTGGTTAATAGGTCTTAAACATTGAAAAGGAACATTGCCAGCAGGTTATGCAATAATGACACCAGACTCATTTCAGTACCTTACTAGCACCCAAACAGGTTCCACTGGCCAAACTTGTTGTATTCTACTGGGCACATCAAATTGTGAATAACTGATAGCCAGTATGCTTTTGAAACAGCATATGAATTTGGAATGCCATGAAAGCTAAGTGTTTTTTTTAACCTCCTCAGATACCCCCTACAAAATCCAAACACCAAATACACAAATTATTTGATGTCTTGGTACTACCCAAAGAAATTCTTGTCCTTAAAAAAAATAAATCCATAATAAGAAAAGACATTATCAAAGCTACTGGAAATAGAAAACTCCCATGATAAACACCTGCTCTAACCAAAGTCCCTTTGCAAGGGACTTACATAAAATGGAAAGACAAATCCATGAAGAGGTTCAAGGGTTCCATCTTAGATATACAAAATTTTTGCCTCCAATTTTGAAAAAAAAAAAAAAATATTGAGAATAATTGGGTTGTAAGACCTGGATAAGATCTGGCAAAGTAAGAAGAGCTAGCAGGTTGTACCAGATAAAAACTAAGAACATTTGTCAGATTCTTCCATAAGACTACCCATTAGAAGAACAAATTGGCCATGATACTAAATAAATAAGGGAAGAGGAGGCTCTTGGATAGAAGATGGCTACCCAAGGGTGCCAAGAAGTCAGGAAGAAGAAAAGTATAGAAGACTACTCACCTACCCTTCAAGATTAATTATAAAGCTATATTTTAAAGAAAAATAAATAAATTTATAGAATTAGAACAGATAGACAAATAGAACAGTGAAACAGTATAGAGCCCAGAAATCAATCCACACATACAAGAGGATTTGGTAATAACCAGGGTCTTCAAAAAGCTCATGGAAAGATTGTGTTATCTTTCGATTAAATGTTTCCAAGATATTTTTGAAGTACCCTCATATAAGAGAGGAGGCACTACAAAGCCAACAGAATGAGTGTACTATTTAATAAATGTTGCTATGAGAAATAGCTATCAATACAGAGTAAGAATTCTACTTCACAACAGTCACAAAATTAATTCCAGGTGAACTGGGCACATCTTAAAATTTTAAACTTTTAGAACAAAACAGAATTTTTTTAAGTCTCAGAGAAGTAAGACATTTTAAAAACCTAACACAAAGAAGGCTCAATCATAAAGAAAAAGAATGATCAATTTGATTAAATTTATCTGAAAAAAATTCTGTGACATTAAAGACAGTCACAGACTATGTTAAAGACAAGACACATACTAGAAGTCCCATAACAGATAAAGCATTATGATCGATAAGAATATAAGTAATTCAGTAAAAAACAGACATAGATTATGGACAATAAACTCACAAAATAATGACCAACAAATATATGAAATGAAACTAGGATTCTTGGTAGTCAGGGAAATATAAATTAAAACAAAAAGCTACTATCTCATAGTTCTAAGACTAGAAAATTTAAATTCTGTTAATACTAAGTGTTGGCGACAAGGTACGAAAACCAGAATTCTTTTAATGCTGCTGTTGGGAGTACAAACTTGAACACCACTTTGGAGAGCAATTTGACAACATCTAAAATCATAGAGTATACATATCCTACTACCTGAAAGTCCATGTTTAGGCATGTCCAGAACATCTAGTACATCTGCATAAGGAGACATGATGAAGAAGGTACACTTGCGGCGTTGTTCAAAAACGTCAAAAAATAACAATTGAAATAACCATTGATGGGGGAATTGGTTAGTAAAATAATATAATGATATAAATGACAATTAAGTGCAAAAACAAGTTACAAAAGATTACATACAATAGGATATCATGAATATAAATTGTTTTTTAAACTATTATATATTGTTTATGGATAGAAATGTGGTAAAGTATAAAATTTTAAACAGAAAGGAGTCGCACCACCTTCAGAATAGCAGGTTAACTCTAGGGAGGGAAGGAGAATGGCACCAGGGAGGATTACAAAAAGAGTAACATTTTATTTCTTTAAAAATCAGAAGCAAATATGGCAAAATAGTATGTGAAGAGTACAAGTGCACTTATATTATTATTATTTTCTGTATATCTGAAATATTTTGCTGTTAAAAAATTTTTTAATGGGAACATATGGTATAACAATAAAATAATAACATTATCCACACCACAAAAACGTATCAGGTAATAACATAGTAATTATTTAA
Organism: Cynocephalus volans; assembly: GCF_027409185.1. NCBI lineage: Eukaryota > Metazoa > Chordata > Mammalia > Dermoptera > Cynocephalidae > Cynocephalus > Cynocephalus volans. The sequence continues at coordinate 175,944,219 of NC_084460.1, forward strand.
GCCAGAGAAACTTATGTACATACATTAGAGCATATAATAAATAACAGGGTCAAAAATAAATTTTAAAATTGGCAATTTACTTTGGTTTTTTTTTTTTTGTTTTTTTTTTTTTAAGAGACAGGGTCTCGCTATGTTGCCCAGGCTGGAGTGCAGTGGCTATTCACAGGCGCGATCCCACTACTAATCAGCATGGGAGTTTTGACCTGCTCCGTTTCCACCCTGGGCCGGTTCACTCCTCCTTAGGCAACCTGGTGGTCCCCCGCTCCTGGGAGGTCACCATATTGATGCCGAACTTAGTGCGGACACCTGATCGGCATAGCGCACTACAGCCCAGAATTCCTGGGCTCAAGCGATCCTCCAGCCTCACCCTCCCGAGTAGGTGGGACTACAGGCACGCTACTTTGGGGTTTTAAATCAATAATTTTGCTAATGGGGTTTGAATCTCATGCAATTTTAAAATGTCCCTATGCTAAAATTTTAAGGCTGCTATCCTTTTTGTTAGAGTTGTCAAAGCTATATAAATAAAACCTTAACATGGTATTCTGAATATCAGTCTTATTTTGGAAAGCTTTTTCTTTAGCATATAAACAGTAACAAGCTTTACAATTATACTTACAATCTTAAATAAATGTATTAAGAGTCCTAAGTACGAAAAGTAGTTATTTAACTGTAATTACTTAATTATAGTGTTTCACTAAGAACCTGACACCCTAATGTGGAAAACACCATTCCATTATTCCCTTTTCTTTTCTACTTGAGGTTTGGGTTAGAACCAAGAAGTACCAATACTGGGAAGGTTATAAATAAAGTCTTACTATAAAGCCATTTTTAAAAGAAATGTGTAACTTTCATAGGGGAATAACACAACCTTTTGAGATTAGTATGTCAGAGAGAGACACAGATAGAGAGTATTTTAAGAAAGGGGTTAAGAAGAGGTAGTAGAACTTTGCTATCTGTACTTCACTTACTGACTCATTGAGCCTCAAGGCTAGAAGATAAATACTATACAGAAAAATTTAGGAGACAAACAAAAGTGGGACAGCACTACATCTACAAATACAACTCAAGAGATCTATAACTCACACATAATACTTCAATGTCAAATATAATCCTCTGACCAGTCATACTGTTTCAATAACAGTCATTTTACCCAGTTGATAGTAAGCAGTAATTTTATTTCACATGAGTTGCTTTTTGCCAATCAAACATTTGCAACACAAATGATTAGCTGATCTTTCAATGTAGCTATTTAGATATGCTATTTCCCATGTAATGGAAGACTGCAATAAAATTACTCCAAGTTCCAAACTTTCATATTTTGGGCACAATTTTTAAGGGTAATGGTGTTGTGGCAAAAGGCAAGTTTTTACCTACTCCATATCAGCCTGTTATACTAAATTTTACTTAGTACTAAAATTCTTAACTTTCATTTCTTCTGAAGGCTGGAAAAAAATTAGCTCCATCAAATTTTATTTGTAGAACTTTGGCTGGTAAGAATATCAAAATTTGCTTACAAAATTGAAAACCTTCTACAACATTTTTAAAATATTTTGTTTTTCCATCAATCTTTAAGTTTCAGTAATACTCATTTACTTCTTCCCTCTCAATAGACGGATAACTACCGCTCTGCTTCATGAATGAAATAATCAAATTACCATTTCTCTCAAATTCTCACCCTCTGGAGACTCGCTCAAACTGAGTAATAAATTCAGTGACATGTTTACAATTCAAATTTCACTAATACATGAAAATAATTCTTCCACAAGCTAGAGGTCAGTGTCATAAATTTAATTTTCTGAATTTCATAACCCTTGATAAATGGAGGCACCTTATAGTTCAGTTTACACTCTTTTATATACAGGATTTCAGGACATGCCTCAAGTAGCTTAAGATAAGCCATATTAATAGTTTGGTATCATTTCTATCATTAAAATAATCTACAAATATCAGAATACTACTAATTTTTTGTCATTACTAATAAATAAGTCTTAAAATATCTGTAGATATAAATCAGCTTTCTCAATTCATTTTGCCTCACTTGGACTGTTCTAGAACACAGATCAACAAACTGAATAGGTTTATCAGTATAATATAGTTGTACAATTTTTCACAAATTCCAATCCTTTAATTTAGGGTTTTTTTCATATTTATTTTTAAATATACAAAGAGATTAAACCATTAATATAAATATTTTCTCTCAAATATGTAATACTCTTTTGTAAAAGAAAAGGTTTCCAAACATTTACAAAGTAATCTAAAGATAAGTAAACCTTATTTTAGGATCATTTCATTAACCAAAATAATTTTCCAGAGAAGGTTCTATTTAAAAGCAATTCTCACTGGCTTCTTCACATCGACATTTTAAGATGGATCCAAATCCAATGTCTTTGATTGATTTACTTCAGGGATTACTGCCAATAAAAAAAATCTCAGAAAAAAGTCTCACGACAGAGTGGACAAGTGGATTTGTTGCTAGATGTAAACCATTTGTACTGAAAAATAAAAAGTTTTACATGTTAAAATAACTTTTTTAAGCTGTCATCTTACATATATACATCTAAAGTAGTTTTCAAATGATAAAGTGAATAAGGGAGAATACACAAGTTTTTGTTCTCTCCTCTTACCTCCAAAATCAACACAACTGAGTATTACTTCTAAAAGTTACACCGTGATTCTTTCTACCTAGGTTTATACACACAACCACTAAGATATAAGATCTCCTGTGAAGCAAGTGAACATAGGGCAACTTCCTTTTCGATAACAAGTTTAAAAAGAATAAAGGGCTCTGGTGCCAGATGCCCCCAGGCCCAATTCTGGTAGTCTCCTTCATGGTCTAGATCTCCCAACACCATCTACTTCATAAGTGCTGAGTGCTTTATTACAAACATCCATGGGCTGGCTGGTTACCTCAGATGGTTTGAGCACAATGTTATAATGCCAAAGTCAGGGGTTCGGATCCCCATACTGGCCAGCCATGAAAGAAAGAAACATCCACTTATTTAAGTGTTTTGATGCTATCAGTCTCAGTAAATTACTAATTATCTTTTGCAGATTTTGAAAAATAACTTTTTAGTATGTCTCCCATTAACTACATTAGGAGTTTAACATACATTATTTTTAATATGTCTCCCATTAACTACAATTAAGAGTTTAACATATATTGATTTATTTTCCAAAGTAAGATATTAAATACATAAAATATAAGTAAGCTAATTTCTCTTTAGACTTACCAAGCAGGCTGAATGGAACTTTTTCTTACATGTTCTACAGGCTTTTTTGGGAAGAGAATAGTTGAAACCATGAATGACTGAGAAACAGATCATACAATCTTCAACACCTTCAAAACGTTTGTCTACATTATTTTTCCATAATGCTAAACCTTCCATTATACTTCCATTCTGTTAAAAAAAAAAAGAAAAAGAAAAGAGTCACTATATGCTATAGACCATCAATGTTATTTTTATTCAATTGCACAAATTTTAAAGTTGAATTAAAAATCTGCTTGTTTACCTTCACATCTCCTAAGTTTTATGAATGCTAGTTTTTTAAATAACCTCCCAAGTTTAAGAACCAGATGTAATTTTTCTCCATTAAAGACAGTCTTTAAAGGCTTCTAAACCAATAGTTCAAGTCAGATAGTCTCAGCTTGTTGTTTGATGAAACTCTTTTAATAATTAAATCATTTAGATCAGTTCTAATTTTGAACTGCAAATGACAAAATTATCTCACCTTCTCAACTGATTTATCCCAGCTCTGAGATATTGGTTAACATATTTGTTTTAAAATAATTTTTCTTTACTGTACAATGCCTAAGATACATCACAATGTGCAAACAGAACTGGAAAAGACTTATAATTTGTTTAAAGGTCAAAGGTCTTTGAGAGTATCGGGATTCCTCTAACCAAAGGAGAGTTGAAATGTAAGATTAAAAGTCACTCAGAAAGTATTCCATCTGGTAAGTATCTTTCAAAAGATTTTCCCTAAAGCAATTTCCTTAATACCATATACTGCTCTACATCTTCTACAATGTCAATGAAATAAAGTCAGTCTCTCTCAAACAACAGAAAATTATAGAGCCCTAAAAAGTAAAACAGATGTGGCAGGTTCAAGCCGTTTAGGCATATTATCTTCTGCTTATCCAAGGAAATTTAATATCTTTCTATACTAAGCAGAAGAGATATATTTTGTATTTAACTGCCCTTTCAGACAGAACATCTCTCTCTAGTTTGGAAAGCCAAATGTTTAAGCAGAAACTTACTTGATGGGTGAGGTAGGTGCTTAACTGCAGCATCCAGTTCCGCCACTGCTGAACAGCCACTCCAACTCTCTTCCCACTTTCCACTGTTATTGAACCCAGTGGATAATTTGAAGGCAGTTGTATTATAAGCTCAATGACTATGTCCTCAATAGTATAAGTAGCCATTACTTCTCGAGTAGCAGCTCGAGCTTTAACCTGCAACACATGAAAGGTAATATTTTTTTTTTGCCAAATTCCTCTTTCATTCAAAAAACATTTTGATAGGTTGACTATTAGCAACTAAAGTCTTCAATCAAGGAAAAAGCAGGTAAACACATTCATTGATCTGACACAAGATAGTTAATAAATAGGTTTAAATACCTAGCATGTTTCATGGTGATTTTATGACATTCAAAGTTTATTTTAAAATAAACATACTATTCATTAAGAAAGTATGACTTACTATATTAGGCTTGTCACATAATTGGTAAATAGTTTTTGAATAGAAAAATGACAGAACAAGTTATTAATTATTCTTTCTCTTCTACACCCAAAGTATCAAATATCACTTCTACGTCTACCAAGTCTTTCTCTACCAGGTAACTCTCCTGAGCTTTAGAGCCAATTATCAACTGGTTTTTTTGGTTTTCATACTAGCATTACAAACTCAACACAAAACACACATTATCATCCTTTACAAAGTTAATCTTCTGATTTTCTTATTTCCAGGCTAAAAACTAGAGCATCGTTTTAAATGTCTCCTTCTGCCTCAACCTAGATATTAACTAGTTTCAAGCCTGGCTAAATCACCACCATAAATTCTCTCACATCTCTCCTCATTTTGCACTTCCACTGATAATGCCTCACTCAGGCCCTACTCATTTGCTCATAATGTCTACCCCCAAAATCTCCCCTAACTATTCATTTCTATCCAAGCTCTATGTCAAGAGCCCGTGCTATATATTTCAGTCAGAGCAATTTCACAGAATGTAACTCTGACTATCCTACTGCCTGAATAGAAGATCTTCAGTAGCTGAACAGAACGAAATGCTTTAGACTGTTATTCGAGGGCTTTCCCAACATGGCTCTAATTCATCATTGAGGCAGTCTGCTCTGACTATTCACCTTCCAGAATCCTATTCTACATGAATACTGGGTTATTCATCATTACTTGGGAATCATAAATTATGTTCTCATCTTGATCCTTTTGCTTTCGCCATACTATTTTCTCTACATTAAATACCTTTCATATTTAATGAAAAATAACAAAATCCTACCCACCTCAAAGTTATCATCCTCCATAAAGCCTCACCTAAACCCCTCAGCCAGGTGAACCTTTCCCACTTAGATCACAGAGCACTCTTTCTCTTAAGGTGTCAATTCCCAATTTCTAACGCAAAAAACATTATCAGTATCACTCTTTTCCCACAATTAGATTATCTGTTATTATAGGACAGGAATCTGACACTACTAAACTGTTCATTTCCCAGGTGATTAGTACACAGTGCTTGGCATTTGTTATGTAGAGATGTGAGAGAGTTTATGGTGTTGACTTAGCTAAACTTGAAACTAGTTAATATCTAGGTTGAGATAGAAGGAGAAATTTTAAATGATGCTATGGTTTTTAGCCTGGAAATACGGAAGTCAGAAGATTAACTCTGTAAAGGATGATAATGTGTAAGCATTCCAACATATATTTTGAATGAACTAAGGAATGCTCAAAAACTATTTAGTGGGGGGAGGGGCTGGTCTGTTAGCTCAGTTGGTTACGGCATGGTGTTATCACACCAAGGTCAAGGGTTTAGATCCTCATACTGGCCAGCCACCAAACTAAACCAAAAAACCAAAAAAACAAAAAACCCACAAAACCTGTTTAGTAGGCAAATGAAACTGAAATCCCCATTTCAATCTACACATTAAGTAATTTTGAGATTTGACACAAGATTCAGAAAATTAGACAATATCTGTAAATTCTGAATCAAGGGCTATAATTTTGTAATGATATTCACAACGACAGACATAACCAATATTCAAACAACTTTTCTAGAGAAAGTCAAGACAATACTAACCGTCATGCCATTAAATAGTTGTGTACTTGTTTGCACAGAAGATATTTCTTGAAAAGAAAGAACACTGCTGACATACTTGCTTGTAAATCTATCTACAATATTGAAAACACGCTTTTCACTGCTATTCCACCACAGCCTAACCATGGCAGGCAAGTCTTTTAACGTCATATGATAGACTGAACAAGCCAAATGTGGAATATGGTATGGAAGAACTGCTGTTTCTGAGGAAAAAACAAATTCTTAGTTAGTAAACATGTATTTCTTACATAGAAAACAGACTAATATTAGTATTTTCCATAGAAAGTCATCGTTAACTCCTCAACAATACTGCTATAGCTCATCAGACAAACGTACCAGAGAAACCAGAACTCTGGAGTATTGGCATCCTCCCACACATTCCAAATGAGCCATACAAATGGAAAAAAAAGTAAAAAGAATAAAAATCCCAACTGACACTGAAAAATCTACCTAGAAATAGCATTCTATGTTTCACATGAAAGACCACAAGTAGAATGGAATGATTCTCTTTGCTCTAAATTATGAAAAGGAGTGTGGCCTCCTTCACTTTCCTCAGAGCTCACCAACCTGCTATGCAAAAGTCCTAAAATACCCACCTCAATATTCACATGATGCAGTCCATCCTCAGATCCCCAGGGCATTTTAAAAATTCCTAGTCTTAGTAAGTGGTTTATAACACTAGTACAGCTAGAAGCATGCATGCCTATCCTCTCAGCTAAAACTTGAGCTCCCAGAGTGAAGAAAATATATTTTACTCATCTTTGTTTCCCGAACTAAAGACTATTTACATGCCTACAAAATGTTATCATTTAACAAATACTTCTTTACAGACTAAAAGATAACAGTCTCAAAACACTATGCTTCAAACATTTATTAAATTCTTCACAACCTTACCCATAAGATCTAATTATTTGTCCTATTTAGAGAAATATAGAAGATTTTACATTTTAAACATTCTCACAGCCAGCACCCATGTTTGGGGTTATTCTCCACACCCCCAGGGGAAAGTTTAATACAACCTAGTCTGAACCTAGTTTCCAAGAAAGAACACAAAAACATATCTTATTGACCTCTAATAGTCAGCTGGAGCTCCTCAGTAAAGAATGTTTTAGGGTCCTTATTTGAGACCTCAGTAGCTGTCTCTGCATAGGTTGGGTTTTCTGGCATAAGCCTGAACAGGTGATAGAGCAATTTATTTAACCTCTTCGTTTTCCGAAGGTACATAGAATACAGAGCCCGAAGCTGGTGGAGAGCAAAGAATGTGTTAGTAAACCCAATTAACCCAAGAAAAGAACAAATCAAAGTATAACAGGTTGTACAAGAACAAAATAAAAATAGCATTAATTTGAACACTGAGAATTATACGGAAGAGTCCTACAAAATATATGCCACATTCTTACTTTCCAAATGTGCCATATGATGTAGCACTGCTTCCTTTCCTTATAAACTAGCAAATGTCCTCACTGTCCCTGCGTTATAAGTCACTTGGTTCTAACATCTTTCTCAAATTGTCTCCCCATTAATAAGACTTATCTTGACCTGGAATCTCTGAGCCAAGAAAATCTTGTCACCATTCCCCACAGTTGACTTGCACACTCTCCTCCCAAGTCTTCTGCACATTCCTTCCACACCATTGTCCTTAATCTTTCGAATTCCTGCTTAAAACTAATCTCATTTTACATGGCTGACCTCACCCCTTATCAAACACTCCAGCATGCCTTTCGGACAGACAGCACAAACTATTGGCCAAAATGTCTTCAGGTGTTCTCACAGTTGTTTCATCAGTAAGGAAATTTCACATAAAAATATGGATTTCTGGTTTATCTTTCAAAAATTGAAAAATCTGGCACCACTGGGAGGAGTATAGGCATCTGTGTGAGATCCATGCTTTACAACTCCTCCTTGTCCCTCAATAATGTAGTGTGCATTTTTCACATTTACTTTGCAGTTCTTTGGTGTATGTTTTAACATGATTTCTTTCACGATTCCATATATCTCCTAGTACAAAGACATCACTTTCTAAACACTATGAATACTCAAATACCAGGATCAAGACATAAAATTGGAAATAAATTCTTAAAATAGATTGATCAAAGTACCTTTACAATGGAAAAACCTAGGGGGCACTACCTTTATTGAGTAATCAACTTAACATTATCAATAAAGGGACACATTGACACTATGTACTTCCTGAGGTAATACGCTAAGGATATATACAAATAGTGCAGTAGTACCCTTGCTGAAAACTCGCCAGAATCTAGTCATAAGAAAACAATCATACAAATCCAAATTATACAACAGAAAACTGGCCAAAATGATGACAAGGGAAAAAAAGAAAAGGGAATTATAGGTTAAAGAAACTAATTTGGCAAACAAATGTAAACATAATCCTTGATTGAATCTTAATAGAGAAGAAAATAAAACTATAACAGATATTACTGGGACAACTGGAGAAATTTAAAGACAAATTATAAATTATTGCATCAAAATTAAATTTCTTTTTTTTTTGGCAGCTGGCTGGTATGGAGATCTGAACCCATGACTTTGGTTATAAGGCTGCACTCTGGCCCAAAATGTCTTAAGTATAATAATTGTATTACGCTTATGTAGAAACCTGTCCTTGTTCTTAGGAAATATAATGCTTAAATACTTTTGGTAAAGCACCATGATGTCTGTAACTTACTTTCAAGCAGATCAGCAGGAAAAATGTTAATATAGAGAAAATAGGTACAAATGCAGCAATATGTTAAAAATCTGTGAACCTAGGAGAAGGTTATATGAATTTTCACTGAATTATTCTTCCAACTTCTCTGTAAATTTGAATTTTTTTCAAAATAAAAAGTTGGAGAAAAAAGAACAATTTAAAAAAAAATTAATCAGCCATATCAATGGGCTTTAACATAAATCAGTGTTTGCCAGGAGCTGGGGGTTTGAGAGGAAATGGAAAGTGACTACTAACAGGTATGAGTTTCTTTTGGGGATGTTGAAAATGTTTTAAAATTGGATCATGGCAATAGTTGCACAATTCTGTGAATATACTAAAAACAGACTGTGCACTTTAAATGGATAAATTTTATGGTATGTGAAATACAGCTTAGTGAAGCTATAAAACACACATACAGCATTGTTTCCAGTTCAATATGATTTTTTGAGAAGAAAGTTAAAGAACAACCCATAATTTAGGACCAACTAAAGTTTTTTTTTTTTTTAATTCTGTTTATTTTAGGATTAACCAAATTAGTATTATTTATTGGGTTATTCTGGTTTATCTGTCCACAGCTCAGTTCAGGTTTTAGGCTCAATAATAAATGCTGCTGTGTAATTCTTTGCACCCCCGCCCCCATCCCAACTTAATGAAGATGATGATGTATAGCCATTTTCCTAATTCCTTAATATAAGATGACAAGGACAGAATTCTTATACAGAGAAGCCTCAATCTGTGGGTTTTTTAAAGATCAACAGTATTTTAAGAAATATAACAGCCCGGGGCCGACCCTGTGGCTCACTCAGAAGAGTGCGGCGCTGGGAGCGCCAAGGCCGCAGGTTCGGATCCTATATAGGGATGGCCGGTGCGCTCACTGGCTGAGCGCGGTGTGGACGACACCAAGCCAAGGGTTACGAATCCCTTACCGGTCACAGAAAAAAAAGAAAGAAAGAAAGAAAAATAACAGCCCAACAAGGAGCTCTTGAAATACATCACCAGCAAAAAAAAAACTAGCTTAAATCACAAACATAAGTGACAGTCCTGAAGAGAGAAGTAAAACTAATCTATTTGACAACTACATCAATGTTGCCTCTATGATTTGAATTTCCCCTTAGATTTACAAATGCAAAGATGCATAGATTCATATATTTGTACCAGGATATGGGTTATGAGCAACAATATGATTTATAATTTAAGAATTCTGAAAAATCACATTAAAAATGAATGCTATGAAGTTATTCACAATTTATATATGAAGTGATAAACTAAGTCTTTTTGAATTGACCTGTCAAAGAAGGCACATATTTTACTAGGCTGATTCAATCAAAATTTGAGACTTCTTTTTTAAGTGGGGATCTTTCTAAAAGAAATAAAAACTGAAGTAGATCTTTCCAGTTTCTTCGGTCTTTCTTACTAAACATGAGACAACAGAGACATCTAGTGGCTGCTAGACTAATTTGGGAAAAATAGTTATGATAGGATATTTTCACCACTTAGAGATAATAGTTTGAATTTCATAGGTAATACCTCATAGATCTTTCTCTGAACAATTACTTTCAAATAAGGTAATTTTCCAATGATGCATCAACTGAAATCTCCATGAGAGTCAGAAATTGACAAAAAAAAAAAAAAATTACAAGATCCAATTGTTCAGAAATTACAACTATGGTAGCACAAAATTAAATGTTATATAAATGTAATAAAAGGACTTGTGATTATACTCAGTTTAAAAATTTTGATCCAGGCACATTTCAGGGATTAATTAATTTTGCAAAAACTGCTTGGAGGGGTGAAGAAGTAGGGACAGAAGTAAACTTAGTAGCAGAACGTCTGAAGTTAACCAGGTAAGATTTGATTAAAATGTAAAGCATTTCTCCTTTTTATTCAAAAGGAGGGAAAGGAAGTGTTTAGAATTGTAACAGAGAAACACATCTGGACAGAACTGTCAAAAGTTGTCATATATTTATTTACCTGGGATGAAGCAGCTTTGAAGAAAGTAAGTATTAATTTCCAAGTGAGGAGATATCCCAGAACATAACAGAAGTCTTCACTCAGTGGCTTAATAGTAACTATCTGTCCAACAGGAATACACCCCAAAACATTTTCTAGTAAGTCCTCTTGAATGCTAAGAAGAGACATCAGCACTGCCGGTGGCGACCTAAGAATCAATGATTAACCATCACAGTTTTGTTTATAATTCATCCCTTAACAAATTGACAGCATTTATAAACTTTGAGCATTTTATAAAAATCTTTCTCTACTCTTAAAAAACTTCAAAAAAAATTCCCCTTTATAGTTTTAAGTGCTAATTTCATATAATGACAACAGCAGAATCTGAAAGATGTGCTATAAAAATATGGACTGTACATTTTAGCCCTTGAAAGACAGTTTTATTTATTTATTTATTTATTTATTTTTAAAAAGATGACCGGTAAGGGGATCTTAACCTTTGACTTGGTGTTGTCAGCACCACGCTCTCCCAAGTGAGTTAACCGGCTATCCCTATACAGGGATCCGAACCTGTGGCCTTGGTCTTATCAGCACCATTCTCTCCCAGGTGAGCCACGGGCTAGCTCTAGGAAAGACACTTTTAGAAATCATGTATTTCAACTTTGTTTTATAGATGAAAAAAATCACACACCCAGAGAAGCCAAATGATTAATACAAAGTCTCCCAGCTAGTCAGGGGAACTACTAGGGCTTTTAAGTCCTACCAGGCCATTTATCATCCTATACAGGGCAAAGAAAGGACTAGACTTTGAACTTTGTCATGTCACCCTAGTTTCTATCTTACTGCATAATGTCTCCTTACTATCTAGCAGTATTAAATAAAAAGATGTCACAATAATCACTATTAATCAGAATGATAAACACAGGAAACACATGCTTTTTTAAATCCTAAAACCGTATCTCTTTTCAGGAAAGTAAATTTAACATTCACATTAATATATGACAATGTAATTTAGTTTTCTTCTTTATTGAACTACTATACTTATTAACACTTTCAGGTGGACTTATGAGATTCTCAAAAAGTGAAATACTTATTTATGTCATTTCAAACTCTCCTCTATGATACTCTAGCTTGGTTCTCCCTTTTACCTCTGTGATCTTTCTTCCCTTGTGGCTTCCTTCTCCCAGTCCATAAACACAGGCCTTCTCCAAGCTTCAGTCTTCTAAAGATATTGTGAGATGGGTTATGAGAATTTAATAAAACAAATTAAAAAGAACTTACAAGGCTGGTTCTTCTTCTTCATCTCCATATGACTTTAGATTATCCTGGTCATATTGTGGTAATTCAGGCATCAATCTGGAAATTAAGACATTAAAGTATTTTATATTAAACTGTACATTGTTAAATCATGTTCAAGAGCAGAAAGGCCAATACTTGTTTTGTAATGAGTATATTTTTAAATGAGTTTTCTCTGAAATAACTACATATGATCAGGACTAGCTAAACATAAACTGTGTATGGAGAACAATGGCCTAAAAGATCAAACAACTTGGAGTCCCTGTTAAATACATAGGTCTCCTTTTTTTTTGACATTTTTTAATAAAGTAAAAACTAAATATATATTATACTTTTTTAGACCACTGTAACTTGATTCAATTGGAAGAATTCTTACTTGTATAGCATATGATAAACAGCAATTTGCACAGGCCTAGCTCTGAAGAGAAGTAACGGGGCCAATGTATTTAATAAGGTCTGGAGATATTCTGGCAAGTTTGTTTTTTGGCCAGCAACCAATCTTGCAGGAAGTTTGTGACTCAATAGTTGATCCTTTGAGATATATGTTAATGTTTCGCACATGGGCTTCAGCATGGCATTCTGAAAGGATGTTTCAGATATATCTTTGTTTTCTCCTGATGACAAAAAGGAAAGAAACATGCACACCCCAAAAGAAAATTAGTGATATAACTTGACTGATTCACAATCAAATGTCCTTTAAGAAAATAAAAACTAGACATAAACATTAGAGCAGTCCTAACTAGAAACATGAGCTGAACATATTTCAGTATATCTCAACTGTCTTAATGACTTTTATCTCATCCTTTAAAAAGAAAGCACATGTTCAATAGAGATTCTATTCATGCAATCTATTCATGTTATCTGAATTACTATTATTTTAATTTACAGTGGTCACTGGATGCCCTGCCAGTTTTTCAATTCTTGTCTGTAAAGCAAAAGCACATATCATGCTTCTGAGAAGCCAAGCTTTCCCTTCTGGCTCTTTTCTTTTACTGTTAATACCGTTTCATTTAAACATCCTAGGTTTTTGTTTTGAATTTTTCAACAAGTCATTTTCAATGAATCTTATTATTATTCCCTTTTTCACTTGCCTGTAATAGTCACCAAAATAGGTAAAAGCAAACTGTGGATGCCTTGGGAAAAAAATCCTTTCCATTCACTGATTAGATTTACAGGAAGATTGCCAATGATGTCCGGAGTTGGGGAATCAAAAAAAGCACTGAGATCACAGGCCAAATCACAGCTGACACAGGCAAACAGCTGTACAAGTGGAACAGAATACAATGCCTGATTCTCACTTGTTGTCTAAAGAAACAATAAAAATGAAATAGGTAAGCAGACTTCTACAAGAACAATACAAATAAAGAGAATAAAGAGAAACTTCTCATTCATTTCTTTGAATTTTAAAATAAAAAGCAGTTGAAGTGTATAGTCTCAGGAAAACTTTATATATTTTATATCGAAGTAATTTTTTTTTCCAAATTAAATACTAGAAATTAAAATCATTAGTGAACAATTTATTCTGAAGTGCCACTTCTAATTTCTCAACTATGGAAGAAAACAATCTCTCTTACCATTTACCAAGTCAGACACATTAAATACACATCTCTAACCTTCTCAGTAGCATACTGCAAGCTGCACATTACTAAGTTATTTCAAAATAAGGAAACTTAGGCTCAAACAGTTCGAGCTGTTGTTTTAGCTAAGTCACATAGCTAAAAGCAGGCAAAGCAGAGACTCAGACCAACTAAGCCTGACTGACTTGATGCCTCGGACCCCACATGTATTATACCTCTGGCTCTTTTGGGTCAAAAAAAGTACACTAATTCCCTCAGAATTTGCTTGTTTTTAATGTATTACTCTGGCAATAATGACATAGTACATTTTAGAAATAATTTAATTACAACCAAAAAATACCAAAAAATTTGTCATGAAAAGATAAAACCTGAAAAGGCTGTGCTGCAAACATTATATTAAAATAAGCTAAGAGAAAGAACATTTTAATAGCAGGAGACTTGGTCACTGAATGATGCTGGTAGTCATTAAACCATCATTTTACTATTTTGTTAAACAGTAGCCGGTGAGAACATTTAGAAAGTGTTTTCAATGTTTGCCAAGGAGTTAATTACAATCATTACTTAAAGATTAGTAAATAGTTCTGATATACACGTATGCACAAAGATCCAACAGAGGTGATGACATATCCAGTTAATTTACCTCCAACCAAGCCAACATGGAACACATGATGAAGTCCCATTCACTCTCTGCCAAAGGAGATGAACAATATTTCAGAAATAGGGAAAGGAAACGAATTATTTCTATATTTACACCCAGTTCCTCTGGCCTTGCTTCTGATAGATTACTGTAATAAAGACAAAACAAAAATGAAAAACTGAAAAGCATTGAAGAATTATATTAACATTAAATTGGAAAATATCCTATTTTAAATCTCATATACCATACTTATAAATGACTGACTTAAATGTCTACCATCCTATTACTCTAAAAAATTGTGACTTTAAGATAAATAATGTGGGTCTGCATTGTATATAAGGGGAAAACATAGCATAAAGTATCACCTACCAACTGAAAAGAAAAATGTCTTCATGCTCTTTCTTCCAGGATATTATAATTTTTAATATACCATGCAATAGCTCTTCATCATCTACACTTCTTGTTTGCAGACAAGAATTGAAAATGGCAAGATGTCCAAACCCCCCTGAAGTAAAATTAAAAATTAAAATTAAAAAAATTATAAAATTGTATTGCTATTATAAGAAAGTCTTTGAGGCTTCTCTCTTGAGAAGTGCCCAAGTTAAGAACTCTAAAACTGGCTTATATTAAAGAATCAACAAATGAGCTTGTAAGCTCCAGTGTGCAGAGACCCTGTCTTCATACACAGCACCTAGCACAGAATAGGGAATTAGTAAGTGAAAAACAATTGTGCTTTAAACTAATCTATGCTGTTTTTTATTTTGGTTTCTTAAGTACAGGACATATTCAGCATATTCACCTCTCAAATAAAAATAAAAGAAACCACAGCTATAGAATGCAAGTTAACAAGGATGGAAAATAGAACACACTACTCCATAATTAATATATTCATCACTCAATAAGCAATTACTACATCTAGTAAGCTCTTACGGAGTCCCCACTCTTTAGAATCCCTATCATTTCTCAAAATCCATTTTCTGGTGCATCTTAACACCCTCTGTCCCTAAACTTCTACCTTAAATGCCAGCCAAACTGAACTATCTGCATCCTTGTATAGTTTTGTGTGCCAGGAATGCCCTCCCTCAACTATGGCCATATGGAAAACTATTTATCCTAAAACACCCAGCTGAAATATTTCTCTTTGTAAAATCACCATTGATACCCTCAAAGCTGAATGGAAATTCCTTCCTTCCTACCACTTACATACATAGCATATCTTTTTTTCTACATCACTTACCAAGTGATATAACTTTATTTACATCTGTCTTCTGTACAATAGGAACTGCCATATAGCAGGTGCTCATAGTGTTTATTTATTAAATTAATAAGCGGATGAATAAAGTGCAATGTTCAAAAGTCTCTACAACAAAAGCTATTCTCTCTTCTGCCTTTATATGTTCAATCATTGGCTGACTAGGGAGAAATGAGGTATAACTTTAAAAGCTATAAATGAAAAAGAAATGATGAGAAGGTATTTGTGAGTATAAATCTTCCTTTAAGGCTATAACATTTCTGTACTGCAAAATGATAATAGCCACTCTCCAACTCATCCATATAAACTAGGAACAAATCAGCCATAATTAAATCTGCTAGGCTTAGTTTTATATACTAAAAACTACACTGCTTTCATCTCAAGCGATAATTAAATTAACGAAATATTTATTATCGAGCAACTAACCATCAGTACTGCAAAGATCTTTCTTAGTCCAGCCCAAAAGAGCAGGTATACATTGAGCGCTAAATTCTTTCTTTTCTTCTTTTGACAAAAACGGACACAAACTTTGAATAGTATGCAAATTACCTTCTGTTAGTGGAAAAAAACTGTTTAAAGAAAAGAAAAAAATATGAATTATATTTATTCTAAATATGCAGTTATTTCATAATATTCCTCTTATTCACACTATTCAAAAAGACTAATAAACTATGATAAGAGATTGAGATGTGCTGATTCTGGATGATGAGATTGTGGATCTTTTTTTGTTGTGGTTGCTACTTTTTCTTTTCCGCATATTCCTAATTTTTGAAATGAGTATATGTAAGTTTTCCCCCATGTATGATTTGTTAAAAATTACACTAGCCACTAGCAATATGAGACTATGATCTCTTTAAGAGTCAGTTAAGGGTCGACTGGTTAGCTCAACTGGTAGATCATGGTGCTGATAACACCAAGGTCAAGGGTTTGGATCCCCATACCAGCCAGTCGTCAAAAAAAAAAAAAAGTCAATTTATTCAACTTAAATATTACCAGTTACATGTCCTTTCTTTGAACTGATATTCACGTATGTTCATACATATACAGTTGGGTTTTATTTACATAAAAGGAATCACTGTAATATACTTTTCTATTATTTGCCACTTACGTACTTTATAGATGTTTCTCTCAAAATATAGATATGTTATTCTATTTTAAAAGCTACATAACAAAAACAAGATCTACATAACACTTTCTATGAGTGTATCATAATTCAACTACTATTTCCTTATCAGTGGACATTTGGGGTTTTTCTCCCCCAAATTTTTGCTCTTACAAATAATGCTGCAACAAATGTCCTTGAGCACATATTATTCTACACGTGTGTAAATACCTCTTTAGGCTAGATTCCTAGAAGTAGAATTGCAATATCAAAGCACTTGAATATATTCTATTTTGGTAATTTCAAATTGCTTTTGGAAAAAGTGTCAATTTACACTTTCACCAAAAATGTACAAGTGACTTGCTGCACACTTAAGTATTTATTTCCTGGCAATATGGTGGATAGAAAGTGCTGCTTTTAATTTTAATTAATTTTAATTTGTACCTTAATTTGTACTTCTGCCATTATTATGAAGGCAAATCTTTTCATATTTCACATTTCATAATCAACTTACCTTTGACCATTTCATCTATAAATTGCCTGTGCAAGTCCTTGACACATTTTTCAATTTAGATGGTTTTATTCATTTATAAGAACTATTTATATATTATGGAAATTCTTGGTAATTTGCAAATGTCTTCTCCCATTTTGTCATCTGTCCCTGCAACCTTTGTTTATTATATCTTTATTATATGTCATACAGAAGTTTCCAGTTTTTAAAATTTTTGTGACAAAATTATACCTAAAAAAAATCTATATATTAACCATTTTTAAGTGTACAGAGCTCACCAGTGTTAAGTACATTCACGCTGTTGTGCAACTAATCTCCAGAACTCATTTCATTTTACAAAACTGAAACTCTAACCACTAAACAAGAATTATCCATCCCCTTCTTCCCCCAGCCCCAGGCAACCAACATTCTATTTTCTGACTATGAATTTGACTACTCTAGGTAGTTCATATAAAAGAAATCACAAAGAATTTGTCTTTTTGTGACTGGCTTATTTCACTCAGCACAATGTCCTCAAGGTTTATCCATATTGTACCATGTGTTAGAATTACTGTTGTTTTTTTTCAAGGAATACATATTATTCCATTGTATGCATATTCAACATTTTTGTTTATCCATTCATCCACTGATGGGCAGTTAGGTTGCAAAAAGTTTTCCTTTTTACAAAATAAAATAGATTTTCCTTTAGGAATTCTGGCTTTCATGCTTTGATTTAAAAAGATCTTCCTCATGACGACTGCACAGAATCTCTTATTTTCTCCTAATACTTTTATAGATCTATTCTTTTAAATATTTAGCTTTTATCCACACTTTATTTCTCTATATAATGTAAAAGAGGGGTCTCATTTTTTTCAAACACATGTCCAATTTTTCTGCTATCATTTATTATTGACTCACCTCAGTGATTTGAAATGCAATGTATATCAAAAACTAAATTCACATTTACGTGTGGATTGATTTCTGAATTCTATATTTAGATCCATTGATTTGTCTATTCTCCAATTTTATATTGCTTAATTACTATAGCTAAATAGTATATTTTATAATTGGTAGGGTAAGTCCTTCTCACTTTTTTCTTTCAAAAACTTCCTAGCCATTCTTGAGCACTTTTTCCTTCAAATATAAACTATGTTTACAACAGTTTATCAAGTTTTTCAAAATTGTTCATGAAATTTTGATTGAAATTGCATTAAAATTATAGATCAATACAACCATTTTTACAATTTACCCATCTGATTTTGTGATCTTCATTTTTTTTTTTTTTAATTTAATTCTGGGTATTTACAGTTTTATTGTCATTGTGAATGAGATGTCTTTTCCCCATACTATTTTTTAATTTATTCTTACAGGTGAATAAAAAAGTTATTAATTTTTGTATGTCAAATATATATTCATCTCATTAATAATTAGTTCTAATAGTTCTTCAGTTAATTCCATATTACTTTTATAAACAGAAAAATTTTTAAAAACTATGCTGAATAAAAAAGCCAATATCTGCCTTATAACACGAAGGTCACAGGTTTGGATCTCTGTACCTGCCAGCCACCAAAATAAATAAATAAATAAACAAACAGACAAATAAATAAATAAATAAGTTAAGTAAGTAAGTAAATAAGCCAATATCAAAACGTTACATACTGTATTATCCTATTTACATAACATTCTTAATAAATGGCATAATTATAGAGATTTAAATGACATAATTATAACAGATTAGTGGCTGCCAGGGATTAGGAGACTGAAGGGAAGTGCCTAGGGCAATAAAAGGTAACACAAGGGATCCTTATGATGTAACTGTTCTATACCTGACTGTGGTGGTGGTCACATGTGAGCTACATAGAACACACACACGCACATGTAAGCCTGCTCAATGGATTATATCAATGCCATTTTCTTGGTTATGATTTTGTACTAGGGTACCACTGGAAGAAACTGGATGAAGGGTATATGTGTTATTATTTTTTATTCTTTGTATTATTTCTTACAATTGCATGTGAGTCTACAGTTACCTCAAAATAAAAAGGTTTTAAAATGTTTTAAATAAGATTAAAAAAAATCAATATTTATTGCAGAATTCTGCTGTGCCACAGCATATATATATCATTTCAGAATTATTCTCAGTAAATCGGTAAATTCAAAATGCTTCTTGGTAAATTTCAGCAAAGTATTAATTTGAAGCTGAGTTTCACTAGCATGTCCAACCCCATAATCTACTTCTTTCCCTTAAGAATACACTTATTGCATTTCTAGAACATACTTCAATAGGATAATCCTTATTAAGAGCAGTAAGTAACTTTCTCTATCACCCTCACATTGCAAATAAAGTGATGGAAGAAGAATGTTAAGGAGGGAAAAAAGAAAGATTTCTACCAGGAAGATTTCTGCGGAAAACAAGCTTATGAAATGCTATTTGTTTAAAGTATAAAATTCCACAACAAAAGGTTATAAAGTTATTGTGTCCCTAACCTAAAACAATTTGTTTTAAAGTCTTCAATTCTTGTTTCCTTTAATTTCTTCATTTCCTAAACCTCATTTTCTTGATTCATTAGAGACTGTTCATTAGCTAGGGATTGTCAAGGTGACCAATTACAAAAAATTACAAGATAAAAATTCGAAATAAGAATACCCTTCTTTTCTCTTATAATGTGGTTTTACTTCATCAGACGAAATGCTTCGGGAAAGGATCAACTTAGCAATAATAAGAGACCAAAGTGTGCCATTTTCCCTGGATCTAAAAAAGGAAAAAAAAAAACAAAAAACCCAAAAACAAAAAACAATTATATTCCAGTTTGAGTGTAATTAATAAAATTTTTAAACAATGGCTACATGCATGCCTTTTACAAAATTAAATAAATCATCTTGTGAGGCCATCACAGGACTTTGTACCCAAGCAACTGCCATTAATTACTTAAAGGATTGGGAGTTTAGGCTTTCCATACTCCTTCACAACTAGTACTGAGCTCTCATCCCAAGGCAACCCCAAAGTCCCTGAAGTCCCAATAGGGGAGATGATGTTTAAGATTAGGCTTGAAGACCAAAAGCTGCCGCTGGGACAAGGAAATCTCCCAGATGACACCTAAGCTGGTTTAAATTGAAAAACCAAGGAGATACTAATATCCAGTGAGGAATGTTGTGAGGTAGGACTGATGAGGAAGCCTAGGTCCTCTAATACTGCAAAACATGCTCCAAATATTACAGGCAAATTATAAACTCTTAATGAGAAAGCTGTTCAAAGTAATAATTTCAATAAGCTAACTGCTATAACCTTCACAAGGACTGTTTTCATACTTCCTCATCTAGGGTATTGTGGTTATAATATTACGACACACCTATAACAACATGTAAGGTAAAGGCTGAATTTGAGAGCAGTAGGAGGCATGGGCCACAGAGACAAATAAAGCAATTTCTATTGGCTTCTACTTCTTTCATCATCATCTATACTCTGAACATATTATGGATTTAATAAGACAGGCAAAATATAAATATATTCTCCCAGAAGATTAAATCAAATATATAGTATCCAAAAGTGTTTATCATTAAGAATAGGGGTTATTTAGATAAGCCCTCTGGTTGAAACATTAGCATGAAGTGGACTGACATCTTACAGAAGGCAAAGCCATAAAAAGTAAAATAATCATTTAAAAAATGTAAAGTGAAAAGGATTCTTACCTGTTAAATAACAGCTGCAAAAAGCCAGAAGTATTACCAAGAACACGTAAGTTATCATACGTAATATTCATTTTTTGAAGCATTTCACAAAATCCAGTTAGAAAAATAGGTGGATTGTCTAATTCTTCACACCACTGCAGTGAATACAGCAGTTCTGCAACTAACAGAACAGACAATAGCAAATTATCAGATGTACTTTGTGAACAAACCCTTCGGTCATTTTCACTTCTCTGCCCTATTTTCTAACACTATTGTGCCCACTCATCTCAAAACATCTATGAACTGATTTTCAAATCTGCTTTGAGATTTCAAAGATACTGAAAACTTATAACATCTGTCTGAGACAAAATACCACCCCTCTCACAAATCTTACTTGGTTCTTTTTCTGATTAGTTAAGAATGTGAAAAGAATCTAAGTTACTAGAGATAATGAAAGAGTGTTCCTACTATTGAGACATAATTGGTAAAAAGTTGCACTCAGGAAAAAAACTAATGGACCCAAGACCTGAGATAAGAAGTTCATGCCAATGTGGTAAGAAATGGGAGACAGAATGACACAGTAAAAAGGGCATAGGCCTCAGTGACAAACTGGTCTAAACTCAAATATATGTCTATCTTGAGCTGTATGCATGGTAATCAATTAGGATATTACAACCTACTTCACAAGACTATTGTGAGAATTAAATGACCAAGTGTCTATCACAAAACCTGTCATATTGTAGGTTTCTAATACATAAATAGTTGCAACATCCTTTTATAAGCCATGCATGAACTTTGGAGTCAGAAGCCTTGAGACCTACTTCAAAATCTAATCCTATGAGCAAAGTAATTCTAATCATGTCAAGATAATGAAAACAACAATAATAATATCTGACTAATAGGGTTGATAGGAAGATTACATAAATAACATTGCCCATTTGTAATTAGTAACACAATGAACAAAAATAAATTAATATAAAAATTATTGCTCCCATATCCAATATAGTGTTAGGAAGGTTTCACCCTGTGAGCAATGTAAACTGTACGCTTATTTCCTTACCCTTAATTGAATGTGGAGCTGGCTGACCAAAAGAGGTGTTTCAGTGTTTTATCTTTCTTCTGCAGAGCATATATTCTCCCCTACCAGTAACTGTGTTACAGCTGATGGCTTACAAACAAGATTGACATGGGATTTATTCAAATTCTATGCCTTTAATACCATGTTGTACAAGTCACATCACTACTTACAATTCTAAGCCAGTTTCTGAAATGAGGAAACTTGCTGAGGTCCTAAGTCCTCTTGGGATTCAACATTTAAACCTCCACTTGCCAGGAAAAAAAATCAGAGCCCAATGAATATGAAGGTATAGAGGTTCAAAATTCAGCAGAAAATCCAGAATCCTTGATACAACACCAAAGCTTCACTTACCCATTTTCTTTAGGGTATATGCCATAGGATCTGCTTATACTGATGTCATGCCAGCTTGAGTAACTGATCTTATACCAAATTATGCTCTACAGCTGATGAGATTATAGCAAGATTTCAGTATGTTTCCATCCTATTTGCAATTTAACATTCATCACTTAAGTAACCTCAAGTTTCCCATCACTAAAATAATTAGTAGGAAGCTAAAGATTCTTGATGAACTAAAGATTTAAATTGTAGTGTAATCAAAATCACTTTAAAATTCTATTTACTGATACATTATATCCAAATGCTCATATATACTTACTTATTTCCTGAAGCTCATTATTTTCGAAGACTATTTCCTTTTTCAGTGCAACTAAAACCATTTTGCTCAATAATGCTGAAGTACACAAATGGCTGGGAAGTGTCTTTGTATCTTGCTCCTTAAAATCTGTTTTGAAACATTCATAATTCAAACTCAATCTTCCCTCTAAAAGAGGTCTATGTAACCACTGTGAAAAGAATACATTAAATTATATACAAAATCATTAGATATTTTAAATTATTTACTACCTATACAATTCAGACAGGAAACAAAAATGAAGTTATCAGAATATCTATTTTATTAGTAAAACCACAAAAACCTAGAGGTTTGGTTTCTACAACAGGAAATTATTAGCATGTATATTTCTTTAGGACTCCTTAAGGACAAAACTAGGTCTTATTCACCTTTGCCACTGTCAAATGGTGTCTTGCAAACAGCAAACATCTAATACATGAATGTTCAGAGACATAAAGGCAAAGCAAGATACTCATTTATTTTTCTCCCCCAGAATAAAATAAAATAATT
Source organism: Cynocephalus volans (assembly GCF_027409185.1). Taxonomy (NCBI): domain Eukaryota; kingdom Metazoa; phylum Chordata; class Mammalia; order Dermoptera; family Cynocephalidae; genus Cynocephalus; species Cynocephalus volans. Next base: position 175,967,478 of record NC_084460.1, read on the forward strand.
CAAGTTTGCATGAAATCCAAACTTCAGAAAGAGTCATATACTCTCCAATCTCAAAAATACCTGCATAGGGAGAGACTGTCTCATCTTTTCCCATTCACAGTTGTTTGGCATTACACTTCCAATATAAACTCCCAGAAGATAAGTATCTTCACTCTCCAGAAACTTATTTAGCAAATCTTCAACAGCAGACAAGAGGACCTGAAGACTGAAAATAATGCAAAGAATTTAAGTGTTGTAGTTATGCTATGACTAGTCTGAAAACCCAAGTACATATTAAGTACCCTGCAATAGGTTATCTGATCAAAAAGGATATGAAAATAAAAACAGTAAATGACCACCCAACCCCACAATGGACATAACACAAATCAGGGATCTAATCAGGGATCTAAGCCAACATTTATGATTTGAAATCAATTGGTGCTTCTATCACAGAATGAAATTTATCTGACCTAATCCAGATCAGATATTTTTGAAATAAAGCTACTTACTCCATAAAAAGAGCATGATTATTTGATCCAACCCCAAGAGCCTCTAGATGCATGGTTTTCATTTTTCTTATAGAATTTAGGTATGAGATGTAAAATGTATTTGTAACTCAGTACCTAAAAACAGTGGTTACCTATCCCCCCAAAATAAAACAAGAACAATCAGTATGTGTGGTGGCCATGAGAGGTTATGGTCACAACCTACAGCAGCCTACGACACAAGATATTACCCACAATCACATCACTGGCTACAAATGAAGGGTCCAGCAGATATAACAAACCATTCTTCAATTGACACCTTTATGTATAAATATTAAAACAAAATGCTATTGGAAAAATTTGTTTGGATCTTCTCTTAGAGCCCTGTAGATTTCTTATATAACAAGTCATTTTTCATAGGCACTCACACTAATCATAGAATCTTATTTAAGGATAATGATCAAGTATAAAAGAGACACTGCAACTGAGCACAAGAAAAATTTACCTTTTGATATCCAAAGATGAAGACTGAACTTGGTTCTTCAGCCACAGAGCAGACAGACGTAGGAAGGTACTCTGTTTGTATGTACTGCCAGTTCGATGAACCAATACATTTACACCAGACAGCAAAGTATTTTTCAGCTTACAGATAAGAAAATCTAAAATCAAAGATGTGAAGAGGAATTTGTAATCTTACTGAATTAACTCTAATCAGTAGAAAAATGTCTGAAAAATCTGAGATTTTTTAGATGCCATTTAAAAAAGAAAACACAAAATTAAAATTCAATTGCCATAACAAAGTAACTGTGTCATAAACATGCAATAATACAAGCTAGCTCATGCCATATAAATGTAAAAATTAAGATTTTTTTTTTTTTTTTTTTTTTTTTCGTGACCGGCACTCAGCCAATGAGTGCACCGGTCAGTCCTATATAGGATCCGAACCCGCGGCGGGAGCGTCGCCGCACTGCCAGCGCAGCACTCTACCAAGTGCGCCACGGGCTTGGCCCAAAAATTAAGATTTTAATAGCTAGCTTTTTTTCTCTCTGAAATTATTTGCAAGAGTTGTTCTTTTGGAGATGTGAAAAAAAATTATTACACCCTTTCCAAATGAGAAGGTAGTACTTAAAAAAGCATTGGGAGAGGGGAGCTCTCTATTAATAGTATGATTTTATGTTCCTTTCATAAATAAGTCTGAATTAACACATAGGCAAGAAAAAAGTCCTTAAAAAGATAATCTCGATTTCATGTTGATATACAAGACTGGATATTTTACTATAGTAATGAGATGAGATATCATCATCCCCATTTATGAATAAAGAAAATGAGGCATCAAGAAATTAAACAACTTGGCAGAGCTACTAAGATTCTAACTCATTTATTATGGGCCCTTCCAAATTTCCTTGGTATCAAGTAAGAACTTTACACAAAACATCTACATACATATTTAATTTGGTTTCTAAAACTGAAAGCATATAAGACTGCAGCCCTTCACTCAAAATGCTTTAAACTTTCCAATACATTATGATTCAATTAATAAAGCCTGGGCACTTACACTCACTATGACAGTCAGAGCCGGAGATTCCCAACAAAACATTTAAGCAGTAGGCTATTACCTGGCAAATGTGTTTTTTCTTTACTCTCAGCACATAACTGAAAGAGAGTTAATAATAAATCTTCAGATGATGGCATTAACAAGCATCCTTTCGCTGAGCTGAAATAGTTATAGGCCACATCACATATATCAGACACTGATGAATCACTATTTTCAGCTTCTGACAATTTCTTTGTTTTAGATAAACTTTCATGAAGTTTAATAATGATTCTTTCAACATATACTTCTCCAATCAAGTAATCTAGAGGAAAAGAGTTTGAACAGACAAAAATAAAAAATATTAACAGTATATTTTTAAATAGCTAACTTTGGGTTGATAACCACATGGTCTTTCCATGTGTTTTAAAAAAAGGTGTTTATGTATTAGACAAAATTATATCAACAAATCAATCTGTTCTCTTACACAGGTAAAAAAGCAGTTTTAAATTAAGTAAAAAATAGCTATGGTCTACAAAATTAGAGCAAGCAGCTTTGCTACATTCAAAACCCTTTAGAATATGAAACTAAAAATATTAAATATCTTCCAAGTCATGCTATAAATAACAAGTATTTAGAGTGCTTACAAAATTAAGATATTTGAATGAGTTAAGTCTTGTCCTTCTCAACCAATAACATGCAAACTAATCCCCCCCAAAGACGAAAAGGATTATCCCCTACTAGAAAACAAAAGCCATATTTTTCCTACCGTTTTTAACATGTTGGGATAATACCAAGCTTAGAAGAGTCCATCTTTCTGAGAAGTAAGATTCTGAAGTTACTGTGGATTTGAAGTCCTTATTACAAAGACAATCTGCCAAGTTTACCAGTTTGTCTCCAAGGATATCACCTCTTAGCCAAGGAATTACTAAAGCAAGTTTATCTGAACTGATACATGCCTAAAACCATAAAATTAAAGCAAAGATTAGAAGATCAAAAAGTTTATCTGTCCAAAATATGACTTGCACCATATTACCTCCCTTCATCATCGTGGCCCCAACCTTACCCCCCACTCCTCTTCCTCAAGTTCTAGGAAGACTTGTATCTTCCTATTCCCCACTAAGCCTAGCTTAACATTCAGTTACGTGCTTTGCTCATTATCTTCCCAACTATAAATATTCTCCCTCTTGTTTACTTAACAAAATCCCATCCATTCTTTGAAAATCAATACAGATCCCTCCTGCTGTATGAGGTCTCCCCCATCCACTCCAACCCACAATGATCACTGCTTTTCTCTGAATTTCTAAAGCACTTACTGGATTGTATTATTATTTAAATGTTTCGTCTGTGTATGTCTTGTCTTTCCAATGAGATTATAAGTTCCTTGAGAGCAGAGACTGTCTTAAACTTCTTTGATACCTGCTATCAACACTGCAGATACGTTCAATGAATAATGAATGAACTGTAAAGATGGATTTATAAAGGCTCTATATTCAATTTTGTTCATTAATTTTGCTAAAATCAAATAACTACTTTATAATAATGGTAAATTACTTCAATATGAGCAATGGGATTTATTTCCCCAAATTCTTTGGAATAGAGTTACTGGGGCCAGGTATCTGACAGACACTTGTTTATTTTCAAGTGGTGGGGAAGCAAGGAAAAAAAAACTTGTAAATCCACCCTTAAAGCATGCTGATCCGTGTTCCCAGAGCTTCTTTTGCTTTAAGGGCTGAGAAGAAAGGAATTTTGCAACTTGGTTCATTTCAAAGCAATCTGGAAAAAAGAAATCCAAGTGTGGATTGGGTAATGGCTAAAAAAAAGTTTGTCCTTTTATTTAAAAAATTGTAGGTAACCAGAACTTATATTTTAGTCCAAGCTTTACCAATAAACTAGCCTCATGACTTTGGATAAATCTCTTAAGCAACCTGAACCGATTTCTTAATCTGAAAACTGAAAACATTAACCTAGAGAATCTCTAAGGTCCTTTTCTGGTTTCAAAATTCAGGTTTGTTTTTCATTTGATTGTTTTTAAAGAAACTGACTTTAGGACTCTGCTTATAAAGTATCAGGTTCTACAAAACAAACAAAAAACTACTTTAGAGTTTAGATGGCTATAATACTGACTTTCCTATGTAGTTTATCAAAACTAAAACCCATCTATTCTATATAATCCTGGTAGAAAAAATAAATTTCTGAATAAAATGTCCCTCAAGTTAGCAAGACCTGAAGTTCAACTTCTCAGTGTATTAAAAGAATCTGTCCAGCTGTAAGGAGATGGGGAGGCTAGTGACTCATGGAAGCACAGGAAGCAAATACTGGCTAGAAACTTCCAAAACACTGCCCAGGAAGAAAATCAGATACTCTTTCCAACAGATGCAAGGACCTAAACTACCTGGCAGCTACATTCCTAAGTTGGAAATGAATATATCAGCCTAGTCTTATCAAGTTATTATCTCCCCCTACTCTAATTCTAGGCTTATCAAGCAGCTTTCTGATAATCTGGCTTTTCGTGTAGTTTGTCTACAGGGAGAGAAGGCACTGGATGCACTAATGCAAATGGTGTGCCTGATAAGTTATTTTTCTAATTGAAAAATAGTAAACTAATATTCTGTATTTACTTTATAAAAATAAACTATTGGGGAAAATGGGAAGTTATTGTTTAATGGATACAGTTTCAGTTTTGCAGGATGAAAAAGTCCTGGACACAGTTGCATAACAATATGAATACACTTAACCCTACTGAACTGCATATTTAGAAATAGTTTAGATGGTAAATTTCATGTTGTGTGTTTTTACTACAATTTAAAAAATAGAAAAAAACTTGTAAATTCAAAAGAGAAGTACATAAAATAGAAAAATAATCAAAAATGCTTTGAAAAAAGAGGAAGAATTTTAGGCCGCTAGTCATAACATTTCTATAGTTGGAAAAGTGTTATATTATTTACATCTTATAAAATTTATATCTTCATTAGGAAAGAATAGTTAAGCTATTTTAAAAATAAACGGTTTATATTCTTTGATTTCCTTTCATTATTCTTATAACTAATTTTCTAATTAAGTCAAATAGCAATCATACAAAGACTAGAAGATTTTAATTTGTCTAATTTAACTACTCCAGAGTAGAGAAAACTTAATTTCCTGATGTGCCCCAGCCAAAGCTAGAACCACACAATCCATTCTTATGAAAGAAAAAGTAACCAGGATAAGAGCAGAAACTGGTAGCCTTAACTAAAAGATAATAAAACTCTTTTTTACCTGCTAGGGAAGAAACACTAGATTTTTCCAGAGCCTATTTATTCTTCCCTGATATTCCTAACTGAAAGTTAATACTATCGAGAAACAAAGATCAAATGTCCCAAAATATGGGACGTTACAATAATAAGGAAGTTCTCTAACAAAGACACCTGACTACCTTTCCATATTCAATGTGTGAATGTTTATGATTTTAATTTTTCTGTACCCATAAATACAAAAGAAGAAAAGGAAATAAAAATTTCTGGGAAACCTTTTCAATAATCTGAAGAAGAGAATTCCACGTCAGGTCCACCTAAAAGAAGAAAAAAAGTTAGAAACAATGGGCTAGAACGAACAGCAAAATTTTTAAAAATTAAATGAAGTCCTCCTCTATGTAACCAATAACAAATTAAAACTTTTTTTTTTTTTTTTTGTCGTCCTTTTTTGTGACCGCGCTCAGCCAGTGAGCGAACCGGCCATCCCTATACAGGATCCGAACCTGTGGCGGGAGCGCTGCTGCGCTCCCAGCGCCGCAGTCTCCCGAGTGAGCCACGGGGTCGGCCCACAAATTAAAACTTTCTTAGCTAGTCCAACTTTAAAAAGCACAGAGTGAAATAATTCACCCTTTTGGTTTTTTTCCTTTTTTTCTTTGACTGGTAAGGGGATCGCAACCCTTGGCACGGTGTGGTCTGCACCACGCTCAGCCAGTGAGCGCACCGGCCATCCCTATATAGGACCCGAACCCCTGGCCTCGGCACTACCAGTGCTGCACTCTCCCAAGTGAGCCACGGGGCCGGCCCAATTCACCCTTTTATTACCATGCTTTTGTCGTCATGGTACTGCTGAACATCTACCCAGCAGCATCAGATACTTCCCAAATCACAATCAAGAGTATACTGCTTATCTTTAAGTTGACATCAATTAACAGTCAAGAAATAATCTAAAATTATCTCCCATGAAGGCTAATTCTACTCATCTATTATTAAATTAGTTTAAGAAGATATACAACAATAATACCTCAGTCAGATCATCCAAGACATCTTTTCTTTCCATATCACTGTCACAGCAACGGAGGGCACTGTACAAAATGTCCACCAGGTCACTAGCATCCTTCCTTTGATCTTCATTTAGCCAACCTATTAGTTTCTGGTATAAAAACCGCACCGCAGAATTTTTTTGTACAAGTTTGGCTATTTCGAGAGGTTTGGCTTTGACAATACTCTGTTTTTCATCACCAAGGAGCATTTTAAATACCTGACTTGAAGAGAAGGAGTTGAGCAGTGTAGAAAGAAACCTAAGATGTTGCTCTGACTTTTGTTCATTGACATAATTAATACTCATCTCAGCAAGTTTACAGACTAAGTCTTCTAAAGGTTTTTTCCTTAGAGGAGACAAAAGGTCTGAAGAATTATGAGTAAGAAAAAGTTCAGTCGATTCAGAACCTTCACTGTTCTCTCCTTCTGAAGATACATATTTTTCATTCTCCTTGTTACTTTCAGGTATCTCATCAGCAAATCTAACCTTACCAATTCTTTTTTTGTTTGACTTCAATGAGCTCTTTGGCTTCTGAAGGATCTGTAAAAGGTGAGACACACCCAAAATGGACTGAACATCAGCTTCTGGCTCATTGATTTTCTTGACACAGATATCTGACAGTCTTTCCCAGAAATTTAGCAGTACGTTCTCCAAGTTATAAGCCATTTTATCATCTTTTTCCGTGTCTGCTTTGGTTTCCCAGGAACTTAAAGTTTCTGCTAAATGGTTAAATAACTGCTCATGTTCTAATACAGGGTCTTTGAGAACTGCATCAATAAAAGGAATCAACTGAAAGAGAAGGTAAAAAAATACAAAAGTTCAGTTTTTGGAAGAAATAAAATTTAAACAAGGTAAATATAAACCACTATGAAATTTCATTTTTGCTAATTGAAATACATGAATTATCCCCCAGAGCTCAGAAAAAAATTAACTTGAAGATCATTTTCATATCATACAAAGAGCTTAATAATTTCATCATGCTCCACACAAATTACTTCTTTTTTATTACATAAGTGAGCAAGATTCCTGGTAATTAACAAATAATTCTGTGGTTTTTTTTCATCCTCTGGACTTATTCAAGTGTTTTGCTTTTCTGCCTTATTTATAGGCAAATCTAATTTATTATGAGACTACAAGCCAACATGAAAGACAACTAGAACCCACAGAATTCAGAACCCTTTTTCTTAAATTACAAAGGGAAGATGAAGAAGTTAACTATCTGAGACATCAACTAGGATCTGGGTTTCTATAATCTCATTAACTTCCTACCATAAGGAACCATATTCCAAGAACCTGCTCTTATCACTGCTCTTATCATAAAAGCCAAGCCCAATTATGCACAAAAAGATAAATGCATTCCAGTATTTCAGAAGTAACAAGATGATTATTGCATAATTTAAACTTAATACAAGAGATCATACATAGCATCTTCAAATTCTGTTTTGCATTGCATCTCTCTAAAACACTAGAGACTGACTTGTCCTCAAGCATTATGACATTACAGTAGCAACTGACAGTATGGAATTTTTACTTATCTGGTCATGAATACACATAACTCAATTTCTAAATTACAAAAATGCAGTCTTTATAAGGAAGACTACTGAAAAAGGCAACAAGATACAATGAGCTTTATTCTTTATAGTCAGTATGCAAAGACACTGATGATATTTACATTATAAATACTAAATACCTGATCATTGACGAGCATCTGTTCAATCTCTTTTTCACCTAAATTTTGCTGCATTATAAAACGTAAGCATTCAAAAAAGGCAGATATTACTGCTGAACACTCTGAAAAGCTGGTTTTCATTCTTTCTGATGACAGCCTAAAAAATAATAAATAACTGTGGATTACTCTTTCATGAAAAAAGAAAATAAAAGCCCGGAATCACCAAAATAAAAGGGCTTTGTACCAGGCACAGAAAGGTAAAATACTACATGCCCTCACTCATGTGGGAACTAAAAAGAAAAAAGTTGAGCTTTTACAAGTAGAGCGTAGAATTGTAGTTACTAGAGGCTGGAAAGGGGATGGAATAGGCTGGAATAAGAAAAGACTGGTTAATGGATACACAATTACAGACAGACAGGAAAAATAAGTTTTGTTGGTGTACTGTAGTGGTAGGTATCTATAATTAACAATAATTTATTGTATGTTCTCAAATGGCTAGAAGAGAGGAGTTCAATTGTTCTCATCACATGATAAATTTTTGTGATAATGAAAATGCTAATTACCCTAAATTTGATCATTACACATTGTATACATGTATTGAAATATAACTCTGTACCCTGTAAATATGTACAATCAATACTTGTCAATTAAAAATAAATAAATCTAAAAAAAAAAAAGAAGAAAAAGAAAAGAAAACGTATCATACATGAAGAAGAGGATTTTTTTTTTTTTTTTTTGCAGCTGGCCGGTACAGGTATCTGACCCCTTAAGCTTTGTGTTATAACACTGTGCCAACTGAGCTAACCGGCCAGCCTGAGAATTTTAAAATAAAATTCTTAAACTAAAAACTGGGAACAAACAACCAAAATACATACAGCCCAATCAGATATGAACTTGAAGAACTGTGGGGGAAAAATCATATTTTCAAAAATGTATCAGCAAAAGATAAGAGATACTTATTTTCTATGCATGGACCAATCTACCTGCAAATTTGAAATAGAGGACTTAATCAAATAACGGTAATGTTGTAATGAAAAAAATTTTTAATTGTAATAAAACTATCTTTCAACTTCAACAAACACACTGAAATAATACTTTAAGTATGAATTTAAACAGTTATAATATTTAACTACGAAAATTTTAAAAACTTCACTGGCTCATTTTCTGCATTTGTATATTTATGTTTATCAACATTAAAAATGGCTCATTTAAAATGGCCTATTTCCACCTAGGAGCCTTACCCTATTTACCTAACCTTCTGCTTTGAACCACCACCGAAGCTTTGAAAGAACTCCAGAAAAGAACTGCAATTATAATTCTCTGAAAACTTTAAAAGTGTTTAATGAACAGAAAAACAATTTGGAAAAATTTAAAGAAAATAATGAATACGAAAACAAGAAAATTTATTTTGCTTTAAAAGTCAAGAATTTAAATTCCTTACCCTGCAGCTAGAGAGGTGAGGAAATTTTTGAAGAAATCCATCTTTGGATCTGTAATGGACTGAGGGAGTTTGCTGATAAATGGCAGAAGATAAGGATAAATGACAGTAGCTAGACCCCGACCACCTTCACGAACCATGGCTGACAGCTTGGGAAACACACTTTTTTTTGCATTTACATGAAGCCAACAGTCCTAACCAAAGAAAAGATTACAATAGCAATTAGAGATCATAAACATACTTTTCCTAATTAAGAGAGAAAACATAGGCTCTCAAAAATAAAAATCAAGTATTTTATCTAAAGAGGCTAAAATCTCTCACTACCATTAAAAACTAAAACTCTGAAATTATAAATGTATGAGGGTACTTCAAAAAGTACATGGGAAGATTTGTATTATCTTTAATTCTATTATTCCATAACTTTTTAAAGTACTTCCATATTACATATACCAATCATGTATTCCACATGCTTACAGGATAATATTCATTAGAAATAATTATTTAACTTAAAGAATTTCTATAAAAGAAAGCTCTTTCTGGGCCAACCCTGTGGTGCACTCGGGAGAGTGCAGCGCTGGGAGCGCAGCGACGCTCCCACCGCAGGTGCTCCCACCGCGGTTCGGATCCTATATAGGAATGGCCGGTGCGCTCACTGGCTGAGCGCAGTGTGGGGCGATCCCCTTACCGGTCACGAAAAAGACAAAAAAAAAGAAAGCTCTTTTTAAAAGGGACAGTTTAGTAACACCTAAGTCGTGGGTTTGGATCTCTGTACTGGCCAGCTGCCAAAAAAATAAATAAAACAAAAAATAAGAAAATAAAAGGGATAGCTATATTTCATCTTAAATGTAAGATTCAGATATGCGGACTGCATTGAAACACATGAGGTTTAAAGAATAATTAATACTGGCTACAAAGAAAGTAAAATTAAAAACTCTATAACATTTTACAGTCAGTTTAAAATTTATACAAAATTTGAATTAAGTATTTTATTTCCAAGAAAGCATTTTCCCAGTAAGTTTTAGATATTATCTGACAGATTCTCTCTTATATGGTATCTAAAGATTCTAAAATACAATTAGAAAGAAAAGTATCCCCCAATGTACTAAACATGCCTCCCGTACGTACCTCAATAGTTGTAACCGTATAGAGTACAGCTTCCCAGAGAGCTGGGCAGACAACGGGGTCACTGTCACCAATGCTAAGAAGAACCGATGGGCTCACTTTGGATGCTTCCTCCTTCATCAACTGTGGAATGCGCTGGCATAAAGCAGAAACCAACTCAAAATAAGCTGAGCGGATCTAAAGAAGAAATGGAAAGCTGAATTAAATTAAAACCTAGTAGAACTTGATAAGATTTTTTTTATTTACGGTAATGACAGATAGATTATTCACACTAACCCTTCCAACTTATAAAATTAAAAGACTTTCAAAAAATACTTTAAAAAATCTTCTTAAAAGTATAAAATGGCTGAAAAGACATTAGAAATTACAAAGGCAAAAGTGAAGGCAGAAAGAATTAATTCAACTTTCTCTCTCTTTGGCTGAAGCAAACATAAATCCTCTTTAGTGGCAGAAGCCTTCATATGAGGCCTCCATTAGAGCCACACAAACAAAACATAAGACAAACCAAGAGCCATGATCAGCAAAAAAAAAAAAAAGAAAGAAAAAGAAAAAAAAAGAGCACAGAAATCTGAGACTTTAAATCTTAGAATTATTAGTCAAAAACTCCATAACAATGCTTATATATTTAAAGAAACAAAAGTAAACAAATTTACAGAAACAGGGATCCTAGAAAAAAGTCGATTTGAAAAAGAAACAAGCACAATTCCTAAACTAAAAATAAATTAACTAAAATTTAAAGCTCAATTCACAGTTCAAGAGCAGTGCTATGATCTGAATGTGCCCCCCCCAATTTATATATTGAAACTTAATTGCCAATGTGAGAGTATTAAGAGGTGGGGCTTTTGGGAAGTGATAGGGTCATGAGGGCACCACCCTCATCAATGGTATTAGTGCCCTTATAAAAGGCCTTGAGGGAACAAGTTTGCCCCTTAGACTCCCTCTGCCATGTGAGAAAGCAGCAAGCACCTTTGAAGCAGAGAGAGCAGCCCTCACCAGACACTGAAATCTGCTGGCACCTTGATCTTGGACTTCCCAGCCTCTAGAGCTGTGAGAAATAAATAAATTACCCAGTGTAAGATATTCTGTTATAGCAACCTGAATGGACAAAACAAACAGATTAGATACAAATAAAGAGAGAAACAGTGAACTGGAAGATAGAACAAAAAAAAAAAAATCCACAAAGCAGTTTGGAGAGACAAAAGATGAAAAAAATATCTAAGACAGCATAAGAGATAGAGAGTATAGAATGAGGTTTAGCATATATTTAATCAGAATCCTAAAGAGAGAGAAAAGAGAAAATGTGGCAAAGAAAACATGTGAACAGACAATAGCTGGGAATTTTGCAAAGCCAATGTAATACACCAATCCACAGATTCAAGAAGCCCAAAAATCCCAAGCAGGCTACATAAAAGAAAAACCACACCAAGACAGATTGCAGTGCAACTGCAAAAACACAAACAGAAAATCTTAAAAGTAGCCAGAGACAAACAACCTTCAAAAGGACAGTAAGACTAATAGCTGACTTAGCAACAATTTAAATCAGAAGACAGTGAAATAATATCTTGAACACAAAATAACTGCCAACATGCAATCTTGTACTAAGCAAAAATATCTTTAAAGAATGAGGGTGAAATAAAAAACATCTTCAGATACAAAGTAACAAATATGCAGGCAATCTAAATGAAGACTGAGAGTATAAAATAATAATAATATACTGTGAAATTAAAAAACACACATACATATATTTGACCCCACAAAATATTCTACTGACATGTATGAGAAGTATATATATTTTATAAAAAATATTGCCAAATCAAAGTCTGCAGAGTATTTAAAAAGACATGACATTTAAAAAGACAGCAAACTTTAAAAAGTTTGTCTCTTGAAAGCTAGGCTGGAAAACCATATGACCATATAAACATATCAAAAATCATAATCAAGAAAATTTCAAAATTCATTCATGATAGAAATACTCAGCAAAATTAAGAATAAAAAGAAATTTTCGAACCTTATGAAATCTATAGCAAACATCATATTTATCATTGAAAATCTAGAACTATTTTCATTAAAGTCATGAACAAGAAAAGGATGCCTGCTATCACCACTTCTACTTGACAGGGTGTTGGGAGACCTAATCGATACAAAGAAACAAGGGCAAAAAACTGGAAAGGAACCTAAATAACTCTTTATAATTACAGCAATATAACTAGTTAGGAAAAAAATTCAAAATGATCTAAAGACAAACTAGAAGAACTAACAAGAATTTGGAAGAGTTGCTGGATACAAAATTAACATACAAAAGCACAGCACTCCTATACACCTGTAGAAACCAAATTAAAAAATTTAATTTAAAAAAAACCCATTTCACAATAGCAACAAAAAACATAAAGACATGTTCATTGTAGTGAATATTATAAAACATTATTCTAGGATGCAATGAACCAAAAGAATTTTGAAAAAGAACAAAGTTGGAAATTTCCAACACTTAATGTAAAACAGTAACAACCAAGAGTGTGGGGCTGGCTGGTTAGCTAGCTCACTTGGGGAAAGTATAGTGTTATAACACCAGCATTAAGGGTTTGGATCCCCGTACCAGCCAGGCACAAAAAAAAAAAAAAAAAAAAAAAAACCTTTGGACAGAGCATGTTAGATAAAATAAACTATTAAAATTATTTTAAAATGCTCTGCTTCCACCATTTTGCAATGTGAGACCCCTGGGTCACTGTCACCACCACCAGATGGACTTTGGACTTCCCAGCCTCAGAAACTGATCCTGAGATAACAGCAAAGATGAGAACAGAAACCAGATGAGGACTTGGCAAGACCTTCTACCTGGCTCACAGACATGGATACCTCATAACTCACATCTCCTGCTCTCCTGCTTTTCACCTCCCACATTCCATTCCCTCAACCCTTCCTTTAAAAACCCCTCAGTAAATGTAAATCTTTGAGATGGGGTAGCCTGCCATCTCCTTCAGCTGAATACATCTGCTTTTCTAACACCAAAAAATAAATAAATAAATAAATAAAATAAAATAATTTAAAAATAAAAGAAGAATGAGGTATTAGTGTAAGGATAGACATATAGATTAATGAAATAAAATAAAGAGTCCAATATTAAAATCCCACATATACAATCAACTGAATTTTGACAAATTTTGACAGAGTGAGGACGGGATAGTCTTTCAACAAATGGATACCTATATGTCAAAAAATTAACTTTGACTCTCACTTTCACCCTACACACAAAAATTAAATGCACCACACAGACCTAAACTATAAAACTTCTAGAATATAGAAAACCTCTGTGACCCTGAAGTAGGGAACAACTGCTTTGATATGACATCAAAAGCACAAGCCATAAAAGAAAAAAAATAAATTAAACTTCATCAAATTAAAACGTATATTCTTAAAAAACCATTAACAAAAGGAAAAGGCCAGCCACAGACTAGAAGAAATCATTCATGATACTTTTATTTGACAAAATACTTCAATTCAGAATAAGTACAGCACACTCACAATTTAAAAATAAAAACCAAAAATGCAATTTAAAAATGGGCAAAAGAATATGGAGAGCCTGATAAATCAATCCTCCTCCTAAAAGAACAGCTATAGGCTCTGTGGACAAAACACAAAACTACTACTTAAAGTTTCTAGAGACTGAAATACAGGCACATTTGAGAGGAGAATGAAGACTGGGAGTAAGCAATCCACACAGACTGAGTTCCTATTTTTTGCAGCTTTGCCCTGAAGGTGGCTGCAGTGACCAGTACAGAGGCACAGGGCCAACAACTTCAATAGAAAGACTGACATCTTTGTGGTTGGAAGAACTAGAAGAACCAGTAAAAGGAGCCCAGGTAACCAAGATTGCAGGAGAACAAGGGAAAACTCTAGAAAAGAGAGCGATAGTGAAGGGAACCCCATTTTCTACGTTTTTAACAGCCTAAATCTACAGCTGATCTCTGAACCATGCACGTGCCCAATAAACTGAAAGCAGCTTAAGGCTAAGACTTAAAAGAACTGAAAAAGAACTGAACTAAGAGCTGAGCTGTTGCCTATCACAGGCATGGCAATATGAGTCTAACCAAGCTCAATGTCTGCTGATACTTACAATATGATATATCTATTCCTTTCCTTACCCAAGAAAAATAAAGATATATGTCCAGACAAAGACTATAAAACTAAGCAATAAAAAGAAATAGACTACAGATATATCAACAATATGAGTGAATCTTTAAAAATTATGCTGAGTAAAAGAAGCCAGATACAGAGTAATGTACAGCTCCATTTATACGAAACTGTGGAAGAGACTATTCTAATCTGTAGTAACAGAAAGCAGACAAATGACTGCCTGGGATAAAGGGAGAGGATGACTAGAAGGAACATGAAGAACCCATTTTGGATGAAAAAGTTTTCTATTTCTTGATTGTAATGGTTATATGGGTATGTACACATGTAGATGGGTATATATATCTGTCAAAATTTAACAAACTGTACACCTAAAATAGCTGCATTTTATTGTGTATTAATCATACCTCAATAAAGGTGACTTGAAAAAATTTTGTAGGGTATTTTTCAATACCTGAATAAATTGAGAGTTATGACAGGCTAATAAATAGTAAGACCCAATAACATATAGACAGCAATTCTCCCCAAGTCATTCTATAAATTCCATACAACCCCGACTAAAATCTCAATTAGATTTTTTTGAGAAATTCAATAAATTTACTAAAATTTATATGTAAGAATAAAGTCTCAAAACAACTTAGTCAATCTTGAAGAAGACAACTAAAAAAGGGTGACTCACCTGAGCAGATATTAGGACCTACCACAATGTCATATTAATATGGTATTGGCATAAGAGACAGAATTTAGAGACAAATTTATGAATATATGGGAATCTAATGTACCATAATGGCAGGTCTGCAAATCAACAGGGAAAAAATGAACAGTTTACTAGGTAATGTTAGGAAAACTGGCTCACCATACAGGAAGAAAAATGTAACAAGATTTTTACTTAACAGTACATAAAACAGTTAATTACTGATGGATGGATTAAGGATTTCATATGAAACGTAAAACTATATTTAAAAGATATATGACTATTAAAACTTTTTAAATATAAGAATATCCTTATGACTTAAAAGTGGGAAAGGCTTTCACAAGGCAAAATCATTGACTTCACATCAAAATTAAGATTTCTTTCTAATGACATATGGAAGAGGTGACAGAATGGAATCTTTTTTGCAATGCCTAAAAACAATAAAAGAACTAATATTCAGAATACACAGAGGGCTGGCCAGTTAGCCCAGCTGGTTAAAACACAGTGCTATAACACCAAGGTAAGGGGTTCAAATCTCCATATAGGCCAGTTCCAAAAAAAAAAAATAGAATAACACAAGAAGTCCTAAAAAAGATGAACAAGTAATTTACAGAAAAAGAAACATAAATACTAAGAAGCTTATGAAGACATGATAAAAATCACTAGTATGCAGAGTAATTCAAGTTAAAGAGGTATAATTTGAACTCCTATAAGACTGATGAAAAATTAAGAACCTGAATGCTGCCTACTGCTGGCTAGAATATAAGGTGACAGGATTCACCATGCACTGATGATGGTTGAGCCTACAGTAAGGTGGCCATTCAGTTGAGCAAATGTGGCACTATTTCAGAACTGAAAAAGTAGGTAGGCACACACTCTATGACTTAGCAATTGAGAAATTTGAAGAATTTCTTGCAGACACACGAATGAAGATGTTAACTGCTACATCTTCATTGTAAAATCATTGTAAGATCCATATTATCTTTTTTTCCATGAACTTTTTGAAGTACCCTCACACTACCCAGCAGTTGGAACATGTGTATCAGACATACATACAGGAACATGATATATCTTTTTTAAGAAAGTACTAAATAAAAAGTATAAATGGAATGAAATATAATACAATATCATTTATATTTCAAAAACACAGTCAATCCTCATTATTTGCAGATTCCATATTTGTAACCCCAAAATCAAAACTTGCAGTGCTTTTGTGGCCATTCAGACATGCACAGAATGGTGAAAAATTTGAGTTGTTAATATGCACATTTCCAGCTGAGGTCAAACAAGGTGACACTCTGCTTTCTTGTCTCAGTTCTCATACTGTTTACAAGTATTCCCTTCAGTCTATTTAGCACATTTTTAGAATTCTTGTGCTTTTGGTTGGTGATTTAATTTTAAATGGCTGCCAATAGTAGTGTTGAAGTGCTGTCTATTGTGTCTAAGGCACAAGAAGTCTGTGATGTGAAAATACATGTATTACACGAGCTTCATTCAGGTGTGAGTTCTAATGCTGTTGGCCATGAGTTCAATGATAATGTATCAGTAATATATATTAAATATCGTGTCTTTAAATACATAAAACAAGGTTATGTATTGATCAACTGACAAACATGTTGTGACCAGAGGCTCATAGGAACCTAACTCTGTATATCCCCTAGGAGCAACACCTCAGCATTTACTTATTAGGCATTCATGGTGACTTTATAAAACATAACTGCTATGAATAATAAGAATTAACTGTACAGATAAAAGGACATACATCAAACACATCAGAATGGTCAGCTGGAAGAGGCAGCAAATCAAGAGGGAGATAGGAACAAAGAAGAAAAAATAAATACATTAAAAGAGAACAGCCTTGCATACACCAGCAGTTTTATGGTGCTATCAGCAGAGGAATATGATAATTCAACTCTGGCCTAAGGCCCAAACTAAATAAAAAAGTGAAAACAGAATAACATTCTAGTAAGAGAGGTTAAGTCCTGAATGATCTACCACAAAGATGTGCTTGTAGAGTTTTAAATATAAACCATAAACATAAAACATAAATTAACAGGATGGGGGGGAATCAGAGAAATGTCTTGTAATAAAAAAGATTAAGATACCTGTGGTACACTGTGTTTTCCATACTTCCAAAACTTATTCTGTGATAAAAGAGACTTAAATTTCTCCTCCAAAGAATCGAGCTCACTATCAGGTAAGACGCAAAGCAATTTCTTTAATGCCAATAAGGAACAAGTTACAACCCGATAGAATTTGGCTTCTCTTTCTTCCTCTGGAACAGTTCTTGAAGTGAAAAGAAAATAAATATATAAAAGGATTCAAAATAAGACAAACCACATACTTAGCACTTCTATTTTAAGTGTTTTATCATTAAATTATCTATCAAAGTTGCTTTATTTCGATCTTCTAGTTCCCCAATGGCAATCCCCTTCAAAATGCAAACACACACAATTTTAATGACATATACTAACACAAGGTGAAAGTAGACGAAAGCCGTGGCTTAAATTAAGTGAGCAAGTTTTTAGTTCTCGGTATCACATACTAGAATGATTCTAGGAAATGAATATCAAGGCATCTAAGATTATTTTCACTTATAAACTCTTAAAAGTTTGATTACAACAAAGGAGTAAAAGTAAATAAAACATCTCATTACTCTTTAAATAAAACTATTTATAGTTCTCCAACTATTTTCAGTCAGACCTTAAAATAGTTCCTGCTATGTCAAAGGTAAATGGGAGAAAATCTAAAAACACTTCTTTCTAATAGAATCAAATGTGTAGCTCCCAGATAATTCAAGTTAAACAGCAAGACAACTTGAAAATAAAAGCACTTAATACGCCAGCTGGCATACGCATCTCCGTATTTAAATTCCTTCTTTTTAAAATATGTCACATTGAAATTATCAACTGATTACCTATGAGTAAAACAAATCCTTAATATGAGTTACATAGAAACAATACAACTTACTGTGGGTCACTGAGTGTATCAGGTGTTTCTTTTATAAGATGATCCTGCAGCACCTACAGTGGGAGAAAAATACCAAAGCCTTGAGAATTTATTGAACTGTCAGTGATGAAAAGATACAGCATAGTTAAGTAAAATCCATTTTGTAAAAATCCCTATAAATCTCATCTAATCCAATAGCAAAATCAAGGAGCAAAACTAAAAGTTTTGAATTTTACCCATTTTTCTTTTCCTATCAATCCCCAAGGTTGGCTTCTGTTGGGGTAAGGATAGGGTACTTCTTCCCCACACCTGCAGTTTCCATCAAGAGAAATTTTCTTCTAAATACTTCTGACCACTTATTTCTACATTTTTCTTGCACACAGCAATGAAGTGGAATAATCAATTACTAAATTTGAGGGAGAAATTAGGCTCTGCTTTCCTCTCCCCTGTTTTTGAGAGCCTCCCTGCCTACAGAGAAGAACACACATTGTGCTCTACTCTGCTGCATTCTGCAAGCATTAATTTTTTTTAAATCCTCAATTCCTCCTGTGCCACTTCCAGTTCATCTTTTTTAATTCTTGACATAATTCTAATTAACTTTACTGTCTGGTTTTTCCAATTGATATATTAAGAATAGCAAATAACAAGGGAAGAAATGAGACACTATTAGAGACAGAGACACTGAATACCACAAAAAGTTATGGCTGATATTGGTCTGGCCAAGTGCAGAGAAACTTTCATATCTATTAATGGGAGTATAAGTTTGTGTGGCCTTTTGAAGGCAATTTATCAGTATCTATTAAAATTTTACAGTGTACCAGATGGGATAAGAAAAGAAAAGTGAAGGACTGATACAGAAAAACCATGTGAGATTAATATTTAGGGATGCAACAGAACAAAGTATAACATCCTTAAGAACTGTTAAACAGGGCCGGCCCGTGGCTCACTCGGGAGAGTGTGGTGCTGAGAACACCAAGGCCCCGGGTTCGGATCCCATATACGGATGGCCGGTTCGCGCACTGGCTGAGCGTGGTGCTCACAACACCAAGTCAAGGGTTGAGATCCCCTTACCGGTCATCTTTAAAAAAAAAAAAAAATAGAACTGTTAAACAATTAAAATGTTTCAGGTGATAAAATAAAAAATGGGAATGGGGTTGCAAAAAAAAAAAAAATTATAGGGCTGGCCTGTGGCTCACTTGAGAGAGTGTGGTGCTGATAACACCAAAGCCATGGGTTCAGATCGCTGTATAGGGATGGCCGGTTAGCTCACTTGGAAGAGTGTGACAACACCAAGTCAAGGGTTAAGTTCCCCTTACCGGTCATCTTTTTAAAAAAAAAATTATAAATGTTTTTATTCTTTGACCCAACATGTGGTTACTATCATTGCCACAAGGGTATGAGGAGATCTATTCAAGAATGATCATTGACAAGAAATACATTTTCTTTCTTTATAAACTAAAAAGATCATTGAAGCAGCATTTGTTATAACAAAAAATTGAAAAAATTCAATGTACATTAATTTTAAAGGAGTTAGATAAACTATTGTACATCCATATAAAGTAATCCTGGAGAACCAACAAGAAGAATGAAATAGATCTGTATACATGTACTGATATGGAAATATGAGGGAAAATAATTTTAAATTTATTTTTAGATATATTCTGTTTAAGTTACTATTATAAAGCATATATTTATCATATTATCTAAAAATGTTGATTTATAAATTAAACATGGAAAATTTAAATATTGTAGAAAGATCAATCCAAAATGTTAATTTTGTTAAAAATACAAAATGACCAGTTTTATTAAACAACATTTTAAAAAGGCAATATTTCACATTCTTATTCCTCTACAATGCCAGGTAAAAAAGATGTCATTATAATATGCCTTCTATCTCTTAATACTTAAGAAAAAAATAAATTCAGAATGGTTCCAAGAACTTACACTTGTAATTTCATCCTTACAAAATGCTATGGCTTCAGGTTGTTTGCTCGGAGGGAAAGCTGCTTCAAATGCATCTTTTGCTGCAAATGCAGCTGGTGTATAAGTATCACACTGAGCCATTAGCCAATATCCCATTAAACTTTTTAAATAGGGAGCCAAGTGTTTCTTTACTTTAAGGATAAGTTTTTCAAAAGCTTGCTGTGTGGCCTCTCGAACCCGGCGGTCATGATCCTATGGAAAATATCAATGTGGTTTAAAATATTTCTAGCCCATAAAAACAAATACAGACATTTCTGGATATGCTATAATGACCCATTAGTAAGAATTTACCTATGCACAGAACTACAATTTTTTCGAAATATCAAGAGTTTGGAGTTTTTTTCACATCAGAAATTATGTGAAATAATTAGTTTTTCCTTTTCCCTCCTCTCCCAATGAGATAAGATTTTATTCAACATAGATTCAAGGCTGGGCCTTGAATAATTAAGCAATTCATTCTCATTCTTCTGCAGCATATATACAAGAGAATAAAATAATTGCCAAAATTTATTACAACTGGAAAGTATCTGGGTAATTCTCTAATAATGACCTAATTTGCCAAAAACACAGACTCCCTATACACTCTGTACATCCCAGCATAATCCAATCTGCATAACAATGCTCACATAACATTTCATAAACCTCACCAAAAATGAATCATACAAATTTAACAGTCCCTATGACTTCAACCAAAAAATATACTAGAAATAAACTAGTAAATACTTAATACTTGAACTAGTAAATATCTAATACTTACAAGTGAAATTTTGCAGAAAATTCTTGGCCAATATGGAAGAACTCCTTTTACAATTTCTGTATCTCTCTCTGTACACATGGCTCCAAATTCCTGCATAGCCTAAAAGTAAATTATTAACATTATTAAGTAAATTAATAGCCACATATTGGCTATTGATTATGTGCACTCTATTCTGAAAGTTTAATCTACTTTATGTAATGGGAGGATACATTATTTCTGTTTGTGCCATATAGGATGAATCTGAACATTTCCTTCACCAGCTCCTATGATAGAAACTTTTTAGTTGTTTTTTAAAAAATAAAATGTATACAAACAAAAAACCCTATTTAAAATTACAGGGTCAAAATTACATTCCCTAATGGGAAAAACTACTGTCAAAATTGCAAAGGGTTCAAAAAAGTTCAGAGCAACAATTTAATTTATTACCCAAAAGTGTCAACTAAGCTTAAGTCCATGTATCAAAAAAAAAAAAGCACAATTGTAAAAGAACTTATTAGTAATAAACTATCGTTCATTTTCTTTACATAGTAACATTTTGTTTTAACAAAAGGATTTTCTTGATCATTTTTATGAAAACAAGAAAACTTGCTTTTAATTTTGTTGTGACGTCTTTCTTAGAAAGTTTCCGCAGCACCATTCGGAAATCAGAATCTACAAGACTGTCGATTTCTTCAGCGCCTTGAATAGCAGGAACATAGCCTAGGTCACTCTGAGATGTTCCAAAACCAATAAATCCGGGAACCGTTCCCTGTTCTTTGGCAAGGAGTTCTGCGGCTCGGCCACTGTTTGAAGGCTGATAAGCAGGGGGGAAAAAAGTCAGAGTCCAGGAAGAGTTCAAAATTTAACTTTATAATTCCTTGATGATTCCTATGGTCAAAACAAGCTTTTATTTTAGTACTTTTTTTTCCCTAGCCTAAAATTTTATCTATTGTAATGTTCCCCAAAGATGAATGTTTCTGTCACCAAGAACCTATCATTAATAATCCGAGAAGCTATTTCCTAGTTTCCTAAACATTAGGACAAAAAGATCAATGTTTTTTAAACTGTGAATACAATGCATTAGTGGCTCATGATATTATTATAATGTTGTAACAGAATTTTAAATAAATGGAATAAAATTTTAAAAATCAGAATGTATCATGTGGTAAGATTTTCATAAATACTATTCTATGAATTGTTTTATTTCCAACTTTTATATAAATAGTATGCTTATACATGTATGTGTATGTGTAACGATGTAAAATTAACTCATAAATGGATCCCATCTTTTCATTCATCCATTCACTCAACAAATATTTATTAAGCAATCACCACAGGACACATCTAGTGCTTCTAGACCGGGAATTCCTTGAGGGCAGATACACTCATTTCCATATATCCACAGCCTAGCCTAACCTCTTAGGACTAAAATTATTTTATTATGAACATAAAAATCAAAAGAATGGTCAAGATATAAGATATACTCCTTTGTTTTGAACCACAGTCATTTGTTTGATGATAAGCAAGTCAGGGGGTTGTTACAGAGAAAGAAAATATTTGAACTGTTCAAAGAATTAACTTACTCACTGTCATATGAGGGTACTTCAAAAAGTTCACAGAAGGATCTGTATTATTTTATAATTCTATTTTTCCACAAACTTTTTGAAGAACCCTTGTATAAGGAGAAAATGCCTCAGTTTGACCACCAAGATAACATTACAACCCACCTAAACTTATCTATTTCTTATTTCTCTGCAATAATATTTACAAAGGGTTATCTGAACACATGATTCAAAGTGCTCATATCTAGGGAAAGGGAAGCTTGTTTGGAAAATTCATTTGATAAGGAATAATCTGGCCTACTTTATAAACTGAACTGAGTGACCAGAAATGAAAATGATGTCCTGAATTACATTTTTTTCTAACGGTGGCATTTTAGACTAATACGAAAAAAGTCCTCTGTTTTAAAACTTTATTAAAATGAAATAACACTATTCAGGTTGCCTTTCTCAATACTGGCACACGAATAAAGAGCTATAAAGAAAGTTACTGAATTAGTATACAACTCTGAAACTAAATATGATGACATGAGGATATCAGAATTTTATGTATAATCTCATTTGTAAACAATTTTATTATGAAACAAAATAAAAAACTAATTATTGCTAAAAGCGAAAGAAGTCAAGGCAGAATTCCAAACTAACCTGAAATACCAGAGCTGACCGTGATAACTAAGGGCAGAAGAAAAGGTATTAGATTTCTAGTGTCCAATTTAAAAGTAACTACATCTATTTTTACTACAATTTACCACATTTATTTTTAAATGTAGTAATTGTATCTTTTATTCAATGTCTACTTTTTTTTTTTTTTTTTTTAAGATGACCAGTAAGGGGATCTTAACCCTTGACTTGGTGTTGTCAGCACCACGCTCACCCAGTGAGCTAACCAGCCATCCCTATATGGGATCCGAACCCGTGGCCTTGGTGTTATCAGCACCGCACTCTCCCGAGTGAGCCACGGGCCAGCCCGTCAATGTCTACTTTAAATTTAAAATATAGTTACTGTTACGACCTTTGAATGTTAGAAACTTAGACACATAGTAAAAATTAAGAACCCTGACTCTACTTCCAGCTGTTAATTTTTCTTATACTATACCTACTTCTGTCTACATTCTTTTGTAACAAACCTTCTAGAGGTATTTGATGTGGCAATACTGGATTTACAGTTTAAAGACCAAACTAAGGAAGACTTCTAAGATCTTTCACTATCTGTCCTCAACTTTTCCGTCTTATCTCCTGCCACTCTTTCCTTCCCTTGCCCATCTCTCCCTTCCCTCTCCCAATTATGCTGTCATCACTCATGTTCCAGTCCCAAAGACTCCCTGAATATGTTATGCCCTTTCACAATTTGAACTTTGTATAATCTTTTCCCTCTGCCTGAAAACCCTTCCTCTCTTTATTGCCTGCAAACTCCTACTCATCCTTCAAAACACTCATGCTTGCATCACTTACCTCCCTCAGGTTAACAGCTATTCTGTTCTGTTCTCACATGTTCTTTCAGTTCACACCTGTATCATAATTTTTTAATATATTATATTTGCTTGCTTATCTGTCTATATATCAAACTAATAGTTCACAAGAGCAGACATTTGTCTATCACCTTTGAATACACAGCGTCCAGTATTCATTCTGTTAAATGAATGACTGCAACTCTGAAGTTCAAATCCCAACTCTGCAACATTGTGGCTACATGAGTTTAGGTAAGTTAATTTCCCTAAACTTCAGTTCTATCATCTTTAAAATGAAGTGAGAGAAACGAACTCATTACTTAGGTTGTTGTCAAGATTAAACATACGTTTTAAACCACCACAGTAATAATTGATTCCAGCAAGAATTACTAAAGGGTGCTAAAACCAGTAGGTGAAAGTTTATGGGAGAATAGGCTATTCAGTCTCAACCTACCACTCCACATATTGTTATCAGCCAATGGAAAAAGATAAGTATACAATGGATACCACTTAACCAAGTAATTAAATAAATACACCAATTATGGGACAAACAGGGGTATCATGAGCATCTGTTGTGGTACACTGAGAAAGAGCCATCATCCATGAAGCATTCCTGCTAAAAATTGTTTAACCTGATGGTTTACTCATAAGGAAACAATTAGACAAATCTAAATTAAGCCAAACAATTGGCCCAGACTCTTCCAAATTGTCTATCCCCTAAAAGACACCCCTCTCCACCCCCCCCACCCACCGAAAGCACTGTGAAACTGTCCATATTAAAGGAGTCTAAATGGTAACTAAATGGAATGAGTGATCCTTGATTAGATCTTGAATTTTTTTTTAATGGTGTATCTAAAAAGATTTTAAAAAGTTACAGAGAACATTATAGAATTACATCATAGTTTAAGCTTCCCCATGTTATAATTGCTCATGGGTTAAGAAAAAGAATGGCACTGTTTTACAGGATACATGCTGAAGTATTTAGAAGTTAAGAGTCCGGATGTCCACAACTAACTCACATACAGTTCAGCAAAATACACTGACCCGTGGCTCACTTCGGAGACCGTGGTGCTGATAACACCAAGGCCATGGGTTCGGATCCCATATAGGGATGGCCGGTTAGCTCACTGGGTGAGCGTGGTGCTGACAACACCAAGTCAAGGGTTAGGATCCCCTTACTGGTCATCTTTAAAAAAAACAAACGGAAATTAAGAAAGAAAACAAATACGACCAAATGTTAACAACTGGCAGATCTAGGTAAAGAATATATGAATTATCACTCTGATAGTCTTGTAACTTTTCCCTATATTAGGAATTCTTCCAAAAAAAAAGTTGAAAAAGAATTAAATAAACACTAAGTGAGAATGCAAGTGAAGTGCTTAGCATAGTACTTTACACATAATTAAGTTACCATAATTGTTGATATAATTTTCCAAAACTGATTAAGTGCAAGATCGAAGAAAGTGTGGTACTGAAATCACTAGAATTAACTGGATCAGAAACAGAAAGAAAAGCATTCTCATAAAATTGGACTGCGCCTTTCTGAGTACTTGCAAATCTAGTACCATAAAACATACCATTATAACATCCCTAATCGTGTAGGTTTACACTTTAGGGTCTTCTTCAAACAAGTACTCAGTGAGCTTCTACTACATGTCAGTCCCTGTTCTAGGCTCCGAAGTTAACAGCAGCAGATTAAAACAAATGCCTTCAAAATACTTACATCCTAGTGAAGCAAGACAGTACATTACATAGCCATAAATGCAATGAAGCAAAATAAAGCAGGGAAGAGAACAGGGAGCGGGGGAGGGCTATAATTTCAAACAGGGAAATCAAGGGAGACTTCACGGAGGCGTCTAGAGCAAACTTTGGAGCCACCTAGCAGAAGAGCGTTGGGAGCCTGTCATACAAGGTCAAGGCACGGTGAGGAGGTCAGTGCAGTTGGATAGAGTGAGAGAGGAAGGAGTTGAAGAGGCGGCCGGAGGTGGAAAGGTGCGACAGGCAGACCATGAATACCATCGTATGGGATTTGGCCTTTACTCCGACGGATGTGTGGAGTCACCGTAGATTTTTGAGCAAAGAAGGGACATAATCAGAGGTACCCTGCACACACTCAATTTAACTATCTCCTACCCAGCTCCCCTTGTTCCCATTGCCAACCCCCGCTTCCCCGCTACCTCGGCCAGGTAACCTTCCAGCTGAAGCTGACATTGAACCACATCTTCATAAAAATTGTGGGTGTGTGCTAGGGTGGGGACAGTTTTGGCATGGCACATCTTTTCTCTCACAATTCCCCCATCTGCTCAGAAATAACCCACCCCGCCCTCGGGGACGCACACATAACAGAGAGGTCACACTCGACACGCAAACACACGCCTCCCGGCAGCCGCGCTCCACAGACCCTCAGGCCGCGCGCGGCTGCGGAGCCAGCGGCTGTGGGGCGAGGACTCCACGGTCGGCTAACCACCCTGCACTCACCCGCAGGTTACCCTTGGTCCGCTGCTTGTTCTTGCCGCCCATGGTCGCGGTCGCAGCCGCACTGTCTGCCCGCAACCCCCGGGTTGACACGGCGTGGCCACAACTTCCGGTCCCTCGCTCCGGAAGAGGGTTCAGTGTCACAACTTCCCCGGGTCCTCCCCTTCCGCCACCCACCCCACCCTCCTTCCGCCCCACTTCCGCTCCCTCCTCCCGCTACCTCCCTGACCATACGCCGCCGGAGACGTCACCAAAAAGGACACGCCTGTCTTAATTACGTCATTCACAGCCAATAGGAAGCCAAGCGTTGGACTCGTGGCGCTAAATCCTGTCTTCGGGGCTTTCAGAAGCTAGATTTCTTCCCTGCTAGCGAGTATGAAGTTGGCATGAGCTATGAGAAAGGCAGTGTCACACAAGAGCAGCAATAAAATGGTATGGTAGTGGCTATGGGAAGGTGGAACAGTGTTATACCTTTAAAGGGATGCGATTATCACCATCACCTGGGCGTTAAAAAGGCAGACTCTTAGACCCACCTCGCAAGTGGTGAATCAGATTCTGCATTTTAACAAGATTCTCATTCTTGTTAAATTGTACTATTCTAGGCAATATTCTAAGCCCCCCCCATCTTTCATAGCCAAAGTGTTATGTGCAGTTTCTACAAAAGGTGGTAATGTGGTGTTCTCTATTAAAGTTTGAAGTATAGACCCTGTAACTTAGTGATTTTGCTTCTCAGAATCACACTACAGGAATAGGACTGACTGGTTAGCTCAGATGGTTAATGCTCAGTCTTGTAATAACAAGCCCAAGGGGGTTCCTTTCCCCATACCAACCAGCCGCCAAATAAAAAGAAAGGGAGAAACATAGGCACATGTGTTCCTGGGCATTGTCTCTCATGTCCGTGCACTCACACTTTTATACTCAACTCCATGATACTGGGGAGTCCGCAAACTGTTTCACCTTTATTCAGCTGGCTTCCTGTTAGGTTCCATCAACAAAGGGCACTAAAGGGTGACTGAAGGCAAGAGGAAGGCGAAAGGACTTACTCCATTCTGTTAGCATCGCCTCCAGAGCAGCTCTTTACCGTAGCAGCAGCAATTACCTTAGCCAGCAATTGATTTTAGTCTCCATCTTTTTTCCAACCGTCACAGAATCAGCCTAATTGCATTACTCTGAGGTACCAGCAGTATCTAGGCACCAACCTAAGTTTATCTCCTCAGAGTTCTGAGTCCTAGCCTCCATGGGGCCCCTGCCCCGAGCTTCTAAGATAGCCAGTTGTGCCCCCTCCTCAGAAGTTTTGTTACTGGACTCAGGTCTGGCTGCCTGCCCCTTGAGAAGGAAAAACAAAAACAAAAACAAAAAAAAACCCTCAGAAGTCAAATGGTTGATGTTAGAAAAGCAGAGGTACTCAGCTGAAGGAGATGTAGGCTATTCCATCTCAAAGATTTATATTTCCTGAGGGGTTTTTTTAAGAACAGCTGAGAGAATGGAATGTGGGAGATGAAAAACAGGAGAGAAGGAGATGTGAGTTATGAGGGAACCATTTCTATGGGTCAGGTACAAGGTCTCACCAACGCCTCGTCTGGTTTCTGTTCTCATCTTAGCTGTTATTTCAGGACCCTGCAAGATTTTGGTTTGCACTGGTGTACTTGGCTGGTGTCCAAGGTCAGCTTCCAGTCATTTGGCCTTGATCATTTCTCAAAGTTTTACAAGTCTCAGAGAAAGGACTGTTAGCTTTGCAAAGTACTAATTAGCTTCTCGGCCTATTTTCCTACTTAGCAAGCAAGGTAAGAAAGTCAAAGTGTGGCGATGAGATCTCTGATCCTTCTGCCCTTTCCTGAGCAGGTCATGAGTCAGGTAATCAAAGGAAGATACTGGCAGCTTTATGCAAGGTAGACATACTTCATTCTTCAGATATGAGCTTCAAAGATATGCTTTATCCTCAGACATGAGTTCTGTCCCCACTCTGCTGACCCTCCACACTCTGCTGTTTCTCCCAGCTCTGTTTACCCTCCATGCTCTGACATCCAGCAGTTCAGAGCAGTTACCTTTATATTCTGTATACACAATAGTGGCCACAAGCCAAGCATTACAAATTACAGCAATCATGCTGAATCAGTAAATGGCCATACACGCACAGTTTCACTACTTTTATAACTTGTTTCTAGTGAATGTGCTGAATCTTGCCCATTTGTAACAGCTGTGAGGCAAGAGATCCTAACTAAACTTTTCTACTTTCCTTACACAGGGGATGGGAAGAAAGAGTGGAGAGAAAAAAACCGTCCTTTTAAAAGTCATATCTACCTCCCCTCTCCCCCGCGCCCAGGCAGTTTTAGGTCTTAACATGGCTTCAGTTTGCTCACTCCAACAGTTTGAGCCCCAACACTATGAGATTCCTTCTTTGAGCTCCAGAGGACCAGGCATCACCCTCTCTTCATAGGCCTGAACTAAGCTTTTCATGGCCCTCTTTCAAGCTTCGAGGTTCCGATTACTTTAACCTTTTTCTTTCCTTCCTAGCTCAAAAGATTAGCTGCTGTCTGCAGTTAATTTTTTTATTTTACCTCAGTATTGCTTTTTTGCTTTTATAATCTCTTTGAATTAATTTCCCATATTAAATTTTCTCTTTAAATAACTAATGTGATTTCTGTTTTTCTGACTGAACTCTGATTGGAAAATGTACAGAGACATATTGCAAGATGTTCACTAAAGCATTGTAATAGGAAGGTATGCCGTGAGCCATCCTGCTGTAGGGAATGACATGGGAGCCTGAGTGATACTGTTATTCTGCAGGCTACAAGGGGGTCCCGCGTGTGTGGCATGGCTCTGTGGAATTTCTTGTTTGTGCACCTTTGGTTGCTTGACAAGGCTTCCCAGAATTAAACAGCTAACCTTTTGGCTTAGTATGGCTTTGGGAAATTCCCTGGAGTTTCTCAAAAGACATGTTAAAATACATCAAAATTAACTGGTTTATTTAAAGGGCATTGTCGGTACTAAAGGTGTTTGTGATCCATGTTCCCAGTATGAGTTGGCTCAATTTAATTTTGTTATTAATCTTTTTTGTTAGTGATGTGTGCATGGACCCATCGTGGCTGTGGTCATGCTCTTGTACATGTGGAATGAAGTTATTATGTTGGATTTCTATCCACATCCCCCAGGGAGGTGGTGGGTCTGAGTGCTGTGGTGTTTACAATTATTTGATCATCAACCAGTTACAGATTTCTTTGTTTCTCCCCACTCCCACAGTTTCACTTGGTTTACCAAGAACATGTTCTTTCCTTAGTAGTAATAAGAATGATATAATGTGTTTTTGTTAGTTTGAATAGAATCATTTAACTTTTCACTTTGTCCCCTGTGCTGTTCCTGGAGTCTATTGGCAGGGAAATAAAAGGTATAAACATTGTGATTTTGATTATAAATTAAAATGATCAATATAGGGTATAAGCAATATTAAATTGTTAACCTTAACTAACCAATGTTATTAAAATTAAGAGTAGTAAGTATAAGTAAGATCAAAAAAGAGCTAAATCGTAAGTTAAGAAGGTTAAGAATTATAGTTTAAACTAAAAGTCTGACGCTCTTTAAAGCCAAGCATGCTGCTATTACAGTTTCCTGGCCACGAG
Source organism: Cynocephalus volans (assembly GCF_027409185.1). Lineage (NCBI taxonomy): Eukaryota > Metazoa > Chordata > Mammalia > Dermoptera > Cynocephalidae > Cynocephalus > Cynocephalus volans. Next base: position 175,997,563 of record NC_084460.1, read on the forward strand.
CCACAGGCTTTGGGGTGAACTATTGATGCATGAGTAGATGTTTTTGTCACAGCATGAGTGCCTTGGAACGTCTTGACCTTTCTTTTTCAATAGAAACAAAATAAAAAATGTTTTGATTAAAAAATAAATCAATGTGTAAATATTAGGTAAAAACATATAAATAAAGCAAGATTTTTGTGGTTCTTGTCCACCCTTGCACTAGACATCTGTGGTCCATCTCTTTCTTTCCTCGCCAACGCCACACCACCTATTCAGGTCCAACGAATCCTGCAGAGCTGGTCTCCGGCAAAGATAATTGTAAACAATCTAATGTCTGTTTATTGGGGAATGTCTAAATAAATTATATGTATTCTATAGGCTATTAATCAACAGTTACAAGTGAGGTTTATCTGTAGATACATAAGAAGAATTCTGAGACATACTTTTAAATAAAAATAAAGTAGCAGAGTAATATGTACAATATTATACCATTTTGTGTTCAAAAATCCACAAAACAATGTTTACGTATTTTATATGGGCACACATATATTATGTAAATACATGGAAAAAAGTCTGCAAGGATGCATACCAATCTGATAATTGCAGTTACTCCGTATGGAAAGAGGTGGCAAGGAAAGAGATTAGGGTTAGGAGTTATGTGGTCAGAGGTTCCAGTCAAGATGGCAGAATAGATGGTCCCCAGCGTTACTCTTTCCACAAATCAATCAATTTACAACTATAAAAATGTAACATCAGCCAGGCTGGGGCTGCTTGAGCTCAGGGGAAGAGGAGGAGAGACCTATAGAGTTTACAAAGGCAGAGAGAAACAAAAAACTGCTCAGAGCGTTTTGGGCTGCAGCTGCTTTAAGGCTAGAGCTGCTGAGTGCATGGAGCAGGAGCCAGTAAAAACCGCAGATGTGCCCTTCAGATGGCATTACCTGGAGGTGGCAGGGTACAAGAGAGCCTTGGTGGCCACCAGGACAGCTAGACCACTAATAGGGTTCCTGTGAACCCCTGCAGGAATAAGGAGCCAGAACAGCTGAAAAAAGGGAGCCATTCAAAGGCCAGTGACCCATTCAGGTGCCAGCAAGGGACCGGCACACAGCCGGTCCCATGGGAAGTGTTTGCAGCATGGGTGGTGGGGGAGATAGACCCACCAGGAGAACACTGGGACACAGCAAGGACAGCCAATCTGCACCCCAATCAGCACAAGACCACTCAGAGGAGACTGGTTGGGAATGCAGAATTGCATGGGGTACAGTTTGCTGAAAAGACTCAGGCCCAGATCAGAGTTTCTGCACAACCTAGGTGCACCAGGTCTATGGAGAGCCAGAAGTACCTATAAGGTCAACCATTAAACCCTGAGCTACACAAAAAGCCTTCCCTAAGGAAACAGCAGCAAAGTGGCAATTTAGCTCAACAACACAGCTCAAGTACTGGTTTCCACAGGAAGTTCCCCTGTTTTAGAAGTAAGCAAAGGACAAAAAATTAGTTCTGGCCCAGGCACACTGCCAACGCCTTGGGGCCTGCCAGGGGACCTGAAGTCTGGAGCCAGGGACTGGACCCCCATGCACAACTACTCACACAGCCACTGCCTCAGGGCCTGCCCAGGGACCTGGGTCTTGGAGCCAGGGACCGGACACGCCCTCCCACAGCCAGGCACACTGCTAGTGCCTCAAGGCCTGCCCAGAATCCTGATGCATAGAGCCGGGTACCGGACCTCTCCAACAACCACCAGTGCCAAGGAGCATGCCAGAAACATCAACTCCATGTGGGTGGCCCACCAAAGCCACCACGGCTGCCGCAAAAGTGGCTAGACATCACAACCACCATGCAGATGGTCCGCCAGCCACTGGAGCGCATTGACACAAGGAGAGTCACCAGCAGAGACCAAAGAAAAGAAGAGGATGTTCCTGTCCACAAAGCCTATTCCAGAGTGACAGAAGAAGCATCTGCTCTATGATAATATTGGGGGACCTGAACATACCTTTTAGCATTGGACAGATTATCTAGGCAACAAATCAACATAGTAACAATTACTCTTTCAGAGGGAGAGAAGAAATCTAGGGTTATCAGTGGTGGGAGCGGGGGAGGGAGAGGGGGATAGGGAGAGATTGGACAAGGGGTATAAAGAATAAGTACAATTTATAACAATATACATACTAGTAATATTGATTTGATCAACATATGTCAACATTGAACCCAAAAAATATGTATAATCAATTACGATTCAATTAAAAAGAAAAGGAGTTATATGATCAAAGAATCATAAATTCAAAGGAAATTAAGCCTTATCTGTAAGATTTAATTTTATACAAGGATTATATATTCATGTATTGTGTAATTAAAAATAAACTTAATAAATATTTAATCAAGTTGTTTGTATAAAAAATTTTTGTATTATTGGTTAGATAAATTATAGTGTCCTAATTCTCGGGCCGGCCCGTGGCTCACTCGGGAGAGTGCGGTGCTGATAACACCAAGGCCCCGGGTTTGGATCCCATATACAGATGGCCGGTTCGCTCACTGGCTGAGCGTGGTGCTGACAACACCAAGTCAAGGGTTAAGATCCCCTAAAAAAAAAAAAAAAAAAAAAAAATAGTGTCCTAATTCTCAATAGTTATATAATACATTTGGAAAACAGTTTAACACATAGGAAACAATAATAGATATCATGCAATTCACTGAGAATTTGAGTGTCACATAACAAAAATGCTACAGGAGGGTAGATTAAAGTGTGCCTAATTAGTCAGAAAATCTTCCTGAATGACAACTTCAACCTAAAGCTTGAAAAAAATTAGAAAAGCAGAATGAAAGGGAGAACGTTCAAAACAGGGATTGCTAAATTCTACCTATTCTTGCTTGGAAATAATCTCATGATTTCATTTTCTTCTGTTTCCTTCTATTCGGTGACACTCCCTACCTTTCACAACACCATGCCTCTTAATGTAGTCTCTCAACTACTCCAGGCCACATAGATCTCTCTTCGATTTTCCCGAAATACCATTTTATAACTGGTTTGGGCACTTGAAAATAGATAATCGTTATTATGTGGCAGTTCCTCATGCCTGTGTTTTTCACCAAAACTGTATATTCATTGAAGGTGAGACTATCTTAAACCAGATACTCTAAACAGTGCGTACCAAAGTGGATACTCACAAATTTCTTTTAATTGGTTTATACAGAAATCAGAAAATAATTGTTTATGTCAATACATTAGGTGATAGAAAGGCAGAGAAGGTTTCTGGGTAGAGGAACATTAAAAATATTTAATTTTTATCAAAATGTAAATGTTTTATGTAAAGAAATTTTAAAGTCAAGATTTGAAACTCTGCCTTCCTTTTTCATGATTGTTATAAACTCTTGTTTCCACAGATTAACAGTTATACATCAGAATTATATAGACTTTTCCCCCTAAGAAAACAATGGGTGTGTCTTGCAGAAGAAGTCTGACGTTAAAATAATTGTACCCATCCCAACAATTTTCTGAGGGGGAAAATCAGGCATTCAGTACTTAAAACTATATTCCCACACTCTACTATATTTAGTCATTGACCCTCAACACCAAAGTGAAAAAACATCACCATATCCAATGCCATTTAAATGATATACTTGGCTGAAATTCACAGGACTTCCTCTGAGTACATTTACATCAAATATTTTTTCCTCAAAAATGAAAATTTTCTTTGTTCTTCCAATCCATCATGAGTGCTACCCAAAGGAATGTCTTCTCAATGGTGAATTAAAATTTTCTTCTAGGTTATTCTTCTGAGTCTGAAAGTAAATTTTCAGGATAGACATCTTAAAAGAAAAGTGTGTTAAGATGTATTAAAAATAGCTTGAGAGGGCCGGCCCGTGGCTCACTTGAGAGAGCATGGTGCTACAACACCAAGTCAAGGGTTAAGATCCCCTAACTGGTCATCTTTAAAAAAAGTTATATATATATATTGGGGCTTGTATTAGTCCATATCTCTGCTTATAGCAAAATACACAAAACTGGATAATTTGTAAGAAAATGAAATTTATTGCTTACAATTTCAGGTGCTGGGAAGTCCAAAGTCCAGGGAACATATCTGGTGAGGGTCTTCTTTTGTGACAGTAATGCAGGGGTCTCACATGGCAGAATGGCAGAGCAGAGAGAAAGAGAGACTCATATGCTCTCCTTTTAAAGTCCTCTGAACGACACCCAAGACTACCATTAAAGCGTCAACTTAATCACCTCTTCAAAGCCTGTTTTAGTCCGTTTTGTGTTGCTATAACAGAATTACCTGAGACTGGGTAATTTATAGAGAACAGAGGTTTATTTGGCTTACGATTCTGGGACAGCTGCGTCTGGCACGAGCCTCAGGCTGCTTCTACTCATGGCGGAAAGTGGCAGGCAGCCGGTGGGTACAAGCAGATCACATGGTGAGAGGAAGCAAGAGAGAGAGAGAAGGTGCCAGGATCTTTTTAAGCAATGAGCTCTTGTGGGAACTAATAGAGAGAGAACGCACTCATTAATTCCCCCTCCCCCAGGGAGAGCATTAATCCATTCATGAGGGATCCTTCCCCATGACTCATTCACTTTCTAACACTGTCACATTGGAGATCAAATTTCCACATGAGTTTTGGAGGGGAAAACACATCCAAACTCCATCATTCCGCTCCTTCTCCCCCCCAAACTTATGTCCCTCTCACATATAAAAAATACAATCATTCCATCCCAACAGTCACAAAAGTCTTACCTTGTTCCAGCACCAACTAAAAAGTCCAAAGACCAAGTCTCATCTGAGACCAAAAGCAAAAATCCTTCCAGCTATGAACCTGAAAAATAAAACCAAGTGTATTTACTGCCAAGATACAATGGTGGAACAGACATTGGGTATACATTTCCAATCCAAAAGGGAGGAATAAGACAGAAGAAAGGAAAAACAGGTCCCAAATAAGTTCAAAACCCAGCAGGGCAGGCATTAAATCTCAAGGCTGGTGAATCAGGTACCTTGATTCCATGTTCGACTGCCTCTGCACACTGGTGTGGGGGTTGGGTCCCCAAGTCCTTGGGCAGATCCGCTCCTATGGCTTTCCTGGTCTCAGGTCACACTTCACCTCTCCCAGGCTGGTGTTCCACTCTGGTAGCTCCACAGGTCTGGGGTCTCCATGGAGGTCCTGCTCTCATGGCTCCACTAGGCATGGTGCCTTTGGGGTTTCTCTGCTGCAACTCTGACCTGACATTTCTGCTCTGCATTGCTCTAGCAAAGGCTGTCTGCAGTGACACCACCCCTGTGACAGATCTCTTCCTGGGCCCCCAGACTTTTCCAGACATACTTTGAAATCTGGGTGGAGGCTCCCAAGCCTTCCCAGCTCTGGCATTCTGTGAGCCTGCAGACCTAACACCACATGGACGCCACCAAGACTTCCGGCTTTTATTTTCCAAAGCTGAGGGTCCAGCCACACCTGGGGCCAATTTAGCCACACCTGGAGCAGCCAAAGCAGCTGGGGTGCTGGTGCTGGAAGCAGCTTCTCGAGGTGGCCCTGGGCAGCGAGCCCATGGAGAGTGATTTGGGCCTGTTCTCCAAGACCATTCTGTTTCCCTAGGCCTTTGGGCCCCAGAGAATTCTGCAATACCTTCAGGGCCTTTTTCTCCTTCACTTGATAATCCCTTTGCTTTATACTAATCTTCTTAGCTAATAGTTACTGGGCTGCACCATTGCATGCTCTCTGCTTTTCTACCACATGGCTATGCTGCAAATTTTCCAAATCTTTATGCTCTGCTCCCGTTTTAAATTCTGGCTTTACACCATGCCTTTTCTGCCATAACTCAGCTTAGGCTGCTAGAAATAACCATGCAGCATCCTTAATGCTTTGCTGCTTGGAAATTTCTTCGGCCAAATGCTCTGGTTCACAATTCTTAAGTTCCAACTTCCACAAAGTCCAAGGGCATGAACACAATGCAGCCAGGTTCCTTGCTATGGTGTGGCAAGGGTTATCTTTTGTCCAGTTCCCAGTAAGTTCCTCATTTCTGTCTGGAACCTCATCATCCGCGTGGCCTTTACTGCCCACATTTCTGTCAGCATTCTGCTCACCACCACATCAGTCTTTAAGACATTCCAAACTTTCCCTCGTCTTTTTCTCTTCTTCTAAGTCCTCCAAACTCCTCCAACCTTTGCCCATTACCCAGTACCTAAGCTGCATCCACATTTTCAAGTATTTGTATAGCAACACCCCACTTCTCTGGTACCAATTTTCTGTTTTAGCCCATTTTGTGTTGCTATAACAGAAATACCTGAGACTGGATAATTTATAAAGGAAAGAGATTTATTTGGCTTATGATTCTGGGACAGCTGCATCTGGCATGGGCCTCAGGCTGCTTCTACTCATGGCAGAAAGTGGCAGGTAGCCGGCAGGTACAAGCAGATCACATGGCGACAAGAAGCAAGAGAGAGAGGAAGCAAGAGAGAGAGAAGGTACCAGGATCCTTTAAACAATCAGGTCTCGGGGGAACTAATAAAGTGAGAACTCACTCACTACCCCTCCTCCCCCAGGGAGAGCATTAATCCATTCATGAGGGATCCTCCCCCATGACTCATTCACTTTCCAACACTGCCACATTGGAGATCAAATTTCCGCATGAGTTTTAGAGGGAACAACACTTCCAAACTCCATCACAGCCCCACCTTTCAATTACCATAATAGGGTTTCCCACCCTCTTAACACTGTCATAGTGGAGATGAAGCCTCCAACACATTAAACTTTTGGGGGGACAACTCAATCCATACTAGAGCTAGTCTAATGGTAGTGGGTTGCTTTAAAACAGTAGTTTGGCATTTAATTCACCAATACTAATAGAAAATAAATCTATCTTTATTTTATACAAATACATTTTTATTACCAATATTATGCAGTTCATAATTCCATTACAAAAACTCATCTATTCTCGTCCTCATTTTCCCTTATCAGAAGTTTAGAGGAGTGAAAGTGGCTGAATTTTTTAAACAGTCAGTTTCAGGAAAAGATGAATCTCCAGATTTGTGACAGTTGGGTTGTCCCTCTGCACAGGACTTTGAGTCAATTACAAGACTTCTAGGAAGGTAACTTTTATGGAGTACATAACTTAAAAAATAAGCTAAAATGAGGAGTCTTATTTTAGAATCAAACTATATCTCAGAAATTATCTAGTTCAGTAGTTTTATAAATCAATGTAACATTTATCAAACACTTTACAAGCTTCTGACCTATAAAGACCCTAGTTCTGGAAACAGCTTCGCAACTGGCATAAGCTCCACAATGACTGCCTTAAAACCAGAAGTCACTGACTCCCACTCCATTGTTGCCTTTACAATAGAAAAATCACCTTTGGATTTTTAGTACTAAACATTCCAGTATGATACAGAAATAGGAAAGAAAATAAAAACACAAACCTGATCCAAAATTGTTCACATGTGCTCTGTGGGCCTTCCACACAAATGACACCAGGTTTCCCAAGCATGTTAAACCCAGCCAGGGAAAACTCCTTTGCTGTTCTACAATATCCTTTCTTTTATGTCTGTTGAACATACAATGGCTATAGATCCACAGCCAGGTGAGAATGGCATCTGTGAGTTGTCCTGTACTTTCCTGGAGATAGAAGTTTTGGGATCCCTGCTGACATATTCAGATGCATGCTCTCAAACCCATTCTGTAGCATTCAGTATACAAACTTCCCCACAACAATTGCTCTGCAAGTACACATTCAAATCTGAATGTACTAGGGTCTCTGGGATCATTTTAAGGCCTCTGAGCCAATGAAAAAATGTTACTTCCTTAGGTCCATAAAATACAGGTCATTTTTATTTACATACAAAAATAGATGTAAGGTTGGGCAGAGAATTTTCATAACATACTTGACAGCAATCTTAGGTAGAACTTCAGGATATTTAAAAGGGAACGTACAAGCCAGAGAAAATGTTACCTGAAAATAAAGCAGATTACTCTTAAGATTTTGCCTTCTACACGTAATAGCTTTGTTTCTTCTAAAAACTGAAAAGAGAGCAACATAGATCCATCTGATATCTCCAGGTTTATATTCACAGTAAAGTAAACTTGAAAATCTCAACTCCATGGTCCTCTTGTCAGTACAATCTTTCAGTTCTTCTACAGCCCCCTCGTCATTCACAGTGAACTCATTCTCACCAGGAAACATACTGGCCAGCAGGTGTAATTCAGAGAGCCAGGCCTCTGCGTGCTCGATCTCAGTCATTCTGTGATTATTCACAGGTTTCTAAAGGGGCAAGAATAAGAGCATTTACACCCACAAACTTGGAAGAACCCAATGGGATAGAAATGTGGCAAGTGGAGAAAATCTATTTGATGACCGAAATTAATCACAGACAGGCTTTCCCCTTTATTCTACTTTCAGATACACTTGGCTAAATAAGAAATGTAGTAAAATCCAATGACATTTATAAAAAATGCTGATAAAAACTGGGCATTAATTAATTTTTATCAAGATTGGTGGTATATTACCTCCAACTGCCATAAAGATATACTTTTTAAAAAAAAAATTTTTTTGGGGGGGCCGGCCCGTGGCTCACTCAGGAGAGTGCGGTGCTGATAACACCAAGGCCCCGGGTTCGGATCCCATATACGGATTGCCGGTTCGCTCACTGGCTGAGCGTGGTGCTGACAACACCAAATCAAGGGTTAAGATCCCCTTACCGGTCATCTTTTTTAAAAAAAAAAAAAAAAAAAATTTTTTTAAGCAAACTCCTTATTTAGCCACAACACTATATAAGTAGTATATGCCAGGAGAGCATTTGTTTGTCAACTGAGATCCCAAGAGAGTCAACTGAACAAATAAGACAGTTTGCTAACGCTTCAAAATAAATGTACAATAAGTATAATTTCACTATATGTCAGCCATAACCTGCCACAATTGTAATTTTTTTCCTGTCTCCTCCACTAGATTATAAACTTCATCGTGGAAGAAATCATGCCTGTTTTGTTCACAGGATTTTCCCCAGCAGCTAGCAACTGCCTGGCACATGATAGGTGATCAATCAAAATCTTTGCAATTTATACATTGCTGACTATATGAATTAATTAATCATTTAGTGGAAAGAAGATTAAGACCAACTACCCTATTGATAATAGTAATTAAAAAACAAAATATTTAGGAATAATAAGAGATGATATGGCATAGGTATTTTCAAAAGGTATCAAATTTTATTGTGTCATAAGAAAACCAGGTTTTGGGATGAAAAAAATTCACATCATAATTAGGTAAATTAACCACTAAATAGTCTACACATTTAGTACAGAAAAGTTCCAATGGGACCTTTTCCAAAAGCCTGATGAAGCTATTGTTGAGAGTAACTGAAAGTGGAAATACATTTAAAAATGCAGAGAAACCCGTGAAGACTAAAAACCTTGTAAAAACCAAAATAAATTATAAGGACATAATAATTCAAATAGAAGACAGATAAATAGATCAATAAAGAAATAAATAGGAGGTACAGAAACAAATTTGAATAGATTACACATTTAAATTATGATAATAATGGCTTTTCAAGCCAGCGGAAAGAGAGTAAATTATATTTTCATAAATTTCAAAATCATTTAAATATAAATTAAGGTAAAGCCCTGTGATATGCTATTCACAAAAGTTCATATCAGGCTGCGGTAGATGAATGAACAAATTAGAGATTTAAAAGAAGAGAGTGGAACCACTAAAGTACTAAAAGAATGTATAGGTGAATTTCCAGTTCAAAATAGCAACTGCTAACAAATTCACAGGAAAATATTGATGAAAACACTGAAAAAGACAAAAACTCATAGCACAACTAAAACTACAACTAATGAATAACCTATTAGAGAAAACTCTGTAACAGTAAGTCTGGACTCATGAAGGCAATAAAGAGACACACATACACTTGCATACAGACAGACACTTCCCTACCACGTACACAGTCATCCCCATAAAACTCTGTTCTTTTTTGCTGATATCACCTGCCCTACCAGCTCCTCCCTTCTGACATAGCCTTTGGAACTGCAGCTCCATAATTAGCTGATATCCACCCTCAACAGTTTCTCACATTTTGGCTAATGACAGTGTTTCCACAGCAGTCCTTTCATGTGAGGGCTATTTATTGTCTAAAATCTCGTATACCTCAGAGTCTTGGGCATGGACAGGGTTGTCTTTGTTCCCACTCTCCTTAAAACAAGAAATTATTCTTTCATTCTCCTGTCAACAACTCTGACATCTGTCCTCTACCAGTCTCCTGGTCACTCTATTTTTTTTGCTAAAGATTTTGGCACTTGGTCTCTCCAACCTAATTTCAAGAATCATCTTGGATGGTCTTTTTCAAGTCCTAAATAGGTCCATGTGGAAAACTTATCCACTGATCTGGCCTTTCAGTTATGAAAATCTTCATTTTCCATATCCGTTTTCTTCATTTTTTTTCACCTACCACACCATAGTCACAACCTCATATTACTACGTAAAATTTCTCTATCCCCAATTTCACCCCACTACTGGGTCATAATTCCCACTTTCCAAATTCTTGGTTTAACTATTTCCACCTAAACATTCTTTAAACTAACCTTGACTTTCATTAGCCCTTAAATTTTCTCCCTAACTCTAAGGACTCTTCTCTCTTTACATCTTTCATTATTCAGCTTAGATTTCATAATCCTTCATATCAGACACTCTCTTATCAATAACCTGAAATCTCAAGTTCTCCTGCTTTTTCAGCCCATTCATCTGGAGAGACCAAACACTACAGAAAGCCAATTATTTGCTTTCAGCTTCTTTACCTAAGAGAAGTTGAACACTAGCTGGAAAACAATTTATACAACAGAAGTTTTGAACTGCTAAGAATTTATGATCTCAAGCCTCATTTGTGTCTTCAATACAGCCCAACAATTGTGCTACGTTTTTCTAATTTTCTAGGACTCCCAACAATTATTTCAACCCTTCTTCAAAACTCTGAACTTCTACCTTCTTCCTCAACTTCAGCAGATGACCCTCCCTCCAATTTCACAGGGCAAGGAAACTATCAGATGACTCCTTATCTTTCCAGCAGCAAAATTATAAACAGGGCTGATATTCAGTTAGTATGCACTGTTTAGCTACATGGTTGTTAACACAGTGAAGTATTCTATCTGTTGGTATATAGTGGCATCCCTAAGCCCCTTGCCCTTCCCACTTCCCTAGGACTTCTCTGACCACCCCATGATTCATGACTAAAGTGTTCATTGCTGGTTCACCAGGAGGCTTCTAAAAACATTTCAGCCCTAGACATGTCTGTTCCAACGGATAGTCATGTCATATTGGTCATTAAATATGTTGAATATCACCCCTGCCCACAAACCTTTCTCCCATCTTCACCATAGTTCCTCTATGATTTTGTTAAGAAAGAAATGTTAAAGAAACATTGGCAAAAATGTGGAAAAACAAATGCACAAAGCTAGTCATTGCAGCACTATTTCTAAATCAAAAGACTGGAACACACAAATATTTACCTATTGGATACAAGCTGAAAGAATATGTACACGCACGTACTGAAATTCGATGTAGTTGTGAAGGAAACGAAGAAGATGTCTATATATACTACTATGGAATGATCCTCACAATATATTGTTAAAAGACAGGTGCAGAACGGTGTGTAGAGAATACTTTCATCCAAAAAAGAAGAAAAAGGAAGACCTATTCACAAATTGTATAATTAAGTATATATACATATATTCGTTCATGCTTAAAATGGAAGAATAAAACAGACACTTCCTAAAAGAAATTACTTTATAAAAAAGGAGGGAATAGGTTGAAGGGGGTAGAGAGGGAAGCTATACTTCTCTGAATACAGTTTGTTTTGTAGATTGATTTTAGAACCATGCAAATAGTTCACAATTTTAACATAAAAAAAAATTAAAAAAACTTTTCCTAGGAAGCAAAAACAAAACGAAACAAATATAAATGAAATACCTGTATATAGAGTTGATGGCTTTGTAAAACAGAGAAATTGGTGCAATTGACTCTCAAGCACGTTCATTTGATTATAAATCTCCACTGGCATATATCATAAGGACAAAAAAAAAAAAACTTTGAAAAAAGCTTAAACCATTTTTTAAAAATTATGAGACAATCAGAGAAATGTGAACACAGATTGGGTGTTTAATGATATTAAAGAATATTTGTCAATAATGTTTAGGTGTGACAAAGGTATTTTGCTTACATTTTAAAAAAGATGCTTTATTTTTTAGAAATGCACGTTGAAGTATTTACAGAGGAAAAGATACAGTGTCTGGGATTTGCTTCAAAATATCCAGTGAAGTAGGAGGTAGGAGCACAAGTTTGAGTGTGTCGATAAAATACACTGTAGGCTACACTGATACCATACTTTCAGACTTCTCCTAATCGTCTTTTCCTCAGTTTCTGCTGGTGACTCACTCACTCCTAACCCATTTTTCAAAGATTGAATATTTGAGTCCCTCAAGACTCAGTTCAGGCCCTTTGCTCTCCTCATCCGTATTCTCTGCCTACGCATTTCATCCATAGTCATAGCTGTCTGGCCAAATTTATATCCAGTGCAGACCTCTCTTTTACAATCCATACCCATGTATAGCACTTCTACTAAAAGGCTTAGTTGGAATGTCTTTTGGCCATTACAATTCACATTCAGCAAAATGGAATTAAGTATTTTACCCCCAAACTTAGTTCTCTTGCATTTTCTTTCTTTTTTTTTTTTTTTTCTTAAAAGATGACCGGTAAGGGGATCTTAACCCTTGACTTGGTTTTGTCAACACCACGCTCACCCACTGAGCTAACCGGCCATCCCTATATGGGATCCGAACCCGTGGCCTTGGTGTTATCAGCACCACACTCTCCCGAGTGAGCCACAGGCCGGCCCCTCTCTTGCATTTTCTAATGGGGTGAAATGTACCACTCTAAATACAGTTGCTGCAGCCACACTCGTGGGACTAGATATTTCTGTCCTTCTCTACCTCATCCCTTCTGTGCAATAAATTCTCAAGTCCTAACAAGTTAGCTAACTAAATATTTCTCAAATTTCTCCATCTTTCTCCATCTGCATCACCACTATCCAAGACAAGAATAATCTCTTGGCAATAGCCTCCTAATGAGTTTGCGAATATGCATTTTCTCTTCAATCCAGTATGCATGCTGTAGCCAGAGGAATCTTTTTAATAAAAATGGGTTGCAAGGTCATGTATTACATGGTCCCAGCCTACCACTCCAACCTGTCATGCCACTCTGCTCATTACCTGCCAAGCATGAGCCACACTGGCCTTCTTTAGCCTCTTAAGCATGTTGAGGACTTTCCAGCTTCAGGGTCTTCACTGAGGTTGTTCTTTTGGGATGAAAGTCTCTTTGCCACTCCCCCTCTCCAAGAATCCCCACTCTTCTTGAGCTCAGCTTGGTCAGGTTCCGTTGAGTACACTCTCATGGAGAGCCCCACTTATCAAAATTGAAATAAATAATGGTTTTAATAGTTGTTTAATGTTTTCCTCTCCAACCAGAGTTAAAACTCATTGATGACTAACTGGATCTACTTTCACCTGTTCCAGGGTGAGACGTTAAAAAGTGATTGAATAAATAATAATTATAAGTATTAAAAATAAATTCAGGGGGAAATGGCATTCAATTACCATCATTTCTGAATGTTGTTCTATAGTTCTAATAGAGAAATATATACAAAACAAATAATTGGTATAAATATTGGAAAGAAGTCTACTGAATTATCATTTGCAAATTATTGCTTACTTCCAAAACGTAAGAGTATCAGGAAAAGAAATATTCTAAAGAGTAAGGTAGACATATATTAAATAAATATCTAGTATAATAAAAGTATTGATTTGACCAACCAATAATAAGTTAGATAATAGAAAAAAGATGCTATTCCCAATAGCATTAAAAAGAAATGAAATAAGAATGAAATAAAATTAATAGTTCCTATATGAAAACAATGCAAAACATTTACCAAGGGTGATAAAAGGTAAATACAGATATATCTCATGTTTCTGGACAGGAAAATGAAGTGATAGGCAAATGGCAAGTGACTGTACATTTGTTAGTGGCTCAGAAGGCAGGTTCTGGATTCATGACAAGTTTCTAGCCTAGTTCCTCTGTTTACTAACTGCATTTGGACATGTTGCTTACCCTCTCCAATTCTCAGTTTTATCATCTGTGAAGTGAGATAACAATGTTATCGCAAAGGATTTTGGTAAAAATAAATGAGATAGTCCTTGAAAATAATTTTTCACAAGGCATAGTAAGCATTTAATACATATTAGCTATTAGTATTATATCAATTCTAATCAAAATACTCATAATGTTAGGCTGGCTTTTTATTATTTTTTTGACTGCTGCTAGTATTTGGAGATCTGAACCATTGAACGTAATGTTGTAATACCTTGCTCTAACCAACTAAGCTAACCAGCTCTCAAAATACCCATAACTTTAATGTAAACCAAAGTCTTAATGAGCTTTGAAAACATGATTTAAAAGTGTATCTGTTATTCCATATAAATATCTGGATAGATCTTTCCATTTCTGAGAAAAATGTCAATGGAATTTTGATGGGGATTGCATTGAATTTGTATATCACTTTGGGTAGTATGGACATTTTCACTATGTTGATTCTTCCAATCCAAGAGCATGGGATATCTTTCCATCTTCTTGTATCCTCTCTAATTTCTCTCAGCAGTGGTTTGTAGTTCTCATTATAGAGATTTTTCACCTCCTTGGTTAACTCAATTCCTAAGTATTTTATTTTTTTGGTGGCTATTGTAAATGGGCAGGCTTTCTTGATTTCTCTTTCTGCATGTTCACTATTGGAGAATAGCTACTGATTTTTGTGTGTTGATTTTGTATCCTGCTACTGTGCTGAAATCATTTATCAACTCCAAGAGTTTTTTTGTAGAGGCTTTAGGCTGTTCGATATATAGGATCATGTCATCTGCAAACAGGGACAGTTTGACTTCATCTTTTCCAATCTGGATGCCCTTTATTTCCTTCTCTTCTCTGATTGCTCTGGCTAGTAATTCCAACACTATGTTGAATAGGAGTGGTGAGAGTGGGCATCCTTGTCTAGTTCCTGTTCTTAAAGGAAAAGCTTTCAGCTTTTCCCCATTCAAAAGACCATGCATAGCCAAAGCAACGCTGAGCAAAAAAATAAAATAAATAAATAAAGCTGGAGGCATAACACTACCTGACTTTAAACTATATTACAAAGCTATAATAACCAAAACAGCATGGCACGGGCATAAAAACAGACACACTGATCAATGGAATAGAATAGAGAATCCAGAAATCAACCCACACACCTACAGCCATCTGATCTTTGACAAAGGCACCAAGCCTATTCACTGGGGAAGAGACTGCCTCTTCAGCAAATGGTGCTGGGAGAACTGGATATCCATATGCAGGAGAATGAAACTAGATCCATACCTCTCACCGTATACTAAAATCAACTCAAAATGGATTAAGGATTTAAATATACACCCTGAAACAATAAAACTTCTTAAAGAAAACATAGGAGAAACACTTCAGTAAATAGGACTGGATGCAGACTTCATGAATACAACCCCAAAAGCACGGGCAACCAAAGGAAAAATAAACAAATGGGATTATATCAAACTAAAAAGCTTCTGCACAGCAAAAGAAACAATTACCAGAGTTAAAAGACAACCAACTGAGTGGGAGAAAATATTTGCAAAATATACATCTGACAAAGGATTAATATCCAGAATATATAAGGAATGCAAACAACTTTTCAAGAAAAAAACAAGCAACCCAATTAAAAAATGGGCAAAAGAGCTAAGTAGGCTTTTCTCTAAGGAAGATATACAAATGGCCAACAGACATATGAGAAAATGCTCAACATCACTCAGCATCCGGGAAATGCAAATCAAAACTACATTGAGATACCATCTCACCCCAGTTAGGATGGCTAAAATCCAAAAGACTCTGAACGATAAATGCTGGCGAGGTTGCGGAGAAAAAGGAACTCTCATACATGTGTTGGTGGGACTGCAAAATGGTGCAGCCTCTATGGAAAATGGTATGGAGGTTCCTCAAACAATTGCAGATAGATCTGCCATATGACCCAGCTATCCCACTGTTGGGAATATACCCAGAGGAATGGAAATCATCAAGTCGAAGGTATACCTGTTCCCCAATGTTCATCGCAGCACTCTTTACAATAGCCAAGAGTTGGAACCAGCCCAAATGTCCATCATCGGATGAGTGGATACGGAAAATGTGGTACATCTACACAATGGAATACTACTCAGCTATAAAAACGAATGAAATACTGCCATTTGCAACAACATGGATGGACCTTGAGAGAATTATATTAAGTGAAATGAGTCAGGCACAGAAAGAGAAATACCACGTTTTCACTTATTGGTGGGAGCTAAAAATAAATAAATAAATTCACACACACGCACACACAAAAAAACCAGGGTGGGGGGGAAGAAGACATAACAACTACAGTTCCTTGAAGTTGATATGACAAGCAAACAGAAAGGACATTGTTGGGTGGGAGGGGGGAGAGGGAGGAGGGAGGGAGGTTTCGGTAATGGGCCACAATAATCAACCACATTGTATATCGACAAAATAAAATAAATTTTAAAAAAAGTGTATCTGGAAGAAAAACAAAGAGGATCAAAAGGAAATTTTGGTAAATAATGCTGAAAGGAGTAATGTGTCCAATCAATAAAATCTATTTTGAAGTTATAAAATAATAAACCAGTTCTAAAACAAAAGGCCTGAGGGCTGGCCCATGGCTCACTCAGGAGAGTGCGGTGCTGATAACACCAAGGCCATGGGTTCGGATCCTGTATAGTGATGGCCGGTTCGCTGACTGGTTGGGCGTGGTGCTGACAACACCAAGCCAAGGGTTGAGATCCCCTTACTGGTCATTTTTTTAAAAAAAGCCTGAAGATAACTAGCAAACCCAAAGTACTTAAAAATTAAAACAATATATAGGTGCAGTACTAGAGGAAGAAGGCTATGAAAAATTTATTCTGGGCATAACTAGATAGGCAAAATTTGCGGAAATCACAATAGTGGAAAGTTGTCAAATCTCAAAAACTAGATATGTAAAGCTAATGCACTCCCAATCGAATTCTCAGCAAGATTTTTTTTTCAGACATCACAAAACTATCCCAAAAGATTGCCTGAAAGAATACACGTGAAAGACTAGCCAAAAATATTTTGAAAAGTAAGCATAACAATGATTTGTCTCACCAGACTTTAAATTGTGAGATATCGCCATAATGATCCTAACTGTTGTTTAGGAATAGTGAAATAGAATAGCAAGTCCAGAAATATACCTACATTTGGGCTCTGATAAAAATGCCATCTCAAACCTGTCAATAACCTGTATCATCCAATAAATATTGTTGAAACTGTTGATTGCCTTTTGAGAAAATAATTTAAATACCATGTCAAGTCATACTCTTAAATGAATTGCTGATGACTGAATGTTAAAAATGAAGCCATAAGGGGCCAACCCCGTAGCTCACTCGGGAGAATGCGGCGCTGGGAGGCAGTGGCGCTCTTGCCGCGGGTTCGGATCCTATACAGGGATGGCCAGTGCGCTCACTGGCTGAGTGCGGTGCAGATGACACCAAGCCAAGGGTTGCGATCCCCTTACCGGTCACAAAAAATAAAAAAATTTTAAAAAATGAAGCCATAAGATGTTGCATAGGGATACACACGTCATAAAAATACAAAGAAATTTATTGGAATTATACACTTTCAGGATAAGGATTAAGACCACCAAAGAATAGGATTACAATAAGCAAATGTACACAAGTAGATTTTGACCACATTGTAAGGTTTTATTTTTGAAACTGGGTGGTAAGATTATGGCTGTTCATTGTTTTATCCTTTTTACCTTTGTGTACAAGGTAAATATTTCACAGTAAGACAAATAGGGTGAACGTTACATATCTATTTCACAATCAGATTTTTTAAGCTCACCCGCCCTGACCCCTGCCTAGCGTGTGCCCCCTGCCTGCAGCCCACCAACGTCTTTGTTGCCATCAAGACCACCGGGAAGAACCTAGAGCTCTGTGCTTTAAACACCATTCTGATTCTCACTTATGTTTAACCACCTTTATATTTAAGATCTATCCACATTGCCATATTCTTTTTATTCCTTCTGACTTCTACATAGTATTACATAATACTGTGTATACTATATTTTATTTATTGACTCACTTAGTTATGGGCACATAGGTTGCTTCTAACTTTTTGCTAAGATAAACAAAACATTGTGTCTCACCCCAACCCCATTCCCCCAACCAAGTCTGACTCTTCAAGGAATATTCAACACATGGAACCAACCTGCATGCAATCAATTAGTAAATATTTAATAAGTGCATTTGGAATTGATTTATGGAGGGCCTCAAAAACCAGGTAGTGTGTTTATTTCACTCTAGGACAATTTGCCAAAAATAAATTTACATGAAGCCATTTCCAGAATGAAAAATTTGCCAAAATCCAATTTGCAAAAAAGGAATTCTCCAAATTACTAATTTGATGAATTGTTGAGGCCTGTCAAAAAAGCTGAGCTCCATTCATGCCTCAGCCTTCTATAAGGGAAGCCTAGGAGCAGGGGAAGGCATAACTATACAAAAATAGAAATGAACTGCAAACCCCATTTAAGAAAAACTTCACTAGTTTATATATCAAAGGGCTGGGGTCTGCAAAACCAAACCTTTGAAAAAAAATCTATGTGACAAATTAGTTTTGACAGCTAGTAACAAGCACAGAAATGTAAACGAAATTAGTTTATTTCATGATAAGATATTTAGACATAGGCAAGGGCTGGTGTTGGATCAGCAGCTCAACAACATAAGGACCGGCAAGAGAACTGTGGTTCTCGTGGCATTTCTTCTCCCGGGGTTGACAGAATTAATTCTGCTCCAGCCATCACTTCGGTGTTTGTGGCAGGAAGTGGGGGAAGAGGTGGCCTAGCTGCATCTATCACTTCAATCAGAAGGCAAAAGTTTACCCAGAAATCCTGAGGCCAAAACTGTGTCCCAAGGCCACCCATAGCTGCAACAGAATCTCTATAATGAGCAATCCGCTTTTTGCAGGTTTTTTCGTGGAGGTCGAAAAAGAAGGGGGTTGGGAAAGGGGCAAGTCCCTTACCACCAACATTACTTTTATGTAAATTAATTTCTCTTTCAAAATGTGTAGTTTAGATATATGTCAAGAAACTTCTATCAACAATTCTAAGATTATAATTTGAAACTCATCTCTGCTTTCAATCATGACAATTTTAACGTATGCATTTCAGCTACACTACTTTTTCTTGTTTCCCCCTCCCCCCAGCATTCTAGAATGGAACTAAAATAAAACTACTTAATATTTCAAGAAAGAGTGGGAGAAAAAATCAAATGGCTAACAGTGACAAAATACTTCCAATTACTTCTCTGCTCAGTCACCGTCCTTCCACACCAAAGAACATCTGGAAAATATCCCCACATCCTTTGGCACTTAAGAACTGATACAGTTGACCGAAGTCCATGTGATTTCCTCTGGCTCCATTAACAGTGAATGCTTTTTCTTCAAAACTGGAAAATTTCCTTTGTTTTTCCATTTCATTATTTGTACCATCAAAAGGAATGTCTTCTCGATGGCGAATTAAAATTCTCTTCCAGTTTAATTTTCTGAGTCTGAAAAGAAATTTTCAAAGTAGAAAATTTCAAACTGCATTATGTATTCTAGAACCCTGAAAATAGAAGTTGTAAAACAGATTTACTAGTGCTTTTTCCTAGAAGTAAAGAAGTCTGCTTTTATCTCACAGGGATTTATTTTAATCTATTTTAATCAATATGATTCTGGTCATAACCCCATCCCCAAACTATTTTATTGTCATTACTACTGCCTCATATCAGTATTTTAGAAATGTGGAGATTACTGAATTTCAAACTACTGAAGGAACTTCTCAGAAACTCATTTAGGGGCCGGCCTGTGGCTCACCTGGGAGAGTGTGGTGCTGATAATACCAAGGCCCCGGGTTCGGATCCCATATAGGGATGGCCGGTTAGCTCACTGGGTGAGCATGGTGCTGACAACACCAAGTCAAGGGTTAAGATCCCCTTAGCGGTCATCTTTTTAAAAAAAAAAAAAGAAAGAAACTCATTTAGGATATCGGTAGAGAAATAAGAAGACTAGTGTCAATTCTTTTTTTTTTTTAAAGATGACCAGAAAGGGGATCTCAACTCTTGGCTTGGTGTTGTCAGCACTACACCCAGCCAGTGAGCTAACCAGCCATCCCTATATAGGATCTGAACCCGTGGCCTTGGTGTTATCAGCATCGCACTCTCCAAGTGAGCCACGGGCTGGCCCTAAGACTAGTGGCAATTCTAATGCTTCTAGAAAGCCCCTTGTTTCACAGGTGTATAGTTTACAGCATCACTAAGATGAAGGAAGAATTAGATCCATGGAAATGGATGGGACTGTAGACAGCATCCAGGGAAGGGGCTCAATTAATTCAACACAAAGTTACATGATGTCTCCCACCTGCACAGTGTCAGAGGAGGGGGGTAATACTTACTGTGTGTGATTTCTGCCTTACCCACTGACTTGAGACCAAATCCCCATGAAGATACAACCCCCAGGACATACTTATTTCTACATCTTATAGTACTTTGTTTAGTATTTAAATTATTAACATGATATATAAAATATGTAAAATATGTAAAAGCAAACCTTGACCAGAATTCTTCACAGGCACTTTGTGGGCCTTCCACACAAACAATACCAGGTTTCCCAGGCATGCTAAACCCAGACAGGGAAAGCTCCCTCGCCCACTCTAGAATATTCTTTCTTTTGCATTTGTTGTAGATATGATGGCTATAGATCCAGAGTCTTGTGAGAATGAGATCGACTGACAGGACTGGACTTGCTGTGGTGATGGCAGATGGGGCATCTCTGCTGACATAGTGAGAAGCGTGCTCTCTAACCCACTCTGTGGCATTCAATATACAGACATCTCCATGGCAATTCTTTTGCAGGTACGTGGTCAGATCTGTGTTCAGCTGAGTCTGCTCGGTTCTACTTAATACTACTGATCTGATGGAAAACATACGGGAAAAAAATTAAATCAATTTTCTTGGGACAAAAAACAAACATGAGAATTGCTTTTACTCTCAGACTAATTTTGATCTCTAAAATTGGCCACAGTTTCTGTAACATACCTGACAGTAATTTCAGGCAGAACTGCAGGATATTTAAAGGGAAGAATACAGGCCAGAGAAAACATCACCTGATTAAAGAAAAGAAGAAAAACACCCTAAGTGCTGTTTTGTCTTGACATGTTTCAGTTCTTCCAAAAACAAAATGGAATTACCATTGCTTCCTCAGATACGTCCAGGTTCATATTGATAGTAAAGTAGACTTTTGAAGATCGCCCCTCCATTGTCCTCTTTTCAATACAATCTTTCAGTTCTGCTAAAGCCAGCTGGTCATTTACTATGAACTCATTCTCCCCAGGGAACATACTGGCCAGCAGGTCTAACTCAGAGAGCTGGGCCTCCGCCTGCTCGATCTCAGTCATCTTTGGACATCCGTAAGTTTCTAAGGAGGTAAGGATAAGAGAGGTATTTACATATACAATCTTGGGAGAACTCAATAGATCAGCAGGGGTACTTACTAAAAATATATTTGATTTCTTCATAAAATGTGCAATTTAATCAGTCTCTTTTCCCATCATCCTACTTTGTAATATGCCTAGGACCAAAAATATGGGACAATCCAGTGAGAGCCACAGAATTCTAATAATATGAAAAGAAAGAAGCAAAAACAAAAACAAAAACAAACAACAAAAAAAATCCACCCAAACTGTAATAATAACTAGGCACCAAATTCCTCTGTATATAGATAATTGATCTGGAATCTTGAACTACCACATGGACAATTTAATTGAAGTAAACCAATTACATAGTCAAAAAATTGTATCAATGATACAGCCAGAAGAGAGGCTACATCTGGTTACACTGGAAACCTAGAATGAACAGAATAAGTAAGAGAGTTTAGTTATGTGGATGGCTAATTTACTTTTCTCAATTAAGCTGAAGGACGTAAAGAAGAGAAAATAAAGGATAATAAGTTCAAGTAACCCTTGTCTACATTAAAAAAAAAAAAAGAAAAAAAATACAATGTTAGAAAAATCAAATGGCAGAAGGTTAAAAAATGAAAATATGGTCTCCTGCAGGTGGACTCCTCCCCTACTCACCTAAGTCCCTCATCCAAGGCAGAGTTTTTCGTGTTTTATTTTAAGTATTATAAACATACAAATATGCAAAATATATGCTCTTATAATGTGTAAATATGTGGAAAGAATGAGATATAGAAACCGATTTAAAATAGATCCAAAGGGGATCATATATATCGTTCCCCCCACCCTGCCATGTCCTATTGCCCTCCCCACCCAAAATATTTTGGAGATCTATTCATTACGAGCACACAGTGATCCATCTTATCGTTTCTAATGGTTGCCTGTCATATGGAATCATGTATATTTTATGCCATAATTTATTGCATTCTTTACCTATTGATGGGCACTTGGGCTCTTTCCACACTTTTGCTATTTTAAACAATTCTATAATGGAAGTTCTTTTCATATATACAGTATGGTGAACTGTCAGTACTATATATTCAAAGATAAACTTGTAGAGATGGCTTTTTGGATTAACAGCCACATTTTAAATTCTGACAGATATTGCTGAGTTTCCATCCAGAAAGTTGCCATACAGAAGTTTAAGATTTGTACTTAGTCCCCTGTTCCTTTTTTTAAAAAAAATCTTAATACATAATGCCTTTTACCAATTTTTTTAAGGGGTTTTGAGCTTTATGTCTTGATTAGAAAGAACTTCTTTAACTCAAGTTTATTTTAAAATTCTTCTACTTTTAACTTGGAACATTTACAATTTCAATTTCTATATTTAAATATTTGATCCATCTGGAATTTACTCTGGTTTAAAAGGTGAGAGAAGACTCCAGCTTTATTTTTCCAGTTAGCTGGCCATTTGTACCAATACATCTTATTTTATAATACATTTGAAATGCCTCCTTCAACATGTTTAGTGCCCACATGTATTTGCATCTATTTCTGGATTCCCCATTTGCTTACACTGATCTGTCTGTCATATCATGTCCTAGTATTCAGCTCTTTAAATCATTACGATGGGTTCATAAATAGTTCCTATTCCAATCTCTTCACAGCCATCACTCTTCTTTTCTGCAATATTTTCTTACAACTTTCCTGGCTATTCTCACATACTTATTTTTTTCTATACAAACATCAGAAAAATTTTGTCAAGTTTAGAAAACAAGAAAATTTGGGAATTGCATTAAAGATCAATGCAGGGAAAAATGACATGTTTATAATACGAAATTTTCCCTTCAATAAAGTTTTTTTTTTTTTTTAAAAAAACAACTTTAATGATGTATAATTTATATGTTAGCATCCCTTAGGGTTTGGTGTGGACCCTCTTTATCCTCTCTAATGTTCTCATGGTAACAAAAATCACAATGTCTACGATTCTCAAATTGTTGTCTGCTGCCCTACATTCGAGTCCGTTATTTGTAAATTTAACTGCATCTGTATATTTCTACTGAATGGCATCTCAGCCTTAACAGCTCTAAAACAGGTCTAAATTATGATATTTCTTCCACACTAATCCTTTTATTCTTTCTTTTCTGTTTAAAGAACTTCCTTTAACCATTTTTAGGGTAGCTCTGCTGGTGACAAATCTCTTAAATTTCCTTTATCTTAGAATGTCTTAATTTCTCCTTCATTCCTGAAGAATATTTTTTACTGGATACAGCACTTGTATTCTGGGTTGACAGTTCTTTACTGTCAGCACTTGAAAAATGTTATGACTCTTTTGTCTGGCCTCCGTGGTTTCTTTTTTTTTTTTTTTTTTTCCCGTGACCGGCACTCAGCCAGTGAGTGCACTGGTCATTCCTATATAGGATCCGAACCCGCGCGGGAGCGTCACCGTGCTCCTAGCGCAGCACTCTACCGAGTGCGCCATGGGCTTGGCCCCCGTGGTTTCTGACGAGAAATTTTCTCTCATTTGAATTGTTTTCTTTGACAGGTAAGGGTCACGTCTCTGTCACTGCTTGCAAGATTTTTTCTTTTTGTCTTTAGTTTTCAGAAGTTTATGATGTATCTTGACGATTTCTTTGGGTTTATCTGTGGAGTATGCATAAAGCAAATGTACTTCACAGGGCCTGGTTTTCCAAAGCCTTGCAGTTTCAAGTATTGACCTTGCAAAGGACAGGAAATTTTAACCAGGCTATAGTCTCTGTTGTAAGATAAAGGATTGTAACACAGCAAGGTTGCTGGCTCAAAGACAGACAGGTCACTGATTGATATGTAAAGATACTGGGAAATTGCTGTAAGAAGAGAATGCTTGCTAAGATCAAGCTTTTGTTGGTAGATCAACTTAACTTCTTGAAAATTGTATTATGGAAGGTCACCTTGCTTGTCTTACTGAATGTTACCAGCTTCTATTGTTAAACTTATTAAACTATACTTAGCAAAAACCCCACCTATGTTCCCTTCCTGTAACTTTCTGGTCTGGAGAATAACTGTGGGAAGAGAACTCCAATTCATGGTTAATTTCCCAAATGAAAGGAATGCCTCTATCTTAAGGGTTCTGGGAGATTAACCCCTTTTGGGGGCTTCTCACTGCTCAGAAGAGATAGGCTTTGAGTAATATTTGGTGGCTCCATCACCCAGGGGAAGAGAGATGACAAATCCGTGCGAGGCAAAGCAACATTTATCCTGTGGGATGTGCTCAACTTCTTGAATCTGTAGGTTCATGACTTCTGACAAATTTGAGAAGTTTTCAGCTATTATTTCTTTTAGCACTTCATCATCCTGCCCTCTTTCTCTTCTTCTGAGACTGTGATGACATGAATGTTAGATCTTTGTTATACTCCTGCATGTCCCTAAAACTGTTTTTGATCTATTTTTTATTGTTCTGATTGAGTAATTTACTGGTTCTTTCCTTTGACCCCCTTCCTTCTGTTGTTGAGTACATCTACTGAATTTTTATTTTTAAAATTTAATTTTATTTATTTATACATTTTTTTTTTGCAGCTGGCCCAAAAGGGGATCCAAACCCTTGACCTTGGTGTTATCAGTACCATGCTCTCCCAAGTGAGTTAACCAGACAGCCCCATTCACTGAGTTTTTAATTTTGGTTTTCATATTTCTTAGTTCTAACATTTCCATTTGGTTTTTCTTCATATCTTCTGCTTCTTTGCTGAAACTTTCTATATTTTCCTTCAAGTTTGCTTGTAATTGCTCTTTGGAAAAATTTTTATGATAGGTGTTTTACAATCTTTGTCAGATAATTATACCATCTTTGCATCCTGATGGCATCGTTTTTTTTTTTTTTGGCATCTGGATGGTATGAGGATCTGAACCCATGACCTTGGCGTTAGAAGACTGCTCTAACCAACTGAGCTAACCGGCTAGTCCCTCTGGCATCTATTGACTGTCTTTTTACATTTAGTTTGAGATCTTCCTGGTTCTTGGTATGATGAGTGATTTTTGACTGAACCCTGGACATTTTGGGCACTATGTTATGAGATTTGATTTTAGCATGCTTTTTCTAATACTGCTACAGCAGGGAAGCAGGGTGTGCTGTCTTGTTACTGCAAGATGGGTTGAAGTCCAGGTTCCCTACTTAGCCTCGCTTGACATCTGAGGTGGGGGAAGGTGCTCTTCATTATTCCTGGGTGGGTATGGGTGTTCTGGCTGTACTTCAGGCCTCTAATGATATCTGAAGCTTGGTTCTAAACATATTAGGTAATGAAGTGCCTGTTAAGACACCTACTAAGTAGAGATGTCCAGCAGGCAGTTCGATATACTATCATGGAGGTTACGAGTCATCAAGACTTGCTTAAAATCTACCTAGGCAGAGAGCGAAGTTGGGAGAAGGTCCCAATGAGTTTGGGGTCTGGAAATGAAATGGAACCCGCAAAGAAGTACGGGATGGAGCTGCCCGTGAACGGACAACTATGAGAGTGATGCCACAAATCATTTATTTACCAAATTACTTTTGTTGAAATTTCAGCCCCCACTCCAGCACAAAAAACCCTCAAGAGAATTTTCTGACTCAAGATTTCAGTGAATGCTGCAAGAACGTAGAAAGAGACTTGCTTCTTCAGTAGAATCATGCTTTTTCCTTGCAGATTATTACTATTTTAAAGAGTAGGGAGCTGCCGCCACAGCCCAAGCCTCTACACCATCGCACCTAACAACCGGATGGGCCTGGTACGGAGGTCCCGGCTGCGGGCGGGGCTAGGAAACGCCGATCTCTCCTTAGACCAATGAGCGGATGTGCAGCGCGAAGGAAGGCGGTACCAACACACCAGCGAGGTCCGAAGGCGTGGTCCGGACCGCGCAGTGTGGGAGAGCCCCCGTCGTGGATGTCAGACTCACCTCGACCCGTGGCCCCCTCACTGCTGTAATCCCGGGTTTCCTGGATGCACGGACAGCTCAAGTTGGAACAGGAGGGAGCCCCAAAATCCCAGGGCACGGCTACCCGAAGTTTACAAAACACTCCTGCGGTACGGCCTAGGGGGCACGAAATAGTGCCCTTCCGGCTAGCGCCTGCGCATGCGCGTGCGCGAGACCGCGGGTCCCGGAAGTCAGAGCCGCCCCGACCCGTAGGTGCTGGGATGCGGCAGTGTGTGTGTTTACACACCCTCGGACTTGGGACAGAGGGAATCCTTTGGCCCCGCTAGGTGCTTCTCCGTCGCACAATTTTCATTCTTACATCTCTCCATCCTAACCCCATGTCATTTCCCAGCTGCTGCCACTGTTGGAGTATAGTAGGCACTGTTTTCTGGGACGAGGATTGGGCCATTAAAGTAAGGCTCCTGAGACTGGAACTTATCTAGGAATTATTCGGGGATCCTGTTGAAATGCAGATCGGGATTCGGTAGGTAGGGGTGGGGTCCTAAATTTTTCTTTTCTAATATCTCCCCACGCAGTGGTTAACGTCCTCTCCCTGAACTACAGAGTAGCAAGGCATTAGGGAGACGTGACCGTGGATGGATGGTGGCCTTGGCGGCCTTAGGTGTTCTTGCCCAGTAACCAAGCTGGGAGGGAGGAACCGTGTGAATGCACCGATTTATCCCTTTTAATAAAGGGACAGTTTGAAGGAGATTTGAACACGAGAGTAATTAGAAATATTTTTCTTCCCAATCCTACGATATGCAATTACACTTCATGTCACATGTTCGTTTTAGAAATGTCATAAAATTTCTGAACACTGATATTCATTGATATTAGATATTGCCACTGCTAACCTCCACAACATTAAAAAAAAATGAGATAATACGTAGGTCTTCATAGATGCATCTACTTGGTGTTTTATGAGTGTTTTCAATGTCATTATATAATATACTTTTTCCTCCAACTTTTATTATGGAAAATTTCAAAAATAAAGCAAAGTTTACAGTGAATTTTACAGTGAATCATTGGAGCAGTTCTCAAAAGGAAAAGGAAGGATTTTCTCCCCTCGTCATTTAGCAGTATCTGAAGACATTTTGGGTTGTCACAGCTGGAAGGATGCTATTAGCACCTAGAAGGTAGAGCCCAGGGATGCTGCTCAACTTCCTACAGTGCACAGTATATCACCTTACAACAAGGATTTGCTGGTCCAACATGTTGATAGTGTTGAGGTTAAGAAACTCTGACCTACAGACTATTGTAACATTTCATTCTACCAGCTTTGTCACATATCTCATTAATCTATATATTTTGATATGTTTCAAAGTAAATTGCAGACATTAGCACAGTTCTTGCTAAGTACATTGGCATGTTTATCATTAGAGTTCAATTTAAGTTTTTTCTTTTGAAGTAAAAATGAAATGTATATCTAAAGTGTGTATTTGCTGAGTTGACAAATGCATACACCTGTGTAACTCAAACTGTATTAAGATACAGAGATTACCATCACCTAAGTTCCTTCATTCTTCTTTATAGTTAGTCCCCATCCCTGCCCCTAAGATGCAACCAGTGTTGTGTTTTTTTCCCACCATAATGAGTTTTGCCTGTTCTAGAACGTCACATAGTTGGAATCAGACAGTGGGTACTTTTGTATAAGCCTTCTTTCACACAATATGATATTTTAAAGATTCAGAGATGTCTTGTGTGTATCAGTAGTTCCTTTTGATTGCTTAGTAGTATTCCATTGTACTAATATACCAGTTTTCCCATTCTTGTTTTGATGGAAACCTGGGATGTTTCCAGTTTTTTGTCTATTATGAATAAAGCTGCTGTGAACATTCTTTTACAGCATTTTATTTCTAATGACTACATTTCTTCAGTAAATACTTACTAAGCACTTACTATGTTCCAGGCACTACTAGGTAAAAGAATTATAGCCAGGATCAAGACAAAGATGTCCCATCTATCAAAAGCTTACATTTGCACATTTCTGTGTATGGATGGGGAGGGATAAACATACAGCTAAAAATGAAAGAAAAATATTATTGTGATAATTGCTGGGCAGAGAAGTAAAACAAGGTGATATGTGTGATCGGTTCACTATGTTGTCTAGGTTGCTTGGGAAATACCTTTGTGAGGAAGTGATTTTTAATGTTGTGACTAACACGCCAATAAGATACCAACCACGGAAGATCAAGAGCTCAAGGGAGAGAGCATTCCAGGTAGAGGAAGCAGGTAGGACACTCGCCCTAACGCCATTTAGGAGGGTGGGGGTGGGGGGAGGAGCAGGGCAGGGAAACCTACGTGGCAGGAGCTTAGAGGAAAAGCTTTAAAATATCATCTCACTCTGTACAGGCCAGCCACCAATAAAAAAAAAAAAAAAAAAAAAAAAGAAAGAAAGAAAGAAAAGAAAAGAAAAAAAATATCTCAGGAGTAAAGAGCAGGAGAGCCAGTTTTTCCACCAAATTCAGCCAAACGTTGCTCTGGCCAATTTGATGGGTTAGTATTCCACCATTTTAATCTACTTTTATCTGATTACTAGTGTGGTTGAATATTTTTTCATTTAACTTATGACCAATTGTTCTTTGTGAATTACCAATTTAGAACTCTTGCCTATTATCTATTGACACCTGCACCTTTTTTTTTTTTTTTTTGGTAGCGATTATTGTGTCTTCTCTATTAAACTAAACTCCGGGGCGGCGAGGCTTAATTCATTTTACAGAGGGCTTGGCACAAAGTGCGCACTTACATATTTTCAACGAAGAAACAGTAAATGTTTGAAATTCTACCCTCCGTAATTACTCTTTAATACCTTCTTTGAGTTCTGCTCTTCAGTTCTCTCCCTGCTTTACCTTTTTATTCTGACGTGGTGCGGCACGGTTAATTCCAAACAATTTATGTACTCAATTTTAGAAGTTCATAGGACAGAATTGGGGAAACTGAAAGTTAAATGTTTCCCTCTTAGCCTTCTGGTGTAATATGTTTAAGAAAGTAACCGTCCAGGGGGGGACTCCGAGCTTCAGACCACCACCAGGTACCCACACTTTAGAAGCATTTAAGTAATTCCATACTTCCACCCCTATGGGTAAAACTCTGACAACCGGCCACAACACTGCCGTTACGCCCGAACTTCCGGCGCAGGAGCCGACTAACTAGCTGCGGAGCCGCGGGACGCCGGGGCCGAGCCACTTCCCATGATGCCGCGTTCCGGAAGTTGTTGCTTTCTAGCGGTCAGTCTGGCGTTGGCTCTGTCGCTCTCTGTCACCGGAGGAAGACGGAGCTGGCTGTCCAGCCCCAAGGCCCATTAGGGGACGCAGTTATGGGCGCTGTCGCCGTGGGTGAGTTCTGGTCCCACTGACTCGCAGTCGCCACTCGCCTGGCTTCTTGAGCTCGCAGAGCCCGACCTTTCTGTCCAAACCTCGTTCTTTTCTCGAAGGCCCCTCTCCTTAAGCACGTTACCCAGTTCCTTCCCGGTATCACGTTCTCATTGGCTGCATATCCTGTCAGCTTCAGGAGCTGGCCAATAATTACCTGCGGTGCTGACGCCCTTCTCGACCCCGTGGACCTCAAGGTTCCCCCGTGGGTGCGGAGCAATTGGAAGGGGAGGGATGAGGAGGTGCGGGGGACGCCGCGTGGGTGGTTGTCTGGGTGGCGCACCAGGGAGCACCCTGCGAGTTGGGGCTGGGTTTGCAGCCGCTTCGGTACGGTTAATAGGAAAAGCAGGATCTGTCACCAATCGGATTGAACGTTACTAGAGGAGGACCGATGTACGCAAAACTTGAAAGCCACGTTTAAGACCTGAGAAAGTTTTCCACACGCTTGCAGTTGTAGTGGAACCGAGTATGCAAGGGAAGCTGGAGGGCAGGGAGAAAAGGGAATTAGATTAATATGAGGGTTGGCAAGAGTAGTTTTGATTTAAATTTTATGTGGAGTGCTGCAAGGTGTAACTTGAGTAAGATGCTGATTCTCATCTGAAGACTCACCTCAAAAATGTAATAGATTTATTGGTGTTTTATAGCTGGTGGCACTCACAGTACTCTCCTCACAACTCGTTAGTTGGCTTTATAGTTGTCAAAAATTTACTGGAGCTCTTTCTAGAGCATTGAAGTGACTCCTTATGTCCTCTGCCTGCAGCAATTCTAATTAGTCTTTCAAGTTTGCCTTTGGAGTCTGAGCTACTGTCATCCTCAAACCAGATTAACTAGTGCTGTCCTCACAACTGCAGACTTCTGACTTCTTCATCCTTCACCCCCTTTTTTTTTCACCAGAACTTGTTTGCTTTATTCTCATGTACCTACCTTTACACCTTATAATCATCCTTTATGCTTCAGGTAATATCTATTTTTCTATTTCAACGCAAGAAGTATTTCTTGAGGACCTACTGTGTACAAGCGTTATGCTGGGTGCTAAAGGCAATTCAGAAGTAATGGCTAAAACCATTTTTTCTCCTAGAACTTTTAGATTCCAGATAGAGAAATACCATGTGCCCAGATTAAAGATTTAAGAAGCAGTCCAGTAGTATCTAATTAGGAGAGGAGATGAGTAATGCACATTTTGAATACAGGGGAGGTTCCTCGGAGAGGATTATTTAGGGTAGGAAGGTTGCCTAAGGCTTCATTGAGATGGAGAACTTGGAAGATTGGTAAGATATGAATAGATGGAGAAAACATCCCAGCTAGAAATCAAAGGCATAGAGGTGGGGACAAGGTGTTTTGAAATGGAGAATACTGAAGAGACTGGTTTGATTGGAAGGGAAAGAGTGGTGGTCTTGGAACCCAAATATATGCGTTTTAGTTCCATCTTTGTCAACCTGTGATCTTTCATCAGTTTGTTTCCTCCTTTAATGAAATGCCCACATTTAAAGGATGTGAAAATCAGATGTGATGATGTCTGTGAAAGGTCTTTGAAGATCAAAATCATCGTATAATTATAACTTTAGTGGCTTTTTGTTGAGGAGTAATGAGAGTCAAGTTTACCAGAGCATTGGTGCCAAATTGTAAAGGACCATGAATGCAAAGTTCAGGAGTGTGGACTGGGAAACTATTAAATGCTTTCAGTCAAGAGGGTGATGTGATACAAATGGCATTATTGTAGGGTGAATCTGGTCCTGGAATACAGCACAGATTAGAGGGAGTTGGATTGAAGGCAAGAATTTAGGTGTACTTTTTTTGTGTTTCTAAAATCTGCAGTTCTAGATAAGAAATTATATTAAACATCTTTAGGGTGAGGAAAAGTACATAAAATGTATACCTGTTGATTTTGTAAACATTTTAGATTATCCTTGGAAAAGTGTTCTTACCAATAACTTGATATGACACACATTTTTCACACAAACCTTTTTTGAATTACCTTTCATTACACTAACCCATCAAGAACTAAAAGAGGAATACTTCTAAAGCTCTAACCCAGAGCAGTGATGACAGTTAAATATTAGAATTTACTGAAAGTGTTTTCAAAACATATGTACCAGGCCCTACTTTCCATTTATGGAATCAGAATTTTAATAAGCATCTCAGGTAAAATAACTATTACAGTAATTTAAGAGATTTTGACACTAAGAAGTTATTTTAATGCATGTAAAATACAACTTTTCAAAATCATTACTGTTATTTAAAGTTAGATAGACTTGTATGTACTTTCAGCATTTTTCATGTTTTCTTTTCTTTTCTTTTTTTTAAAAAGATGACCGGTAAGAGGATCTTAACCCTTGACTTGGTGTTGTCAGCACCATGCTCTCCCAAGTGAGCTAACCAACCATCCCTATACAAGGATCCAAATCCGTGGCCTTGGTGCTATTAACACCACACTCTCCCAAGTGAGCCACGGGCCGGCCCTATTTTTCATGTTTTCTAATTTTGATTCGTTGTCTAAAGAGGTGAAGATTTGATGTGCAGCTAGATTTGTCAAAGCCTTTCAAACTGGTTTTGGCAATAATATAATAATGTAAATAGTTGAAAATGCAGTTATACTCAATTCTCAGTTAGCTAATACCTGTGGGAAACCCTGGTATGGAAAATGCAGAATAGTGTATCACTTTTTATATTTGGCTTTGAAACGTTTTCCAAATTTTCTAACTCCCTTTAGGAGGTTGTTTTCAGAATTATTTTTGATTTTTTTCTTAGAGAAAAAATTGATTTAATTTGCATAGACTGTGGAGCTAAGAAGGATAGCTTAGAAGGACAGAAAATAAATCTACGGTTTAAAAGTGCCACCACTATTTCACATTTATGTAGTGAGGAGTCAAATTCCTTTTTTTTTTTTTTTTAAAAGATGACCGATAAGGGGATCTTAACCCTTGACTTGTGTTGTCAGCACCACGCTCACCCAGTGAGCGAACCGGCCATCCCTATATGGGATCCGAACCCATGGCCTTGTTGTTATCAACACCACATTCTCCCAAGTGAGCCACGGGCTGGCCCCGTTCTGAGACCTTTTAAAAGATCTGTGTGAGAAGACCAGTGTTCTCTCCTGACCTTTGCATTTATTGAAAACCTCTTAACCTAGCTAAGAATCAGTTTCTCAAGGTATGAAAAATAGGGTTATACTATCTATTCTACCCGATTCAGAGTTCTTATTGAAAATTAGATAATATGTGAATTGTCTTTGTAAAGTATAAAGTGTGGTAGATGTGCAGAATATTATATGTGGCCTAGTTATATTACTATCTCCAAGAGAAATATAAAATATGCTTTTTTATTTTGGTCAAGCTAACTTTATCTTTTTTTCTAGATTGTTATTTTGTGTCAGTAAGTAATCCATGAGTGCCAACATGGGAAAGAAACGGACAAAGGGAAAAACTATTCCAATTGATGATTCCTCTGAATCTTTAGGTATATCTAACTCATTGAATCTTTAAAGTAATGTTTATGTCCCTAAATGGATATGTATTCAATATATTAAAGGGTATTAAATATGTATTTTAATATATTAAGTATTTTAATATATTAAAATGGTATCAAAGTGTGTATTTTGTTTTGTAATCTGCATTTTAATTAATGTTTATATCTACATGTCATTTAATAGTCTTCTGCAACATTTTTGATGACATATTATTCTCTTGATGTAAAGGACGTTGGTTGCTTATTTCATAATTTACTTAGCTAATCTTGTCTTGTTACAGATTAGGTAATCTTTAACTTTTTAGTGTTATAAATGGAGCAATAATAAACATGTCTCTAGCTAAATCTCACTGTGTGTCCAGTTATTTTTTTGGAACAGATCCTAGAAGTAGAATTGCTGAATCAAAGGGTATAGATATTTTCAATGGTCTTTTGGTTCTGTTGCCAAATTGCTGTTTAGAAATGTTTTACAGGTCTTCTAGTAGCATAATAAAGTGCCCATTTCCTTGAGCCTTCACCAGCACTGGTTAGTATCATTTGTAAAAATTTTTGCCGATTTGATGGTTGAAAAAAGGTATCTTCTTTTTTTGTTTGTATTTCTTTGACAGCTGCTAGCATTCAGTAGTTTTTCCACATGATCTCATTTGCATTTATATTTCTTCTTTTGGTGCACATTCATTGGACATAAAACCATGTGGGCTGGCCGGTTAGCTCAGTTGGTTAGAAAGCAGCCTTATAACACCAAGGTCAAGGTTTTGGTCCCTGTGCTGGCCTGCCACCAACCCTCCCATCCCCAAAAGAGCTAATTGTGCCATTTGACTAGTTTCTAAACCTCCAGTGTCCCCGAAACAACTCAAGCCCTTTAGAATGGTTCTTACCGTTTACTTATCTGTCCCCAACAGGATTATCAGTTACAGGTCCAGCCATTGTGTTATCCCACCATTTGGGGAGAGAGCATGCACTTTTACACGCCTTTGTTCATGGGCCTGGTGTTTTCTGATTGCCCTTTACTCCTTGAGGTCACGGTTAAAAGTGTGAGCTAAGAAGTCAGGAAGACTTGAGGCCAAATTCTGACATAGCCACTCAGTAGTTATGTGACCTTGGGCACTAAGTCTTAGTTTTCTCTTTTGTTATTAGAAATAATAGTGTCTTCCTTCTACAGTGATTATGAAGATTAAATGAGATAATGTATGCAAAACATTTAGCTCATAGGAAGTATTTAATCAACATTGGAAATTTTTATTACTGTTAATTTCTTACAGGACTGTACAGATATTACCTCCCCTGTGAAACTTTTGGAGAATTTAGTCTTCTCTTTTTGTGCTGCTATAGCATGTTTTGGTGATTCTTATACGTTAATTTATTTATCTGCCTTGCCTACCAGAATGTGAGGTACTCAAAGAGGAGAGCTGTCACTTGGTCACTTTTAGGTTTGCTGGCATCTAGCACAGTTCCTGGCCTGCAGGGGTGTTGACTGAATGAAAGACCTTCTCTACAAACCTTTTTAAAGATAAAGAGAATTATAAATATGATAAAGGGCTTTAATTTAAAGGAAATAGCCAAATAAATTGAAGAGAATTTGTAGAGATGTTGGTGGTTATATTAGGACTTCAAAAAAGCAAAATTTAAAATTTATATAAAATCTTTCTTACATAATCACCTCAATATTCAAATATCAAACAAAAATTTAAATTTGCAGATTATCTAACAGTTTGTAAACTAATTTATGAAGTTTAAATGAAGGGTAAATTTTGAGATTAACTGAAAAAAGCCATTTTTGACTTCATGTATTCATCCTTTATTACTTGTTTTAATAGAACCTGTGTGCAGACACATTAGAAAAGGATTGGAACAAGGTAATTTGAAAAAGGCTTTAGTGAATGTGGAATGGAATATTTGCCAAGACTGTAAGACGGACAATAAAGTAAAAAATAAATCTGAAGATGAAACGGAAGAAAACCCTTCAGTTTGGCTATGTCTTAAATGTGGCCATCAGGTATGCTTAGATATTGATCTATATTAGATAACAAAACTCTTTGAACTTGTTTTATAAGATGTTACTTAAAAATACAGTGTGGATAAGTAGGACACCAGCTGGCCTAGGTCATGTTCTCTGGGGAACTGATTCTAAGACTGAGATTTGTGTAGAGGTGGTTTACTGGGGAGGTAAAACTCCCACAGCAGTAAAAAAGTGAGGAAAGCAGGATCAGGCAGAGGGAGAAGTTGAATAAAGAAGCAGTTGCACCAGGACCTCTGCTGATCCCATAGTGAACTCTTGCCCTTCAGAGATGTGTTGAATTGAGGCAGGGGGCCAGGCCTTTGTACCTGTGCATAGACTAGTCATTGGATGTGGCCTGCCTCTGGGGAGGGGAAATAACCTTGGGCAAGGCCGCTCCCTTTTGCTGAGGATAATTCCTGGGGTTGGAGGGACTGGCCTGTGAGCTCTCAGCAGGCCACATTCCTGGCACCTGGGGAAATGAATGAATGAGGGGGTATCTGCTGGTGCATCACAGCTTCTACTACACTAGCTCACAGGTTTTTGCCATAGTACCTAGAGGTCAGTGGCTCTCAGTCATCCTTTGAGGTGACAAGTTAAGTTTATATTAGGAAACTGTACTACTAGGCAGTCCTATCATGAAGCTTCAAGGTGAGGCAAACAGCCAATTTTTTGAGTTGAAAATTTTGTTAAGATAATTATAGATTCACATGTGGTTCTAAGAAATAAAGATTCCCTATACACTTTGCCCAGTTTTTCCCAATAGTAACATTTTTCAAAACTAGTTTAATACCACAACCAGGATATCGACATTGATACATTCCACCAATTTCAATCAGACCTCCCCAGTTTTACTTCTATTTGTGTGTGTGTGTGTGTGTGTGTGTGTGTGTGTGTGTGTATTACGTTTTATACATTTTTGTCACCTGTATAGATTCTTATACCCACCACCACAGTCAAGATGCTGAATAGTTCCAACATCACATGGATCTCTTGTGTTAGCTTGTTATAATCATACCCACCTCCCTACTGCCATCCCTCTCCCCAGTCCCTGGCAACCACTAATTTATTTTTTCTTTCTAAAATTTTGTCATTTCAAAATGTTTTATAAGTGGAATCATACAGTATGGAACATTTTGAGATTGACTTTTTTCACTCAGCATAATCACCTGATGATTCATTCAGTTGCGTGTATCATTTTTGTTCTTTTTTATTGCTGAGGAGCAGTATTTTGGTATATATGTACCATAGCTTGTTTAACTGTTCACTTGCTGAAGGACATTTGGACATCCCATTTTTTTGTGATTACAAATAAAGCTGCTATGAATATTTGTATACAGGTTTTTGTGTGAAGTTAAGATTTCATTTCTTTGTTGTAATGCCAAGGTTAAGGGTTCAGATCCCCATACAAGCCAGCTACCCAAAAAAATTTTTTTTTTCATTTCTCTACGATAAATGTCCAAGAGTGCAATTTCTGGGTCCTATGGTAATTGGATGTTTAGTTTTTTTAAGACTGCCAAACTGTCTTTCAGGGTGGTCGTACCATTTTATATTCCTACAGCAATATATGAGTGATCCACTTTCTCTTTATCCTTCCCAGTTTTTAGTATTGTCACAGTTTTTTATTTTAGCCATTGTGATAGGTGTATAGTGATATGTAATTGTGGTCAGACAATTTAAAAATATATATATGTTAGAAAAGAATATATCTATTGTTTATTTGTATTTGAAAGGTTTTAATTGAACCTCTTAAATACATATGGTGAGCATGAATATATGTTGCTATTTCAAATTTTTTATAGTTCATTTCCTATTATAAATTTTATTGGCTGCATTTTTAACTCATAAGGATAAAATAGTGTTGGTATTAACTGTTACTTTTGTCTTTTGTGCTGTTGCAGTGTTGTTATTAACTGTTACTAGTTATCTTTTGCACTGTTAGCTAGTGATTCTTAATTGTTGTCTCAAGACAACTCATCCCTATGTTTCAGATGATTTTAACTGGAGTTATAATTTTTAAAATTAATATAAAATTTTAATTCATTTATTATGGAATTAAACGGTAAGTGAGATAAATTAAACCAGAAGTATTTTATATTATAGTTAAAGAATTAGAAGCCACTGATATATATTTCTCTTCCAAAGTATATATTTAGCTGCAGTAGAAACAGGACCAATTATTGTAGAGTGGTCCGAGAGTTGGTAGCCTGGTTCAGATCGGTACTCAGTGAAGATGTAGTTACTAGCAGTGATCTAACTAGCTGGAGGCAGAAAATCTATTGGTGTTCTTTTACGAATAAGCCCATACATGTTTTGGGTGGATGTCTTCCATTTACTTGTTCAGTTAATGCTTATTGACTCATGTGCTACATCTTTTGGTAATCTATTGAAAGATTATTAATTTAAGCCTTTGGAATATATGGTCCAGGGGAGAAAGGATATAAACATTAATAACTTTAATACAAGGTAGAAAATAAGGAATGCCACCAGGAATTTGTGTGGTGTTTTGTAGGAGTTTGTTTATAGGAAAGATACAGTATTTTCTCATCTGGGAGGATAAGCACAGGCTTTTGGAGGGAGATGGCTTTTAAGAGAGGTCTTGAAGAGTGGGGGGGATTTGGTTAGGTGACAGAATTGGCAAAGGATTCTAGGACAGGTAGAATAACATGAACAAAATATAGTGAAAGTGCTGAGCATGCTTTTAGCTGGCAGTTTATATGTGAATAGAATATGGAAGTTAAACTGGAAAAGTAGGTTGGTGTCAGAGAGTATCAGGTTTGTACATTAGGAGTTTAAGAGCATTCATAAACTTTGAATTGTATATGAACAGAGCTTTGTTTTAGGAACATTAAACTGAAAAATATGTATGTGAAGAAGGAGGCTGAATTTAGGAGAATATTTATAGGAGGCTGTTACAGAGTCCAACCCAGACATAATGAGTGCATTAGTGTGGTATATTTTATTTTATTTTATTTTTGAAAAGATGATCGGTAAGGGGATCCTAACCCTCGACTTGGTGTTGTCAGCACCATGCTCACCCAGTGAGCTAACCAGCCATCCCTATACGGGATCTGAACCTGTGGACTTGGTGTCATCAGCAGCACACTCTCCTGAGTGAGCCACGGGCCGGCCCCAGTGTGGTTTAATTGGGACTGGAAAGGACAAACTGGAGAGGAAGAATACTTTTAGTGCATGGTTTTCTCAATACCTTCTTCCTTAAATGTTCTCGGTTGCCTGTGGATATTTAAGTTTTAACAAAATCCAGACTTTCTAGAGTCTTAACATTTTATTTTCAAAATTGTAAGAATGGCAGGGTATCTTGAGCCACTTCCTTGTTCGTGATAGATTATGAATTCCCTCTTTTTTTCCTGTGAACTTTTGTGGCTTTGAGGTTTATGATTATGATTCTCTAGGGTTGTGGCAGAAATTCTCAAGAGCAGCATGCCTTAAAGCACTATATGACGCCAAGATCTGAACCTCACTGCCTAGTTCTTAGTTTGGACAACTGGAGCGTATGGTGAGTTTCAATTTCTGTGCCCATTGGGTGGAAATTATTTAAAATATTGGAAAATGAAAGTGTTTGAAAGTGTTCAGGAAGCAAGAAAGTTAAAATTTTTGTAATATTTATTTAAATATCATAACTTTAGAAGGCTAGAGAATGTGATGTTATGAGAAGCTTTTGCTTAGTATTGCACAAACAAAAAATGTAGTATGTAGAAGAATTGGGAATACTCACTTCCTTTGTTTTTCTTGTTTGTGATATTATAAAGCATTTGGTGAGTTGTTTTTAGTTTAAAGATTGGGACGTTGAGAACGAATTGCAGATAAACAAGAATATAGTAAAATTTTGGTAATGAATTCACATGAAAATAAATGTCGGGCTGATATGTTGAATTTACTGTATTTTAACATCATTAAAACAGATTTTTTGATCATTAAAAATGATTTTCACAAAAGTGTTTGCTGAACATCATCTGTCAATTGTAAAATTTGTTAATTTTGTTGGTGTGGATAGGTATCTTGGAATCCGTATACAAAAACTGTTTTTTTTTTTTTTAAAAGATGACTGCTAAGGGGATCTTAACCCTTGACTTGGTTTTGTCAGCACCACGCTCTGCCAAGTGAGCTAATCGGCCATCCCTATATAGGAATCTGAACCCATGGCCTTGGTGTTATCAGCAGCACACTCTCCCAAGTGAGCCATGGGCCGGCCCTACAAAAAACTTTTGACTTTAGTGTTATAAGCAATTTAGTAAAATGTTTTTCACAGTATTTATATACAGCCATAATTCTGGCTAACCTTGTTAATGATAAACTAGAATTAATATGCATAGTCTTCTTTAAGAAAACATAGAATTTTTATTTTCAGCTTATCTCATTCAATAATTTCATAACACACTTTGGGTTCCAGGAATTATAATTTGTTTCCCTCTTTAGTTGTCAGTTTGTCATTTTTCTTCTCCATGATCTTTTGGGACACAGGTGTTACATATGTGATAATGAGGTCCAATATTGTAGTTCAAATCGATTGGGTCAAGTGGTTGATTATGTTAGAAAACAAGCTGGTATAACCCCTCCAAAACCAGGTAAAATAATTTGTTTCATAATATTTATTATAATGTTGATTGTGTATCTGCTGATATTTATTTATTTATTTTAAAATTTTTATTGAATCATAATTGATTATACATATTTGGATTCAACGTTGACATATGTTGATCAAATCAATATTACTAGCATATATATATTGTTTTTTTTTTTTTTTTTTTATGGATGACTGGTAAGGGGATCTTAACTCTTGACTTGGTGTCGTCAGCACCATGCTCTCCCAAGTGAGCTAATTGGCCATCCCTATATAGGGATCTGAACCTGTGGCCTTGGTGTTATCAGCAAGCACCACACTGTCCCGAGTGAGCCATGGGCCGGCCTTCTAGCATATATATTGTTACAAATCATACTTATTTTTTATGCCCCTTGTTCAGTCTCTCTCTATCCCCCTCATCCTCCACCCCCTCTCTGATGACCCTAGATTTCTTCTCTCCCTCTGAAAGAGTAATGGTTACTCTGTTGATTTGTTGCCTAGATGATCTGTCCAATGCTGAGAGGTGTGTTCAGCTACCTCAATATTATCGTAGAGCAGATGCTTCTTCTGTCACTCTGGAATGGGCTTTGTGGAGAGAGACATCTTCTTCTTTTCTTTGGTCTCTGCTGGTGACTTTCCTTGTGTCACTGCATTCCAGGGGCTGGCAGACCATCTGCGTGGTGGTTGTGGTATCTAGACGCTTTCATGGCAGCCATGGTTGTTGTGGTGGCTGTGGTGGGCCACCCACATGGAGGTGATGTTTTTGGCATGCTCTTTGGCACTGGCGGTGTGCCTAGTTGTAAGGGGGGTATCCAGTCCCTAGCTCCATGCCTCAGGTCCCTGGGTGGGCTCTGAGGCACTCACGGTGTACCTGGTTGTGGGAGGGTGGACGATCCCTGACTGCCTGGGCTGGAACTAATTTTTTGTACTTTACTTACTTCTAAAATGGGGGAAATTATTATAGGGACCAGTACTTGAGCTGTGGACCAGTACTTGAGCTGTGTGGTTTAGCTAAATTGCTGCTTTGCTGCTGATTCCCTAGGGAAGGCTTTTTGTGCAGCTCAGGAGGTTTTAATGGTTGACCTTATAGGTACCTTGGGCTCTCCAGAGACCTGGTGCACCTGGGTTGTGTAGAAACTCTGATCTGGGCCTGAGTCTTTTCATCAAACTGCACCCCTTGCAGTTCTGTATTCCTGACCGGTCTCCTCTGAGTGGTCCTTTGCTGATCAGAGTGTCAGTCAGTTGTCCTTGCCATGTCCCAGTGTTCCCCCGGTGGGCCTGTCTCCCCCAAACCTATGCTGCAAACACTTCCCATGGGATGGTCTGTGCACTGGTCCCTTGCGATGACTCACTGGCCTCTGAGTGGCTCCTTTTCTTCTGTTGTGACTCCTTGCTCCTATGTGGGTCCATGGGAACCCTATTAGTGGTCTTGCTGTCCTGGGGGCCACCAAGGCCCTCTTCTCCCCTGCTGCCTCCAAGCAACTTCGTCCAAAGGGCATAGATGTGGCTTTTGCCAGCTCCTGCTCCATGCGCTCAGCAGCTTCAGCCTTAAAGTGGCAGTGGCACGAAATGGTTGGAGAGGTTTTTTTCTTTCGCTCATCATGGCTTCACCCACCTTCATGCACTCTGTAGGTCTCCTCTTCTCCTGAGGTCTAGTGGCCCCATCTTGGCTGTTGTTGCTTTTTTATAGTTGTAAATTGGTTGATTTGTGGGAGAGCATGATGCTGGGGACTGTCTATTCTGCCCTCTTGACTGGAATCCCTCCTTGCTGATATTTAGATTTATTTATTATACAGGTTGACCATCCCTGATTTGAAAATCTGAAATCCAAAGTGCTCCAAAAATCCAAAACTTTTTGAGTACCGACATGACCATTACATGAAATGCTAATTGGAGTATACTGG
Source organism: Cynocephalus volans (assembly GCF_027409185.1). NCBI lineage: Eukaryota > Metazoa > Chordata > Mammalia > Dermoptera > Cynocephalidae > Cynocephalus > Cynocephalus volans. The sequence goes on from NC_084460.1 coordinate 176,039,334, forward strand.
AATTGAGATTTTTGGATTAGGGATGCTCAACTGGTGTATTCTACAAGTATTCCAAAATCTTTCAGCGTCGACATATGTTGATCAAATCAAATTACTAGCATATGTATATGTATATATATATGGGGTTTTTTTTGTTTTTTTTTTAAGGATGACCGGTAAGGGGGTAAGGGGATCTTAACCCTTGACTTGGTGTTGTCAGCACCATGCTCTCCCAAGTGAGCTAACCAGCCATCCCTGTATAGGGATCTGAACCCGTGGCCTTGGTGTTATCAGCACCACACTCTCCCGAGTGAGCCATGGGCCGGCCCTCTAGCATATATATTGTTACAAATCGTATTTATTTTTTATGCCCCTTGTTTAATTTCTCCCTATCCCCCTCTTCCTCCTCCCCTCCCCCCTCTGATAACCCCAGATTTCTTCTCTCATAACACTTCTGGTCCTAAGCATTTCGAATAAGGGATAATCAACCTGTACTAATTAGCATTACATACAGCTGAGTAACATTAGTTATGGTTAATTTCAAACTATGGAACTGTTGTTGGTTCAGAGCATAAAACAGTGAAAATATATACGGTTATAAGGTGTTAGAAGAGATGTGAGAAGTGATCTAGTCAGATGTGAAGAAGGGTCTGGACTAAGGGAATGGGCTGTAGTAGGCCCTCTTCCCATAATCTTGGCTGGGGGCTTACTGTAGACCTGCCTTATGCTGTATTTACTGTGGTACATTTTGTAATAGCAAGATTTCAGTCTGTCTGCTGGGGTGATATAAAAGAAAATTATTTGTACCTCCTTTTATTTTATTTTATTTTTCTGACCGGTAAGGGGATCGCAACCCTCCGCACGGTGTTGTCTGCACCATGCTCAGCCAGTGAGCGCACTGGCCATCCCTATATAGGATCCAAACCCGCGGCCTCGGTGCTACCAGCGCTGCACTCTCCCGAGTGAGCCACGGGGCTGGCCCATTGTACCTCCTTTAATGGCCAGGTATTTCTCAGGTCCTTTACATCCATAATTAAATTAATTGGGTAAACATACAGTGTTTGTTTTAAGCTTGTTCTTTAGATTTTTATGGTCATAGTATCTTTGTCAGAGCCAGAATTGTTTGTTCTTTGCTTCAGGATGGGCTTTTGACCCAGGAAATGAATTTAAAAATTTATTTCATGGCCACATTCTTTATTTGATTATTTTATGCCCTAATTTTACAAGGTAAGATATGTTCAACTGTAAAACATTTTTGTGCAGTAAGAAAGAGATGATTTATACGAGAACATATACTGTTTGGTTTCATTTGTCAAACTAATGCTTATGTCAGTTCTGAATATGTTGTTTATTGGTTCTTCTTTCTTTCTGTGATAATTTACCTGTATTTATTAGATAACATTTAAAATCAAATAGGTGGCAAAGACTAACATTAGGTAAAAATAATTAATTCTAGTATTCTATTCCAACTATAACTGCATTTGATATGGCTGTATTGCACATTTTGCTAAATCTTTTCTTCTTTTTTTTTTTTTAAAGCAGAGAAAGATAATGAGAACATTGAACTTGAAAATAAAAAATTAGAAAAAGAGAGTAAAAATGAACAAGAGAGAGAAAAAAAGGAAACCATATCTAAAGAAAATCCTCCCATGAATTCTACTTCCCAAATAACCGTGAAAGGACTCAGTAATTTGGGAAATACATGTTTCTTCAATGCAGTTATGCAGGTGCCAGTGTCAATTTTTTTCCTCTTTTAAAAAACTTAGTTCGATTCCTGTAACACCCAGCAAAAAAACCAAAAAACAAAAAAGAAAACAAAAAACCTAGCCTTTTCCTTATAGGATCTGTTACCTATAGTACTGAGTTTTTTCCTCTAAGTAATTTATTTTTATGTATTCAAGGAAAGCTCAAGAAAATATTTATTGCTGGGTTGCAGTGATGTTTAAAACAAACATGGCCCCTGCCCTCATGGAGCTTTCACATGTGTGAGGGAAGCACAGGATAATCTAGCACAGACACAAATATGTAATTACAGATGATGGTAAGACGTGGTGACAGAATCAATCACAGTGGGGGTGGGGTAGGTACTTCAGATAGGGTGATGGGGCTTTGCCCCTCTGAAGTAATGAATAAGCTCAGAAATGAAGTATTTGTGAGCCCAGTCAAGTGGGGAAAAGAGCATGCCTTAACTTTTCATTTCCCAAATGTAAGTACCATAAAGATTTCAGTGTTGGTCATGATTTTGTTTTCATAAAATAGACATTTAAGAAATATTTAAATGAATTGATTTGCTTTTATTTCCTTTTCTTTTCCATTCTACATTTCAGAATTTGTCGCAAACACCAGTGCTTAGAGAACTACTAAAAGAAGTGAAAATGTCTGGAACAATTGTAAAAATTGAACCACCTAATTTGGCACTGACAGTATGTACTTTAAAATTTTCCTTTATAATCAGTTACCTACCTCTCTGTGAGTATGCATATTCTGAAGTATTTTAAAGAATTAACACTCGTTTCTACCCTTTTTGTTTGTTGGTTTTTGTTTTGTTTTACTTTAGGCTACAAGCTAAACATTTTCAGGCTAACAGAAATTATAACAAGGGCTGGCCAGTTAGCTCAGTTGGTCAGAATGAAGTGTTATAACAGCAGAGTCAAGGGTTTGGATCCTTGTATCAGCCAGCTGCCAAAAAAAAAAAAAAAAAAGAAAAAGAAAAAAATTGTAACAAGCAAACAAGCCATTTGTTTGCTATGTGTATACCATATTTTTCTGTACTCTAGTGTTCCTTCTTGGGAATGTTGTTGATATTTTTAAAACTCTAGGCCATGACATAAGAGCTGTGACTTAAGAGCTCCATACCCAAATTAGTTTTACCTTTTTCATTTTTATTGTTTTCATTTTGCTTTGGCTCTTTCAGTTTTGGGTTGGAAAGTTCCTTATTAACCCAAAACTCAAATAGTAGAGCTGACTTCTTCATAAGACAATCTGTGATCAGAAAGTTTCTATATCTTTTGATGTACATTTTAAACTTTTAGATAGGGCCGCTCTGTCAGGAACATTGACTGTATATGTTAACTAGTTAAATTTTGGTAGAGTAGATGATTCCAAAATTTGACTGAAGAAAGTAATTTTTATTCCCATATTTAGGAACCCTTAGAAATAAACCTTGAGCCTCCAGGCCCTCTTACTTTAGCCATGAACCAGTTTCTTAATGAGATGCAAGAGACCAAAAAGGGAATTGTGACACCTAAAGAACTCTTTTCTCAGGTCTGTAAAAAGTGAGTATCCACTTTGATTGTGTTTTCAGTGCATTGGTAAAATGCTGAGAAATAACTTAAAAAAATTAATAGCATTGAGTCTACCCAGTGTATGTTTGTGTGTGTGTGTGTGTGTGTGTGTGTGTGTGTGTGTGTGTATAAAAAAGCATAGTTTATTTCTTTTGGATTAAAAAAATGTACTTTACATGATAATTAAATCTACCGAGGGTGTTATTGGACTAAATAGAAATTTTGAGAGATTAGAACATGCTAATATTCAAGATATGATTCTAAGATTTTGTAAAAATGGCTCTATATTTTAGTAGACTCATAATTGCTTTTCTTTTCTTTGGTTTTGTTTTTGTTTTTCTGTAGAGCAGTGCGGTTTAAAGGCTATCAGCAGCAAGACAGCCAGGAGCTGCTTCGCTATTTATTGGATGGGATGAGAGCAGAAGAACACCATGTTAGCATATTATGACCATCATGTTTTCTAATCTCATATTCATGAACTTGTCTGTCACTTGACATCTTAAGTGTTATTAAAGCAATGAAAGCTAACGAGGCCGTTGTAATTTTAAATTTTTTTCTACCAGCTTTTTCAACTAGTGTGTTTTCATCATTAGAATGAATCAAGAGACTTAAAAATAATTTTCTTTTTCATGGGCTTTAGTTTACATAATGTTTACAGCATTATTGTTCTTTAAATGTTCTGTTATATTAGCCTGTATTAGGAAAGCTGCAGAATATTGGAAAATGTTTCTTCCAGAACAATTCCCAGTTACATTAATTTCATTGTGAGTGTGATTTAACACAGTTTTTTGAATGTAGGAAGTATTGTCATTTTGTAAGAGTCAGGGAACATTTGTTACATTTTAAGATTTTTGTTAATTGCAAGGATGTAAAATAATGTATTTGGGGATGTGAATGTAATTAATAATAGTAATAATAGTGATAACTAATATTTATTTTGCACTTACTTATGCCGGATGCTGTTTGCAGTGTTTTATATGAATTACCTTACTTAGTTCTTACACCATTCTACAAGGTAGATGCTGTTATTACTTTCTCACTCCGTAGATTCTGAAGCTAGGGTGTAGTACCTAGTTCAAGGTCACCCATTAATGATGCAGCTGGGCTTTGAGTGCTGTCCAGCTCTCACATAACCACTCTGCTTCCAAGACAAAATATTTCAGTGTCTTTCCAAAGGAAGTAGACATGTTCTAAAAAGCTTTGGTTTGAAAAGATTTAAAATGTTGAAGTGATAAGACAGTACCTTTATTCAGGGGTTACTGATTGCTTTATAGGCATAATTCTTTTTAGCTCCTTGCATTAATTTTGAAAATTTGATCTTGGAAATATTTCTTTTTACTTCAGTAAATCTGGGGAGCTAGATCTTGATCACTTTCTTGACTTGATTACATATTTTCTAAGGAAAATAATTATAAAATTAAAAATTTAATAGTATATATATATCCATTTTATTACTTTTAGAGAGTGAGTAAAGGAATTCTTAAAGCATTTGGTAATTCTACTGAAAAATTGGATGAAGAACTAAAAAATAAAGTTAAAGGTAATGTCTGACTTTCTGAACTAAAGCACTATAGTTGAATTCCTTTGTACCTTGGGACAAGATTTCTGGCACATGTATCTCAAATCTATGGTTATTAAAAAATAATTTCTCTATGTCACCATTGATTTTTTAAAAATTGTTCTGTACTTCAAAAGTGAATATTTTAGAGAATTGTAACTTGTGGTCTATTTTTATGCATTATTACAGTGAAATTTATAAAAATAGAGCTAAGATGACATCACATTTTTATTTTTCAAAAGCTTAAAGTTGTAATTAGCAGTAATATGTGAATTACACTTGTTAGTGTGAGTTGTCAGTAACTGGTTTAATAATCATGGAGACAACTTAATTCTTATTGTTGTATGACATGTAAAGATTTAGGACATGTCTGTGCAGTAGAACTTCCTGTGGTAATGAACTCTTCTCTATCTGTGCTGTCTTGTGTGGAAGCCACTAGCCACCTGTAGCTCTCAAGCTCTTGAAATGTGACTGGTGAAACTGAGGAACTAAATTTTTATTTTTATTTAACTTTAATTAAATTCAAATGGTCACAAGTGACTAAGGGTTACTGTATTTGGTAAAGCACAGGTTTGAATCAACTCATAGCAACTCTTTGCCTCCTTGGTGCCCTTTAGCTGGTAACAAAAGAATCATGCCTACTGGTACTGTCCATCATAAAAGCATGTTTCTGCATAAGTGGACACATATCATTTGAATAATGTTTATAAATTTCATGTATAAGGAAAATTGGGTGACCAGGTAGTCAAATTATGTCACCTTATATTAAACTTATCAAGATTGTTTCTGGGAACATGGACAAATAAAAGGATTGTGTCTGAAACATTTTCTTGAGGTTTTTTTTTTTTTTAATAGGAGTTCACAAAGCAAGTTACATGCATTTTTCTCTCCAAGTTCGCTACCACCATATCTTTTTTCAGTACTGAATGTTAGAATGTTAGAGCTAGAACTAGGGAGCTAGAATATCTTTCAGCCTAGTTCAATCTGCTAATTTTACTGATGGAGATACTGATCTACAGAATGTCTCACTGACTTGCAGAATTTATTTCCCATTGACTAGATCTTGGATAACAACACTTTTTTCTTATTAATAAAGGAATATGTTAACTTGTGTTATGCTCAGAGGTAGGGTATATGCTGCTAACTTCTGTAGCATAAGAATAAAATTATGGAAAATATGAAATTTCTCTAACATTAGAGAAAAAAGTCTATGAAATAGGAAATTAAAAGTAAAATTTTAGCGTTAGGTAAGTAAGTTTTAACTTTTCTTATTCAATTAATTATATAAAGGTAATTGGTAAATTTTTTTTCCTTTATAGATTATGAAAAGAAAAAATCAATACCAAGTTTTGTGGACCGCATCTTTGGTGGTGAACTAACTAGTACAATCATGTGTGATGAATGTAGAACTGTAAGTAGATATAGTGTGGGCTGGATTTATTCATTAATATTCATAGAGTACAGCTTATCAGTTGTTTCTTTCAAAAACAGAAATGCCTATCTTCATAGATTATTCTTTGTTGAACTATCCAGATGTGTATGGTTCTTTATTGGAAATGTCAGCACTCCTTAAATCTTGAAGAAGCTAGTTTAACATTTTAATATATTTCTCCTAACCCAGAGTCTTCAACATCGAGTAATTTTTCATTTGACATTTTCTTAAGCCTTTGTTTATTTTAAAACCTACCCCATTCCCCCACCTCCAGGGCAGAAAGGATCTTACTGTGTAATGTTTAATTGGAATCTTTCCTTCCTTTTACATTTTCTTTTTTGGTTGGTTTAAGGTCTCCTTGGTTCATGAATCTTTCCTTGATTTGTCTCTCCCTGTTTTAGATGATCAGGTAAGAGTTTATTTTATTAAAGTAGATTTTTTTTCCCTCTGTTAGATTTTATGGGGGAAGAGGCCTTGTCTCCTTTTTTGAGTTTGTACATTATTGGCTCATGGGGAAATTTTTCTTAACCTGTTTGAGATAGAGTAATTTTTAGAATTTGAATAAAGAATAGGGTAAATACTTCTTTTGAAAAGAGAATGATGTACTCAGAATTCTTTATAGATAATTGATTGGTTTACATATGGGCAAGTATTTTCTTCATTAAAATTATAATTTATTTTCATTATTTTAGACTAACCACAAATCCCTTGCAGTCTTAAGTATATAAATGTTAAATAGAGAGTATTACCTCGGTTTTAAGCCATATTAATTTGATTCCTTCTAAGTAGTAGCAGGAAAAAAGATAACTTGTTATAAATATTGATTAAGTCATTATTCAACTTCATATGAATTAGGACCTTGGCCTATTATTTAGTGAGTAAAGTCTCACCAAACTTGACTTTATTTTTTCTTTCTTTAAAACTGTCATTTACATGCAAAGAAAGAAAAGAATAAAAAGGGATACCTGTGGTGTAATACATAAATCACTTACAAACACAAAGTACATTTAGATATGGACATATTTACAGCATGATACAGCATGTATCTAATAAAATTCATTAAATTCTTTTCTATTACACTTGCATGTGAAGTTGCCTTTTTGCTGTTTTGTTTGCTTGTTTTCTCAGCATATGAAGATTGCTTTCTGCTGTATGAGATGAATTAATTTTGTCCTAGAGATATTTTCAAATACTGTAGAAAATAAAACTAGCATAAAATAGGAATAGAAAAATATTTAGGTAACACGAATTTTCTTTTCACCAAATGGTTGTTGTAAAATTTTGTTTTTGACCCATAATCTCTCCATATTTTAAGAGTGGTAAGAAAAATGTAAATGATAAAAATCTGAAAAAGACAATGGAGGATGAAGATAAAGACAGTGAGGAAGAAAAGGATAACGACAGTTACATAAAAGACAGAAATGATATTCCTTCAGGAACGAGTAAGCACTTGCAGAAGAAAGCAAAGAAGCAAGCCAAAAAGCAAGCCAAGGTGGGTGATTAATGAGGAAAATTATGCTTTTCTACTTTTATACTTTGAACTATTGAGGTTATAGTCTGAATGACATTGGTAGACAGGTCTATTATTTAATATACAACATTTCATTTGGCAGTTTGCCGAATTAGCTCGTTTGGTATTCTCTTCAGGGAAATTGCTTTAAGTACATGTGAAGAAAAGGTTGTGCTTCTTTTTTTGTTAATTCTGCATTACTCGTGACAACTATTTCTAGTAAGTTTAGTTCACTTTTAACTTAATTTTTTGAGTGGTTAATACATTGGCATTCACAAATTTAAAAATATATCAAGTTATACAATAAAAGTCACCCTCCCACCACTGTTCTTTTATGACATAGATAACCACTTTCATTAGTTTCCTATGTATTCTTTTGGAGTTTCTTTTGGAAAATGAGGAAATGCAAATATGCAGTCTTGCTTTTTTCTTCCCCATTTTTTAGTATGTACACCATTCTGGACCTTGTTTTTTGTTTGTTTATATTTAATGAGATTCTTGGAGACCTCTCCATTTCAGAATGCAAAGCTTCTCATTCTTTTTTTTGCAGCTGCAGAGTATTCTGTTTTGTGGATGTACCATAGTTCATTTAACCATTTCTCTATTGATTTAGGTTGTTTCTAGTCTTGTGCTGTAGGGGCCAATGCTGCAGTGAATAACCCTGTACATATATCGTCTGTAGGGTAAATTTTGAGAAGGATTGCATTTGTAGTTCTGATAGATACTACCTAATTGCCCTCCACAGAGGTTGTACCAATTTATATTCACATCAGCAATATATGAGATTTCCTGTTTCTCCTGATCCTTGGCAGCAAGCAGTGTGTTATCAAACTTCCAGGTTTCTGCTAGTCTAATAGATGGAAGATATTATCTCAGTGCAGTTTATTTTTGTATTTATTTAAATATAAATTGGATTAAGCATATTTTCATGTTTCAGAGCCATTTGTGTTTCCTTTTTGTTTAAGTATTTGCTTTTATCTTTTCCTCATTTTTCGTTTGTGTGTTATTTATTTTTACTGAAACAATCAGAAAATGTTTGTGTCCTGTGCCTTGTATTTTGCCTTTTCATCCTTCTGGCTTTACAGATTAGCCTAACAGGGACTTTTCTTTCAGTTACAACCAAAAATGCTAACCCATTTGATCTTTAGGCATTCCAGTAAGAGGAATCTTGATGAAGTATCTCCCCCCACCCCCCTTCTACTTGGAAATAGGCTGCAAGTGTCAAAAAAGGTGATTTTAGGGGAAAGGTTCTATATTGTCCTCCGTGCATGTGGTTTCCTTGCTTCCTTACTAATTTGTGGTCATTTTTTCCCTAGAATGCTTTCATCCATTTTTCTGACCAAAGCAGTCCTAAACTTACGTATCCTTGAGTTTTCATTTGTTTTTTTATCTCCTCAGTGAAAATTTGGCCCAATAGTTATACTTCACATGGATACATCTCTTTTTGTTGTGTATGTAGTCAGACTCACTACGTAGTTTAAAACTTGGCTTCTTGGGTTTAGCAGTCTTTTTACTCTGTCTAATCACTTCTCTTAGAACAGAGAACATGTCTTGTGTATTTTTATTTCCCCAGTAGCATAATTTTTTGATGATTGGTGATAGTGTATTCCTGATTTCATTTAAAGAACTTTGCTTCATACCTTGATCTGTGATCTTTCAGGATCAGATTCTGAGAGTGAATTCTTCCTTACAAAATTATTTATTTTTAATTGATAAGCAGCAAAACTTGATGTAATACATGTGTACCTTTCCTTCCTTCTTTCTTTCTTCCCCTCTTTCCTTTTCTCCTTCTTTCCTTCCTTCCTTCTTTTTTAATGTTTTATTCTTTTTACACAGAACCAACGAAGGCAACAAAAAATTCAAGGAAAAGTTCTTCATTTAAATGATATCTGTACCACTGACCATCCTGAAGATAATGAATGTGAAGCTGAACTGTCATTTCACGGAGAGGTGGATATTAAATCGAACCACATTTTACAAGAGGAAGTTACACATAAAGAATTTTGTGTTAATAAGAAAGATTTGAATGGCCAAGAAAAAATGATAGAAAATGTAACTGACGATCAGAAATCCACAGAGGAAGTAGATATGAGGGATGTCAGCATGAATAATGATATGGAGGTTTTGGCATCTTCTCCCCCTGAATGTATTAGGAATTTAAATGATATCTACCTAAAGGAAGGGAGCAATGGAGAAGTGGACATTTCCAGTGGTTTCAAAAACCTTAATTTGAATGCCGCCCTTCAACCTGATGAAATAAACATAGAGATTCTGGATAACAGTCATACTCCTGGAACAAAGGTGTATGAGGTTGTAAATGAAGATCCAGAAACTGCTTTCTGTACTCTTGCAAACAGGGAAGCTTTCAATACCGAAGAGTGTTCAATCCAATATTGTTTATATCAGTTCACCCGTAATGAGAAACTTCGAGATACTAATAAATTGCTTTGTGATGTATGCACACGGAGACAGTATAATGGACCAAAGGCAAACATAAAAGGTATTTAGAGTCTCTCACTATAAGTAAAATAATATTCAGGGGCACATTTTGCACTGCGTAGGTAGAGTACTCCTATTGTAATTGTATCAGGATTTTGATGGCGTGAATAAGTACCCTCTTCTATGTAAATATTTAACAGAAGGATGGAAGAAGCAGAACTTTATTGAAGTGGCTAGTACTCTGTGACATTTCAGCAAGAGTTAAAGCGGGACAGTTTGCTCTCTGACACCTCTCCTTGTGGGTAAATCATCCCACTGGAATGCTGTCACCACAGCATCCTGACAGTGGCTATTTGCATCCTCAGTTCCCTGTCAGCATTTGTGACGGCCCTTGCCTCCCTTGTACCCAGGAAGCCACACTTGAATTCATCAGTGTACAAATGTGACATGCCCAGTGCAAGGTACTGGGAGGACAGAGCTTTCTTGTCATCTCCCTCAAACATGGAACAGAAAGATACTGACAGTTCCCAAATATGGAACAGAAAGTTACTGACAATTCCCTTCTCCCCTCCCCCGCTTTTTTGAGTTTAGGTAAGTGGGATAGGAAGGGGCTGTGGTTATCTAAGGATTTTTACTAGAATTGTTGAAATGCTTTAAAATTCTATCTTTGTATATAAAATGTAGATACAAAAAGTAAATTGTGTTGATTTTGTAGCACTTCTATTTGCTTTAGAGCAGGCACTGGCAAGCTAAGGTCCATAGGCCACATTTGACCTTCTGCCTGTTTTTTTATGGTCTCTGAGCTAAAAAAAATTATTTTTATAGATGAACATTTGCAAATTATTTGATGATAGAGAACACTAACTGTAAACCCCAGTTGACCAAAATGTTATGTCCCCAAAATAATTCCATTCTTCTCTTTAATAGAGTGCAGTTGTACTCAATTATTATCATAATATTTTGATTTCATCAGTAAAAATTTGTGGACAGTTTTCTCTCTCATATAAATACCTATAAAATATCATTGATTTTGCCTCTTAGTCTGCAAAGCCAAAAATATTTATTACGTTCTGGTCCTTCACAGAAAAAGTTTACTGATCTTTGCTTTAGATGTTTGAAACGATTTTGTAGCAAATCTGAATACTTCAGAGGGCTAAAACAATTTTTACACTGCTAAAATTTCTTCCTTTCTTTAGGTGAAAGGAAGCATGTTTACACCAATGCCAAAAAGCAGATGCTAATTTCTCTTGCTCCTCCTGTTCTCACACTTCATTTAAAGAGATTTCAGCAGGTACTCCTTGTAACCCAAAATTTATTTTAAATATGTAACACCTATTTTATTTGTTACTGTCGCAACATATTACTGTGTTTCTTTGGTTTTTCTATTATTTCTTATTTCTAACTTCAAAGAAGTAGGAAAGTAAAAAAAATATGTATGGGCAAGTCAAAGATGCATGTCAAAGTGGAGGAGAAATTTAGACTCAATCCTTCCTCAAATTTACTGTAACTTGTGTTGCTCTTTTTCATAAGAGTCGCATCTTACTCTAACCTTAATTTCAGGTTTAAAAAACAAGAAAAGACCAGTTTACTACTTATATCTCACAGTGATGTTTTTCTGTTTTGTGTGTGGTATCTTATTTTTGCTGACTCTTGATAAAAAAACATTGTATCATACCTTGGATTTTCATCATTTCGGTGACCACTTCTTTTCTGGAAGACTTTTGCTATAAGCAGTAGTCTTGAAAGTTTTCAAATTCCGTTTCAAATTCCATAAGTCCCTTCAGAATCTTCAGAACATTTTTCCTCTCATGGTTGGTATAGGCTTGACTAATTGGGTGGGTTTTTATTAATTCACTAAGCTTGGTTAAAGCACGAGGCTGAGACTGGGTGTTTCACAAAAAAGTATTCTGCTGTTGGTGAGTTTGAAGCACTGGAAACCTCTGGTCTAATCTGTTTTTTCTGGATGGCTAAAGCAGAAACACTGGACATTTTTTCATGGGAACACCTTTCTTAATGTGATGGGATGTGTGTGTGTATATTTGTGTTTGTGGTATGTGTGCACTTAGCAATAATAAACCAACTTGGAATGAGTTACTGGTCAGAAAGAATAGTCTCCTAAGACTGAACTACGGATGGATGTTGGTGTTCTTTTGGGCATCAGAGGGGACTACAGTTTACTTTATGTGTATAACTCAATCTGTTATCCTTCTTTTTCAGGCTGGGTTTAACCTACGCAAAGTTAACAAACACATAAAGTTTCCAGAAATCTTAGATTTGGCTCCTTTTTGTACCCTTAAATGTAAGGTAGGTGAAAGTTGTCTTTTTAGGAAAATCATTTAAAGGCAAATCATAGCTTGCTATTCCAACAGCAACACACATAAGTATGAAGTTGATATGAATTATTGAGTAGAGTGGGTCTTTAATCATTGTATCTTTATAATTTCAAGATCTGTGATGAATCATTTTGAAAATTAGGTTATTTCAGTTCAACATTATTTTGAGCCCCCATTATTTTGGCAGACATTGTCTTGGGAGCTGAGGGCACAAAACTAAAGGTGAGCAGATGCATTAATGGATAATCTCAGGAAGATTGATACATACAGCACAGAGGTGGTATGCACTTAACCCAGCATTTGGTGGTTCAGGGACTATGCTTCAACTAATGCTTAAAGAAAGAGTAAATATTAGTATGATGAATCAAGATCAAATGAGTTTTCCAGGCAGAAAGAACAGCAGGAGCAAAAAGCATAGCAGTGTAAAATAGGATGACGTGTGCCAGGGACTTATAATATTAGCAGTTCTAGAGCTTACAGTACAAGGTGCAGGGAAAGATAGGAAATGAAGCCAGAGAAGTGAGATGGGAATGAGACCTTGCAGGTGTGTCATGGTGAGGAACTTTTGGGCTTAGTAAGTATGCAGTGGGGAGCCACCGGAGAGTTTAAAGTAATGAAGTGACACAGATCTGTATTTTACGTAGATTACCTGTTGAAGTATGGAGATTGGATTTTAGGCAGGGGAAGACTAGAGGCAGGGCAGCGAATTAGGAGGCTGTTGAATTAATTCAGCCAATAGATGATGAGGGCTTAAAGTTGGGCAGGAGAAGGGGAGATTGAAGGAATATTGCAGGAGGTAAAGTTAACCAGACTTATGGTGGATTAGCATTGGAAGGTGAGGCAGAGGGCTTTAAGTGGATGCTGAGGGTGGCACAGAAAGAGGAGTTGACATGACTTCTGGGGCTTGGCTTGAGTGACCAGGCAGATCGGAGTGCCATAAACTGAGGTAGGAAATACAGGGAGAAGAGCAGGTTGGAAGGTGGAGAAAGGATAATGAGTTTGGTTTTGGATACATTGAATGTCAGGTATCTTTGATATATTCATGTGCTTAGTCTAGAAGCATTTGGATATACATGTCTGAGGCCCAGAGCTGAGATGTTAGGGCTGGAGATAAGGATTTGGAAATCAATATGTAGGTGGTGGTTAAAACTATGGGAGGATGGGATCCCTTGTGCCTGGGAGAGAAAGAGAAGAGATGGCATGGACAGGACTCTGGTGAGCATCTGAATGGAAGAGGCAAAGGTAGAAGGGGAGGACAATACAGAGGATTTCAAAGAATCTACATGTTGAAGAAGAATATGTAGAATCCGAGAAGCTGTGTTGTACAATATTCATATTCCAAAACTTTAATATAAGCATGTTAATAAAGTCTTACTTTTTATGTGTAACATTTGAAATGGCGGGAATTCCCCCTTCCTCCCTCCCAATTTAAAATTGTCCAAGAAAGGTATAATTTCAGAGCTGGTGGGTAAATTTTAATTATTTTTATGTTATCACCATAGGGCCAAGTTACTTTAGCTGGTAAAAGGAAATACTTTTGGTTAGATTAGTTTTGAGTACAAGATCATCAGGAATCCATCTTTTGCTTAAAATGCCTTGCCCTGTGTTCAGCTTTCAAGGAAAGGACTAAGTGGCAGAGGGTATGGTGATTTATTTACTTATTTATTTTGGTGGCTGTCTGGTATGGAAATCTGAACGCATGACCTTGCCGTTATCAGCACCATGTTCTAACCAAGTGAGCTAACCGGCCAGCCCTTGTTTTTCAAGAATAGTGTTGGGAACTTAGGTGGGTTGTGGAAATAAAGTATGTAGATACGTTAGAGGCTTTGTTAAAAAGATAAAGTAGTGAATCAATGAAGATTTTTTTAAGTGTAGTAGACTTAAGTAGGTTTGTAGGCCCAGAGGAAAATTTACAAGTTAAAAGTACAGAAAAGAGAAAATTGATTGAGCAAGATCCTGGAGGAGGCCAGAAGGGCCAGGCTGAAGACGCTAAGTTGGAGTATGGTCTTTGGATAAAAGGGAGGGGATATATCATTTTCATGAGAATGGGCAGCTTGTAGTTGGGTGGGTTGTGTCTCAGTTTTCCTGAAGTGGGAAGTCAGGTCAGTGAGAGAGAGTAAAGGGTTAGGGGATAAGGAGTGGCCAAAAGAGAGTGGTCAGAGTTTGGTACAGTTGCTGTGAAGAGCATCCATGGAAGAGGCAGCTAATTAAGGACAAGTTTCAAGATTATAGTCACATCCAGGACCTGATGAAGTAGGTCTTATAATTTTGTTTTCTAGCAATAGCAGCTGTCTGGGTTTGTGGATGGGCAAGATATATTGTAGGATTCAGGGTGGGGTTTTGTGATGAATTGGATGTGGTGGCAAGGTTGTTGGTGGGTGTGAAGAGAGGAGATTATTTTTAACCATGATACATGTGATCCAAGTTCCCAAACTTTAATATGCCTGAGTCACCTGGGAATTAGACCCACAAACTGATTGTCTCCGTCTGGGGTGGGGTCTAAGATCTGTTCTAATAAACTCAGGTGATGCTGATGGTGCTGTTCCATGGACCTCATTTGGAATAGTGAAGGTCTAGACCGCATATGCCAGAAGAGTCTTCATAGGACAGGAATAAATGACTGACTGGATGATCCTGTTAGTTAGAGGTACAGAATAGGTGAGGTGAGAGTTGAAAGAATGGAAGAATTGTGAGACTATAAAATTATATTTCCAGGGGTTGGCCCATTAGCTCAGTTAGTAAGAGCATGTGCTGGTAACACCAAGGTCCAGGGTTTGATCCTTGTGCTGGCCTACTGTGCTCCCCCTCCCACAGCAAAAAAAAGAAAATTAGATTTCTGAGGTTGAACAGTTCTGAGTGATGACCAAGCCCAGAATGTAGTCGTGGTTGGCTAAAATAGAATGGCAGTGAAAATCCTGTGAGGGTCATTGGTGGACACTAATCTCTGAGGAAGCTGATGGGACTTGAGGTAGAGAAGTATAAAGTTCTTCAGTGAATGTGCAGGTGTAGGTTAGAGACGAGTAGGGACAGTACTATTAAAGGGCAGTGATGCTTGTTCGGGACTTTTCGCAAAAGAATATAAATGCTGTAGTTGTCTGAAAGTGGCCCCTGGCTCAGAGAATGCCTGTCCCTGTTGCTAACCCTGCGGTACATGGGGTTTTAAAAGAATAAGCAGCCTCGACTCTGGGTGGGGAAAGTGAGCACTTGGAAGAGGTTGACTGTGCTTCTGACTGACTCCTTAGGGGCATTTGAAAATGAAAGGGGTTTCTTTCAACCTAAATGCTATCCTCTTCCTGTTAAGGGCTTACATTTGGGTAGAGATCAGGGTGATAGCCAGGGTCAAGGTATTTGGGGATTATCCTAGGGCTCCTAAAGAAACTCTGGCCAGTTGAGTTCAGTTATTTAGTATCCGGGCCAGATAACTCATTACATCAAGGGGCCTTTGGTTTATGGTTTTTCCAGCAGGGAAATGGCAGTGGCAACTTTCTGCACCCTCAAAGTAAAGGTTAAAGACCCTTTCTATAAATTGTGTATATCTGTCTTGACATCTATATAAATGGGACTAACTTTTGGATTCTATTCATTTTTAAAGAATGTTGCTGAAGAACATACAAGGGTACTCTATTCCTTATATGGAGTCGTTGAACATAGTGGAACTATGAGGTCAGGGCATTACACTGCCTATGCCAAGGCAAGAACTGCGAACAGTCATCTCTCTAATCTTGTTCTTCACGGAGATATTCCACAAGGTAAGATGTCTTGGGAAAATTTAGGCATTCAGATTATGGCACAACCACAAAGTAGTGGACTTGAATCTTTCCATTTATATTTAATTTTACATTTCCTCTTGACAGATTTTGAAATGGAATCAACCAAAGGGCAGTGGTTTCACATCAGCGATACACATGTGCAAGCTGTGCCTACAACTAAAGTACTAAACTCACAAGCATACCTCCTATTTTATGAGAGAATACTGTAACCATATCAAAAAGTCCTTTCTCTGGAAACATTTATGGTTTTTTTAATGGCTGTAATAACAATAAAAAAGTAGACTAACTATAAATCATGTTCACTTAACATTAAACACATGCCAGAAGAAATCATGTTTATTTATTGAAGGGAAAAATACCTAAAAATTTACGATGATTTTGTATTGTCATAGTGGTTTTTATTGCTGCTTCCAGTTTCTGGAAAGGAAATTCTGACTTACTTAAGTCCTCTGTGCTTAATATGTCTGGGTGGTGGGTCGCAACACATCAATAAAGTGACTTACCCCAAAAACTTGTTTTATTGCTTAGAAGATTTTCAGTTGCATTGACTGACCCTTCTAGGTATTATTTTTTTAAAATGTGCCAGATTGACTAATGAAACCTCATTACAGGTGTGTAATTTTATAAGCATAGATGTTGGCAGCAGTATATAATTGGGAGAAACATGTACATCTGCCACAGTGTGCTTCAGCTCGGGTATAGGTCTCCCTCTCTACTTGCTCTGTGCCTATGGTCAACTGACCCAAGGTAGACACTTACGTCACAAACTGAGCCAGTCTCACTTCTGAGTACAAAGTCCCCCTTAATGCCAGCATGCCAGAGAAATCCTATGAACTCTCCTTCTAGTAAATACTTTTTCACCCAAGTCAGCCAGTGTCTGAGTTACATACATCCCAGAGGCTTAAGGACACTAAGCCTGTCTGAACTCCTTGTAAGATTCTGTCTTAGGATTTCTTTTACATACAATGAACCCTTCTCCTTGCTATGGCACTAATGAGAAATGTATCATTCCAAAACCTGTCAAGCTCATGTAAGACCCCATCAGCCATATTGCTTCCAGATTTCCTTTGAAAGAATACCAAAGATAATATGCAATTTCAGACAGTATTGTTCAAGGATTTTATATGACAAAAACATATTAGTAGCACATATCTTATAAAATCAGTATAACATAACTTTTTACAATGTTCTTTGCTTTTTCAAAACTCCTCATCTTAAGGAAATAGGATCTGCTTTATGAAAAGTGAGATACTTAATTTGCATGTCAGGAAATATATTTTCAGTTGTATTGTAAGCATCTCCTTTGTACTTCCATTCAACAAATCATTAACTGCTATTGAAACAAGTTACCTTGAGTTTAGGATTTCCATAGCTGTGGGGAAAAAAAAAACCCTAGAAGTCTAGTCCAGGGGTTGGCAGACTTATCCTTTAAAAAGCCAGATAGTAAATACTTTAGGCCCATTTGCTCTCTGTCATAACTACTTGACTCTGCCATGCCCTTGTAGAAAGCAGCTTTTGACAGTCTGTAACTGTATAAGCATGGTTGTGTTCCAGTAACTTGGTTACAAAAACAGGCAGCAGGCCAGATATACCTGGGAAATAGACCTCTATGTTAAGTGACTTGCCTTAAGTCCTACAGCTAATGTGATTGATAAGACTGAGACAAACAGGTCATTTAGACCCAATTAATGGTGGCCATCAGGCAATAAGGCTTTGACAGTAACAACACGTTTATTACATCATCCAGCTGAGGATACAAACACAAAACACTTCTTAATTTAAAGAGAATAAGAAAACATCAGGCAATTCCTAGAGTACTATCACAAATACAGCCTTTACCTACAGTAAAAATTAAACCATTCAATCATTTTGGTCATCATCCCAGTCTTTCTTCCCACTTGGAGGCTTGGGCCCACCGGCTGGTTTTGCCATGATGATCTGTGTAATAAAACAAAAGACCACATCCTTTAGAATGAAGAAATAGAATATTTTTCTATTAGCTTGATTTAAGATCATGCAATCATCTTGACATAATTATTAAATACTATATATAAAACACTACAGCAGAAAGTTGGCTAGTTTCCATGTTAGAAATTAAATTGTAAACTTCCAGCAGTGTGAGAAAGTTTCCTGCTTTTGTGGATAATAATGGCAACAAGATCCCACACAGATTACTGATGGACACTCTAAGACACACACTTCAGTAACTCAGCTGAATGTACAAATACCTGCACCCATTGCATCACTAGTATAAATCGGTTTGGCACCTGATTTACATATGAAGTTTGTCTTGCCAACCATCTTTAGCCCAATTTCCTTGTGGTTTAGGAGCTTTAGGTCCCCTTGCCAGTTTTGCCATTAAAATCTAAAGTAATTCATACATAAATATTTATAAAATTCAACAATGAAATTTCCTAGTACTGTACCTGTGAGATCACTCAAGGAGCAGGAAGTGTTTGTTCACAAACAAAAATCTAGGCACCCAGGTCCTTGGTAACTTAAACAATATACCACAAGCCTCTTTCTAGTTTGTGTAAAATGTGCTAACCCAGCACTTCCCAAGTATAACCATCTAAGATTTTAAGAGAACCTGTTTTTTTTTTTCTTTTTAAACTTGTGGTGACTTATGGATCAAATAAATTTGGGAGAAGCTAAATTAAACTAAATTAATTTGCTTTCCTCAAAGTAGGACTCCGAACCTTTAATAATATACATTCTGAATCTCAAAACTGGGAATAAGGTATTCATTGCTTCCCAAATTTATATGATTAAGAGGTCTTCGTATAACATCAAGGGGTTTGGCTTGTGTTTCAACCAACACAAACAAAAACATCTTCACCACCACCTCCACACCCCTTTTCAGAAACCTCTAAAAAATCTAAACCTGAAATTCCTAGGATAACATTTTACTTCTTAAGGCTGAGTTCAGATTGAATTAAAGGCACTAAGCATAATTTTAGAACCTTAAGTCCACCTTGGTTTAAAAAAAAAGGAAGCACCTTAGGGTGGTTACAAAGTTTAATGGGCATCATAATCACCAGAGGGCTTATTAAAACAGATTACTGAGCTTCCTCCAGAATGTTTAATTCAGTGGGTCTGGGGTGAGGGCCAAGAATTTGTATTTTTAACAAGTTCTTATGTGATGTTGATAGTCGATGTGGGGACCATATTTTAAGAACTAGTGAAACAGGGATCTGAACAAAGACTAATCTAAGTCCCTACTACACTATCCAATGCTTAACGCTTGATTGGCAAGTCCCTTTCCAGAACATATGTTGTACAAAATTAGGTACAATTGGCTTTTGAAAGTATAGTATATTTTACTAACACAAACTGGTTAATAACACAGTTGATGGATTCTTCAGATACATACTTTGTGAACAAAGTGCAAAAACCAAGTGTGCATAACAATCAACCTCCTCCTCTCCGGTAAAACAAACAGGCTTCTTAGCTTAAAAGCAAAATTCAGAAGTGCCTTTGTGACCAACGGTTTTAATTACTATCTTGCTTGGATAATGAACATTCAAAAAGTTCCTCAGTTAAGGAACTTCCACCATCAGAATTTCTGCTTACTTCATGCTTCAATCCACTTAACTTCTACTGTCCCCTTCTATTTTTGGTTCCCCTTTTTATTCTTGGCCACAATTCTAATTTCTAGAATAAATATTTCCTTAGGCTTCTATTATCTTTATTTAAAAACTCAGAAAAAAATATTCTTCAGCAAAAACTACCTAACAAACTGATGTAGAAACCCCTACTAAATCTGGTAAGCAAACATCCAGTTTCTACTTATTTCCAGTATATGGAAACTGGATACCCAGTTCCATTTTTGGTCATCTCTAGCTATGAAAAAGTTCGTCCTTATCCTGAAGAAAAATGTATTTTGTTGTAATTACCACCAACTGGTCCTTACTACGCTTAGAAATAAGTTAATTGTCTTTCCACTAATGTCCACTTAGGATTTACTTCTCCCAAGTTTAATTTTGCATGATTTTAACTACACAGATTTATGCCATGCCTAGCAATTACAATTTTTTATTAAGTAATTACGAATAGTTCATTGCTTAATATTTACTTCTAGAATTTTTGTGGAGAAATGGATTTAATTAAGTTTAATAGAAAATACCATTTTGAAAAGTAATTGAGATTCTGGTTTACCTCTATACCCAGAATATTTTTATTTTTATTTTTTTAAAAAGATGACCAGTAAGGGGATCTTAACCCTTGACCTGGTGTTGTCAGCACCACGCTCACCCAGTGAGCGAACCAGCCATCCCTATATGGGATCCAAACCAGTGGCCTTGGTGTTATTAGCACCACACTCTCCTGAGTGAGCCTTGGGCTGGCTCTACCCAGAATAGTCTTTACCATACTTCCTCAAAAAGAAAGTAGAAATGTTATGATTTTAAACACCTTTAAGATTTTTTAGTACCTTGAAAGCTATAATTTGTCATAGTACAAAAATTTCAAGTGCCCCAGTCCTGTCATCGCCACAGACAATACAGACTTCATTTGCCTTAATGTCCGTAGTCTGCTTCAGGGCTTTACGGTCCTTCCATATTCCATATTAATATTACATATTAAACTTACACTCTAGATTATACAAAAAAATATTTTTGGGGCACACTTTAACTTATCTAAGATGTGAGGGTAAAGAAATACTCTTTTGAATACACTTAGAACTATGTTATATTCTAGTTCTGTGAAACATACTATTTGAGCCATATGAAAACCAACATTTTTAAAGATCAAAATTTCACTTTTCACTCACCTGATCCACTCTAAGTACAGTGACTGCAGCATTAGTAGCCAGTTTGATAGCCCAATATTTTCCCAGGTAAGTGTCTAGAACACCAGCTTCCAACATGTCCTTTACTGCAGGAACTTCAGCCTGTCAACACAAAACAACTTTCATTCTTTCATTTAAAATTTCTTTATATGAAAATGTTTATACTCAACAACAACAAAACACATGGCTCCTTAAGCAGTAATAGAAAGGTAACCAAATACTACCCTATACACACTATAAAACAAAAGGATATCAAGGAAATACAGAAAACTAAATTTTCCTCTATGAGACAAACTAAAAACTAATTGTTAAAATCATTTGCTCACAAATCAGAACACTTTCTCACCGATTTTCCTTTTAATTTAGTGCTCCTATTTTAGGTTGTGCATTCACAAAATAAAGCAATTTAAGTTCACAGTGTTTTTTTTCAAATACCTCAATATCTAATCCAACATTTTTATTTCCTTCTTGATGTACTGCATAAAGTTTAGAGATTACTTCATTGGCCTTAACACCAGAGTTTTCTGCCAGTGCCCGGGGAATAGCTTCAAATGCCTCAGCAAACTTCTTAATAGCATACTGTTCAAGTCCAGGACATGTCTAAAACAAAAATGTGTTTATTAGTGCATCTTATTCAAGCAATGGGAAAAAAATGTCTATTTATACAGAAAAAGCTATACCTCTCCATATGACGTGATCTGTTTAGCCAATTCAATTTCTGTTGCTCCACCTCCGGGTACAAGACGTTTATCCTGCAAGTAATCAAAAAAAAAAAAAAAAAGTGACTAAAAGCAGTTTTCAGTTTTTAAATCTCTTCAGATACCATCGGACTGGGGGTTTTCTCAGGCACTGTTACTCAAAATCTAATTACAAATTTGGAAAATATTTGGGCAAAATTTCTAACTGTACACAGTGTCTGGTATATGAAAAGGGAAGACCCTTTGAAAACGAAGAATGGAAACAGCACCATATCTTAACTGCATTTCCAAAGATATGGCACTTAGAACATCGCTTTAGCAACTGAAGGTACATTATAATCAAAAACAACCATAAACTATCCCTTTAAAAATCTTTTGAAAAAAATAGCCTTGCTTTGCTATTTATTACTTTGCACAATCATTTTAGAAAACTATCATATCATCATCAATGGATACTTTAAGTCTTAGGTAAAAAGGTGCTTTGTTCTATATACATCATTTGATTGGAAGTTCTCAATGTTCAGGAGTCTGCCAACTGTGTGTTTATGACCTTACAAATTACTAAAGCAGATTACTAATACTGACCCTTGTGAGAACTTTGAAAGTATTAACACCATCATCTACTGCCCTTTCTATATCATCCATCAGATTGTCTGTAGAGCCTCGAAGTACTATGGTGGAAATGGCACCGTCTTCCTTTTCTGTAAATAAATTAAACATATTTGGGGATTAAATCAAAGAAAATGAACACCACACACTTATATAAACGTATTTTGCCATTACTACATACCATGCTTAAAAACCACCACCTGCGTGTCTCCAACTTCTGAGAGGTTAACACTATTACAATGTCCCATTTCTTCGAGGACAGGAGGAGTCTGTAAGAAAGTTAACTGTTGTAATATGAACTCAAATAGGTTTAACTTTTAATGTTTTCCAAAATACATACCAATCTAGGGAGGGCTGTAGCACCAACTGTTTTACACAGTCTTCTGAGATCCCATTTTGAGTTCAGCCTTTAAAAAAATAAAGACCTTAATAAAACTGTTAATTCCATCAGATAGCACACACAGTGCAAAGATTAAAAGAGGAAACTGTACTTCAGTCCCAAAGTCACATTCTTTTGACTCTGGATTCAAGCTCAGAACATGTTTAGATTGCACTGATGCCAAGAAGACTATTCCTGACCCCAACAGTGAGTCCAGCTATCCTGCAGTGCCACATCTTAAGTCTGTGTTGTATGGTATCACTCTAGAACTGGAAGAGACTGGGAGTGCTGAAGTCACTTTAGGATGCCAGGGGTTGATAGTTCTAAAACACCAGGGAAACCCTTGTAGAACGCCAGTGTATAGAAAACTTTTGCTTTACTTTGTGTACATGTTCTGTGAGGATAAGTACAGTGATTTACTCTGCACATTTGTTTAGGTGCTAGGAATAGGTCGTAGGTAGAAATGGATAGATAAGTTGTTTAGTGTGCCCTATAAATATGTTCATGGATTAAAAGGCATCTTCCTGTCCCCACATTCTAGCTAACAGGTAACAGACCAGGCTTGAGTGTGGTCTCTTAAATAAGCTATTCCTTTTGCCTGAAATGCTTTTCCCTTCTACCTCTTCAAATAACGTCTGTTGATTGGTCCTTCAGCTCTCAGCTTAAATATAAGTTTTCTCAGAGGTGTTTCCTGTTCCTCTAGACTGTTAAGTCCTTTTACTATTGGATCTAATACCTACACTTTCCCTTTGATTTCATGATCTGCTGAATTTGTTTAGTATTTCACCACCCCAACACCATTTATAATATAGGATAACAGAATGCAGCTCTCTCTTACCTCACCAACATGATATTGTATTTGTTTGCATAATGAAGAGCCATGTCTGCCACTTTGCCACCTGTTACTATGACATTTGCACCGGTATCAGCAATAGCTTTGACTTGTGCATCCATGAGATGTTCTTCTCCCTTACTAAAATTCATCAGTTCTTCAGCAGTCTTTATCAATACTGTTCCCTGGCAAAACCAGCAAGCACTCTTTAAAACCATTTTACTACTTTGGAGTTCAAAGTCATAGGATAACATATTACTGAAGAAATAATTTAATGATTTGGCCAAAGGGGGGAGAAAAAAAAAAAAAAGACAAAAACACATATACTATGAAGCAGTATACAAAATCTGCATAAAATAAACAGAAACTCAGCTTGCTCCTAGACCTCCCCTCCACCTCTGCCCAAACGGATGCATCTTCTCTTCAACAGGCATTTTGGTAGAGAAGTTATTTTAAGTATGCTGGGCACGTGTCCTGGTACTTGTTTTTTGACAAAGGTCAGGTAGTGTCACCAAAACAACCAATGTTATGGTTCTCAAACTTTCTCTAAAATGTAGACTAAATGACCAATCCCAGTCCTGCAAAACTTTTAAACCATCAACAACTTGGATTTCAAGACTTCCAGGGAATGAAGTCAGCCACTATTAAAAAAGCACAAACTTCAAATTTCCTCACGTGTTTTTAAGAACTGACTTATTATTTTCAAATTACATTAGACTATTGTTTCAAAATGCTACAGAATATCAACATTAAAAAAATATTTTCCTGAAGAGTGCACAGAGTACTCATATTCTCATATTCTTTCAGTTGCTGAATGTCTAAGCTCAACTAGAATTTAAGTCCTGTGTGTCAGAATATAAACAATAGTGCCACCATGTAATGTTTCAAGTTTACTATTAAGTAGTTAAATTAGATATTCAAAGAATATAAATCTGGTTTAAAATAGATATATTCATGCAGTTTTAAGTAATTATGAAGTAGTTACTGGTTTAAGAGCAAATCTACCTCAAAACTAAGCATTAATCTGAAAGGGCAATCCAAATTTTTACTTTTAATGTCTACATACCTTAGTTTCTGTTATCATGCTATCAAAAGGACAAGAGTACACTGCTATTTTCGCATCTTTGACAGATGTTACATCACCTTCAGTTTCCTTCTTGAAAACCATGCCATGCAATACTGAAGAGGAATAGATTCCAGAGCCCTAAGGAGTTGAATGACAAAACCATCAGTGATCTCATGAAAATAACATTGGACTAAGTTATTCATTCTGTATGTAACAAAAAAATTGTTTTCTAAAAATACTATTTTAGTAATACACCAAGGCAGTGATCCCTAAACGCTCCATTCTGTTCAAGGCAGAAATCATTGTGGAAACAAGCCATTTTCTGGAGGGGAGGTCCTTCAGTGTACTGGGAGGAACTAAAGGTAGAAAACTGCTCTGAGCCATTCATTCACCCGTTACCAAGTAACTGGTGCCAGTGCATCAGGCAACAAAGCAAAGATTCTGCTCTCACAAGTTTACAATTTAAATGGGGAAGGTGGGCACAACACGGAGGGAGACAACGTGCAGCATATATATATAAAAATACCTATATAGAGACCACATGTACACTTAGAAGCCAAATTCAACTACATTAGAGTCAGTATGCCAATATGCAAAAACTACTCCAACTATAGGTTTTACTATATATCAAGAATGTAAATTTTTTATCAAAAACATACTTCAATATTTCAATATTTAACATTTAAGTGTAAATTTTATGATTGTAGATCTATAGAACAATTTCCATTCCACTCAAAATTGCGTCCTAAGCTTATTGCTATAAAGTAGTGCATATGAATACAAAAAAAATTATTTTGTCACTATTTTTTTTTTTTTTTTTTTTTTTTTTTGCCGTTGGCAGTTGGCTGGTTTGGGGATCCAAATCCCTGACCTTGGTATAACTAGCACCATGCTCTAAACAACTGAGCTAACTGGCAGAAACCCCTCTACATTATTCTTGACTCACAAGATGTCTTGGAAAAACGATGACTTCACAAGGAGATGATATGTCAATACCCTTTTAAATTTAATACAGCTAGTAGTACATCAAAATGTTATAAAATGATGCTTCAAAAGAAATCCTGAATTTCCAAAACAAGAGGTAAAATTTGGGTTTAGATTAACATTCTTTTTTTTTTTTTTTTGCAAAAAATAACTGACTTAGATGGAATAAGGTTAATATATTTTCTAAACTTACCAGAATTTTACAAACTCTGATGTTATCCACATTGAAATGACCAGAATCAGGAAAAATAGATACTGTGAAGAAAATGAGACACATCAAAAGATATTTTGGTACAAGAGAAAAAATATTAGTTGTGTTAAAGACATTTTTATTTGGACCTTTTCATTTACTTTACTTACCACATGCCTGAGCAATAAGCTTGGCCAGAAATGCTTCATTGCCATACTGTTTACTCATTATGGAGGTACGAAGTAGGGATGATACTTCATTGACATCTCGAAGGTTTTTTGCAGAACAACATACCAAATCAGGAAGAATCTCATGGGCTTTTCTGCAGGCTATTTCATAACCTTCTATGACCTAATATGTAAAAAACAAACACATTTCTTCAGAGGACATAATTTTGACATGACTTAAAGTAGCTTATTTTGGTAACCCAATGAATATTGGTATTTATTCTCAATATAAAATGACAAAGTATACTTCCAGAATAATACGTATGTCAGAGCCTACTAGTTATGAGCATAGGCTCTGGTGACAACCCAAATTTGAATCCTAACTCTACCACTTACTAGCTACAAGATCTTGGACAAGATTTTTCTAACTTAAGTCTCACTTTCCACATTTAAAACGAAATGGGATTAATGGGCCTCACTAACAGGGTTCTCGTGAGGATAAAATGAGATACTGTAAGTGATGCATAAGTACTATAATGCCTGGCACAGACCAAACTGCTTGATAAATGTTAGTTATTACTATGAAAATGATTTCTATATAAGTTTTCAGCAGTATGTGTATATATAGACAAAAATTAAGTAGAAGTAAATTATAAAATGAACACTCACCTCTGAAACTGACAGGCCAATTCTCAGAAGTTCTTCAGCTAATTCCAAAAGAGCTCCGGCAAATACCAGAACAAAGTTTGTGCCATCTCCAACCTCCTGCTCTTGCATGTGAGAAGCCATTACAATCATTTTTGCAGCAGGATGCTGTACCTGATAGAAAAGGTAATATCAAGTTAAAACATTTGATCTTTAAAGCAACATAAAATTGTTCCTTTCCATTTCTTAATAGATCCCAATTTCCCTGTGGGCCAAGTAACTCGATTTGCTCACACTGCCATAAACCACTTATAGCACTGTCACAAGAAGAAAATCCAAGTCCCTCTAGGCCTATCAGCACAAATGCGTCGCTATAGATGAAAACTTCAAAGTGTACCTTATTTTGATGGTCAGTCATCCAGTACATATGACTCCATACATAAGGTTCAGCACATTATTATATGTTTACTAAATTAAAAACCAAAGTAATTCCAACTACTAAACCTAGACATTTTTTAAAAAAGGCTTCAGGAAAACGAAAATGGACATTACTTAACTTGGTCATTCGTCTCAGCATTCATTTTACTGTTGTGCTTGTTGTACAAGCTAACATTTTTGGCTTAAAAAAAGGGTAGTGTAAAGTTTTTCTTAAAGTATATCAAAATTTCACATGGATTTTATTCTTAGGATTTAATTTTAGAAACTTTTACAGAAAAAATCAAGGAGTAACTGATAACAACAAGAAAACTATTAAAAAGCCAACACCTTGGTTTTATATTTCAACAGTATACCATTATACTTTAATAACTCCTGAGAACATCATAGTGTACATACAATAACATTCATAAGACAAGTCCCTCCACAAATACTTCATGAAGTTAAAAATACAAGATTAAGTTCTAGTGCTTTCAAGGGCTAAGCTTCAGGAAAATTTTTTGAGGTTGAACATATCCTTGAATTACTGGGTAGCTAGATGAGGAATGGCTCTTAATGCACGTTTGGGTGCCAGACCTTCCTTATAACTCTGCTGGCAGTATCTATTCTATACACTCTATAACATCAAAATTGCAGCTGAACATAGGAAAATTCCATCAACTTAACTGTTTTTATTTTTATAAAGGCAAGCAAATGGTTTAATCTTTTTTGAAACCACTGTTTTATGTATCAGCTATTTCTGCATTATAGAATAATTCCCTTCAATGTCACTCTATAGAACAAGACAATAATTATCAATTTGATATGATTAACAAATATATTTTTATCACAACCAATCTCTCCATAAATTAATAACAAGAGATTAAAAAAATTTGAATGGCTAAATAAAATGTTACAACCTATAGAGGACACTCCATAATTAGAAAAATCGTACAATAAATTTTCAAGTTGGAAAAAAATAGTTCCTTATTATCCAACATGAAAGTATTAAGAGATTTCTTGTATGTTAAAAGATACTTTGATGTTACCAAAAAACTTCTTGGTTCTTTTTAAAGAAATAACTTACTTCTAGCTCTCTTAAAATAGTTGCTGCATCATTTGTCACAAACAACTTCTCCAGGTGGTTGATAACCATTTTGTTCATCCCTCCAAATTAAAAAAAGAGAAATCCATTATTATTCAAATCCCTCCCCAAATACCCAGAAAAATCTAGTCAAGAAATGAATTGTTTTGTAAGCAGACAACATATGCTATTATTCTGTAAGTCAATCACACAGCGCCATGGGCCTTCCCAAACCACACACCCATATTTCTTTCTTTTCTTTTTTTTTTTTTTTTTAAAAAAGATGACCGGTAAGGGGATCTTAATCCTTGACTTGTGTTGTCAGCACCACACTCTCCAAAGTGAGCTAACCGGTCATCCCTATATAGGAATCCGAACCCATGGCCTTGGTGTTATCAGCACCACACTCTTAGAATTAGAAGTGAGCCATGGGCCAGCCCATATTTTTCTTTTCTAATCTCTCATAATATCTACTAGGAAGGATGCCAAATTGCATGACATGGTTGGCATGCAACAAGTGCTCAATATAGA
Organism: Cynocephalus volans; assembly: GCF_027409185.1. Taxonomy (NCBI): domain Eukaryota; kingdom Metazoa; phylum Chordata; class Mammalia; order Dermoptera; family Cynocephalidae; genus Cynocephalus; species Cynocephalus volans. The sequence continues at coordinate 176,068,027 of NC_084460.1, forward strand.
AATTATATTAACATGTACAAAGACCAAAATAATCTACTTAAAAGAATATTCAGTTTTATGCTTATTCCTTAACTCCGTAGCAATTAAATTTCAATTGGAAGTAGAAGGTAAGAAAGGAAAAGAGAGAATTCTCTCCCTTGAATGATAATGTCACTTTTTACAAAAGAACTATGCAGTGTCTGTCACAATGACCATTAGGTACTATCTCAATAGTGAAAGTACTATAATTTTTCTGTCCTGTCATTCTAAAGAGATCTCAGTTGCAGATTAAAAACTGGAAACACTGTACTGGCATCAATGAACTATGAAATAACTTGCAAAGCCATACTGTAAATATAATAACCTCCCAACAAGTTTGAAAGAAAAGCTAGTACAAAATTCTTTTACTGTAAAGCGTGAATTTAGAAATTACCATTTGGTCCATATGCCGTACGAGTGGTTTGGGCAAGTTCCTTACAAGCTTGTATATTTCTATACACAGCCTCTTCTAATCCTGAAAAATGCTGTAAGAGAAAAGTTCTGATTAGTCAGGACAGTGAAATTAGAACTTTCAAATACAAGACATCTTTGCATATCTTGTTCTTAACAAAGAGGCAGTATAGCTTAGTATTTAGCACACAGTATAGAGTATGACTGGCTAGTTACAAACCTTAGCTTTCTGGCTAATTAAGTACACAACTTTGGGCAATTTTCCTACTATTTTTCTTCATCTATAAAATGGGATAATTATAATAGTGTACCTACCTCCCAGGATTGTTGAAACAATAAAACAAGATTTATGTATGTAAAATATGGTGCTTGATAATCATAAATAATCCATTATTTTCCTCACTGTTGAGTGAACAAAGCATGACATTTTTAAGGACCACAGGTACTTACTTACACATCAGATCACAAGGCCTTTAACTTTTTTTATGTAGTGAAAAGTACAGGGAAGAGTGCGAAGACTAATTAAAGAAAGGATAAGAGATATTTCAGATAAAATACCTTTCCATTTTTTAAAAAAAACTGGCCAGAACAGGATCAAACCCTAGACCTTGGTGTTATCAGCACCAGGCTCGAACCAACTGAACTAACCTGCTATCCCTGAGTATTTTCTAACTAAAAGTTGAAATGTAGTATGAATATTTTTCTTATTGTATTAAAACTTGGACTTTATAAAGCTAGCAGTTCTATGTTCATTGAGAATTCCAACTTAAAGTATTTGCCCCCAAAATGTTTAGGGACTAAAGTATACAGACTGTTGAATACTCTCTTGAATTGCAACACAATTCGAATACGAACATACTGAAAAATTGAACTGCTCACAATACTGAAATTCTCAAATTTTACAGTGGACTTTTTAGAGCTGAGATTTACTAGGGGCCTCAGATAGCTTTCATGAGCCTACTGTTCGTGTGAACATTTTTCTAGAGCTGCACTGCCCAATATAGTAGCCACTAGCCATATGCAACTATTTAAAGTAATTAAAATAAAATAAAAAATTCAGTTTCCTCAGTTGCAGTAGCTTCAGCTCAAGTGCCAAGTAGCTACATGTGGCTAGTGGATATCACATTGGACAGCGCTGATATAGAATATTTCCATCACTGCAGACAGTTCTATTGGACAATACTGCTCTGGAGTATAAGGCATGGCTTTTATAATATTCATAAAGCAACTGTGACCCAAACAAGGTTAATAGCCACTACTTTAGAATTATCTTTAGCGACAAGCAATGGACTCCAACAGCAACATTTAAGTCTGATCTCCTGGCCTACACTCTTGCTTCTTCCTGTCACCCCCATTCTCTGAGGAACAGCCATCTGATCATAAATCAGATACCACCACTCCCATACTTAAGACCCTTCAAATGGCTTCCCGTCACTCTTAAAATAAAATGTAAATCCCTCTTCAAAGATACAAGGCCCTACATATTCTGGCCCTTGCCTACAGCTCCTCTAAATTCATCTTTTACCATTCTTGCCTTCCATTGGTAAGCTTCAGTCCCATCACTTTTCTTTTTCAACAGGTCACACTCATTCCATCCTCAGGGTCTTTGTACTAGCTAGCCCCTCAGCCTAGAACATTTCCCCATCTAATCTTGGCTGGTTCCTTGTCACTCAGCACCAAAGTAAAAGTGCTTTTTTTTGAACATCTTATTTAATTGTTCCATTTACCCTTGACCCCTCATTTTTTTTGGAGACAGACTTTTTTACTTCCTGTCATTCTCTATTATTGTGCTATTTATTTTATTTCCTTTTTCATTATTTGAAATTCTCTTTCTTGCTTACTTGATTGTTAATTATTTCTGCTTTGGCAGAATACAAACTCTGGGAGGCCTGGGACTTTTGTCTTTCACTGCAGTACCTTCAGTACGTATTTATTGAATAAAATAGTTCAGTATTCTGTAAAAAACTACTAGCATCTCAATGACAATTAAACAATGCTTTGTGATCTACAATTTTCCAGACCCATATTAATGAAAAAAACACCAAAAAATAAACTGGAAGCTATGACTTCGCCCTGATGTTTTTTAGGAGAGCAGTCAATGTCATTTTCAAAGGAGATCTTTTACCAACATTTACACTGCACCCTGACATTTATTTAGCATACCCCAGTTATCTCAAAAGTGCATCTTACACATAAGAACCTAGCTCCCTAAAAGTGCTAATGCTCCCCTCTACCTTCCATAAAACCTTGAATTCAATCACAATGATCCATTTCTTTAATTAAGCACAGGAAATCTGTGGGACAAATAAACAACACTATTTGAACAGCCCGAGAGATAAATTTATCAACGGTGCAGTAAGACTTTTTTTAAAAAACTATGCTCCTGAAATTATGTTCAAAATCAGACCATAAAAATAGTTTTGTTTGGGCCTCGGTGTCACTTATCCTAGGGGATACACAGGTAGGTCAGACAGAACTCAATTTGGAGGGAAGCACCCAAGAACTGGCCCTTATTCCTAGCTCTCCTCTCCAGATCGCCTGCTCCTTGTCCCTTCTCAGCCCATAACACGTGAACTGTTTGTTAACCGTGTTCTCAGTTCCCAAAGCAATTTCTTTTACGTTATTCAATTTCACCCTCACACCACCTTTAAGGGTGGAGGACCTAATCAACCCCATTTTACGGATGGAGGGAAAACGCACGAGTGGCTTCACATCTGCCCAACTGGGAAGTGTAGAACGTGAATCCTGCGGCCTTGCCCCTCACCCGTTGCCTCTGTCCCCCTTGGCCCTCCCCCGAGTCAGGGAAGAATGGAAGTGCCCGCGGGACTCGGCAAGCTGAGCCCTCCCGGGAACACCTCCCTTTCTAGAATCTTCTCTCTTCCCCCGACCGCAGTGCCAGGGGAGCACGCCCCGACCGTTACTAGGCCCTTCTCCTTCGCTAAGGCCGCCGCAGCCCTATGCCGACTCTTCCACCTCATCCCCTTCCTTCCTCTCTTACTTTCGCTCCCTCCTTGAGCATCTGGGCAAAGCCCGGAGCCTTGGGGACGTGAAGCGCCATTGCCAGCCTGCAAATACCCGTTCACGCGCTCGTTCGGAAGATCCCGGAGGAAGCCACGGCCGCGCACAGCCCTCTGGGAACGCGGCGTGCCGCCGCCTCACGCTCCTCCTCTCTTTCCAGTTGGCCAGCACTTGCCCAGCCACCTGGACTGAAGCCTCGCGAGAACCAGAGCAGCTCCCTCAGCCAGAACAGAGCTGACGATCCCCGCTCAGGTCGATCGATCGGGCCGAACGCAAGGCGCGCTTTCGGTCTTTAGGCTGACGCACGCGCAGGAGGACCGGGACGTTGTGGCTTTCGCCTGACTGTCCCCATTGATAAGATTCAGTGATACGGACGTTTGATTTTTTGCTGTTTCTGAACTGAAGGCCGCACTACCTAAGCTTAGGGAGAACCTGCTTTCATCCCCCAAAACTATCTCTGGGAGTCCGCTGTGTAGGGCAGTGTAGGAAGCGCTGGGGACGTGAAGGTGATAATTAAAATCATTAAGGGCAGCTACGTATCGAGTGCTCATAAGTGCCAAAGTCTGTGATTTGTTTTACGTGCAGTATCTTTGTTAATGGTCAATCTTACAAGTTAATATTACCTCCATTTTATAGAAGGGAAACAAGTTCACAAACGAAAAATAATTTGCCCAAGATTACAGAGCTAGTAAATGATCAGATAAGACATTGCAAAATGCACTTTGTTAATCACTCTATATTCCTCTTTTCTACTGCTTCTTAGAAATATGTCCCCCCCCATCAGCCACAGCCAAAAAAAAAAAAAAAAAAAAGTCTGCGCGCCCGCGCGTGTAAACACACACATATATAAAAATCCCTTTTACTCTACCAGAATCTTTTAAAACCTGACCCTTGTGTCATTCCACATCAACACATGGCTGATTTCAAAAAAGAATAATTTTCATTCTGTGAAAGTAATTCACCTTGTAGAAAACACAGAAAAAGTGAAATAACGTTTTGGTGGGAACGTTGACTTGGACACGTATAAATTAAGTTTGTGTTTACCTTGGGACAGATGTGGTGTACCTTAAGAAATAATCATGTGTGACAAGCATATCATCAATTACAGCTTTTTCCATAAGCATTTAAAATGCGTAATTGTGAAATAAAAAAAAACCTTTTTGCCACCTCAGAGCGAATGATATGTGAACCACCCATTGGGAAACACTGCAAGAGATCACGCGTTCTTCCAAGTGTGGTCTAGGGAACTTTGAGGTTCCCCAAGGCTCTTTCAGGGACCAAACTATTTTCATAATAATACTAAGACATTTCTTCTCTCTTTTTTTCAGTGGGGAGTTTTCTAGAGGCCTAGGTGATGTGCGATATTACAACAGTTTGGATGCAAAAGGCGTGAGAAGCCAGTGTGTTTTCTATTAAGGCAAATATAAAAGATTTACAAAAATGTAAAACAATGCCACTTTTCTCCCTCTCTCTTTTTTTGAAAAATAGTTATTTTTAATAAAAATGTTGACATGTGATGGGTTTATTGCAATTTTTTGAATTAAGGTCTACAAATGTATCAGTTTTAATTTATAATACAGTAAATATTGATAGCTACAACCCACATAAAAGGCCTTTGAGGACTCCAGTCATTCTTAAGAGTGTAAAGGGTATCTGAGACTTAAAAGTTAGACAATCACTGCTAGATCAGTCGAACAATAGGTCAATGCAAGATTTTCTCATGGATTAGTTAATAAATAAATAAAAACTCATTCCTCTGACTCAAAGTAAATATTACCTATAAACATAACTGACAAAAAACTGAAAGGGGCTAAAATGACAACTGATAAAATTTTTAGGTTCCTCTTTTCCTAGTTATAGAGGGAAAATCTTCTACAGAGATAAAAATAGGCAAGTTATGCTCACGGTATTTATACTTGCAGGGGAGTGGGGAATGATGACTACCGAATTCTTTGTCTTAGCTCAGGCTGCTGTAACAAAATACCATAGATTGGGTGGCTTAAACAACAGACATTTATTTTCTCCTAGTCCTGAAGGCTGGAAAGTCTAAGATCAAGGTGCTGGCCCGGGGTCTCTTCTCTTGACTTGTAGGCAGCTACTGTCTTGCTGTGTGCTCTCATGACCTCTAAGCGTGTGCATGAAAGAAGAGCTGAAGCAAGCTCTCTGGTTTCTAATCCTGTGGTGTCAGGACCCCATCTTTATGACCTTGTTTAACCTTAATTGCCTCCTTGTAGGCCCTACCTCCAAATATGAATTTTGGGGGGATGCAATTCAGTTCATAACACTCTATTATCATAGGAATTTTTTTGTTGGGATTAATTTGTCTGGTAAATCAGATGAGATTTGCCTTGATGTATATATTGCCTGCGTCAGACCACACACTGCCTGCTTAGGTGTTGGGCCACAGTTCTGTGATCTTCGGACTTTCATTATTTTATGAACACCATAGTAGGAATGTTAGAGTGAGCAGGACTGAAGCCACGCTGGGACCTAAAACCACCTGAGCTGTAGGCAAATTTTAAAAAGACACAGCTTTTTTTCTTAGCATGCATTTCTCTGAGTTCTCTCTTTTCCCATGGCTATTTAATATTTCGAACCTTGGTTACACGGTGGAATGACATTATTTATATAAATGTAAAGTTGTTTTCTAGTCAGCCTGAAGCTTCTACTTGCCATGAGATTCTACTATCCAGACCCTAAGAAACCAAGGAAGACATCAATAAAGCTATGCTGATTCCACCCTGAAGCAAATCAAAAACAAACATCACACTGAAATAACATCAAGGACGAGAACAGAAATCAGATGGAGCCCTAGCGAGACCTTATACCTGGCTCCTTGCACAGAGCCCACATAGCTCATGTCCCCCTCCCTCCTGCTTTCCATTTCCCACATTCTGTTCCTTCATCCCCCTCTTGAAAAATCCCTCAGTAAATCTGAGTCTTTGAGATGGCTTTAGTTTGGCCATTCTCCTTCAGGTTTACTGGAGAAATGGGTTAGCCTAACATCTCTCCTCAGGTCACAAGTATTCCTGAATAAAATCTGACTTCCTATTCCACCAACATTTGACTTTTATTTGTTTTTGTATGGAGCAGGCAGATGGACTTGGGTTCAGTAACAAGATTTTGGTGAGCCTAAACCAGGAGCTGAATGCCCTAGGGTAACAAGATTTTGGCAAGCCTCAGCCAGGACCTGAATGCCTTGGTTCTGTAACGGATCTTGGCAAGCCAAACCAGGGTTTTTGTACAGGGCAGGCAGCTGGACTTGGGTTTGGTAACAGACAGAGCCATTTAAATTTCTGGTCTGGCAAAGAACTGATGGACACCTGCCTCAAACTACTGAGAGATTTCCCGTGAGCCACTTCTAGGGGGACTGCAGGGAAATGTTGAATGGCAAATTCCTCACCAACTTCATTTGCATGCACAGTCTTCTCCTGTATGGGTAACACATAGGATAAGCCTGACGATGTAATTTTCCTCTATTCCGGGAGATTTGGTGTATGAGTTAGTCTCTTTGAGGTTACAAGGAAAGAAAACCTACATGCTGAGATCACTTAGGAGCATGTGGTTTATTATTACAGAAAAGTGAGAAAGAGTAAAACTCCTAGAAGCCAGATGACTTTTTATGTCTACCACCACAGGTTATCTCTGACATATTCTCATACCTTAGCTTATCTGTTTCTATGGCTTCTACAAAAGTAGCACCTGTTTCTCTTGACATCTAGCAACTGCTGACCTCTTTTTCTTTTCTCTGTGTCTTAGCTTTGACTTGCTTTCTTATCCTTCTTTGTGGTTCTCTCAGCTTCTCCATTCACCTCCCTTTCCCGTGGGTGGGTCTCTGGGTGTTGCATATTCAAACATCCCAAGAGAGAGGATATGATTTCTTCAGTTTATTGCTCTCCAACAAAAACCTCCCAGGTTCTGCTGAATTCTCAAGTCAAGCTACCTCCAACGACATAACAAGCCTCTATGGCTGCCTTGTCCTAAGCAAGAATTCCTGGTGCACTCAAGGGTGATCAAGGGCCAACGTCATCTGTAACCTTCTTGTAACAAATGTACCGTGGCCATTTTGTTCCAAAGTGGGCTCTGCATATGGCCCACAGAGTTTCAAGAAAAGTTCAGTCAATCTGTTTGAGGCTATACTGCAGTTAGTAGTTCTTCCAGATCAAGGCAACGTAAAAAGAAGTGAAATGTATTATAGTTAATCACTCCCTGACTATTACCATTCTAAGAATGGAGATATTGGACTGGATGAAAATGACTGATATTTTCCTGACTTTAAATTTTGGCTTAGTTGCCCTGGTGCCTATTTGTGCCTAGCTATGATTGAGCTGGTTAGATTATGGGGATGAGAAAGGTGAAATGGAGTGAGATTAATTTAAATTCTATTTGTGATATCATAGGTTTCTGAAGATGTATAAAACTCTATCTCAAGTGACTTGAGAAAGTTTCCCTTGAGCTTTTATGATTGGATTGTTGATGCACTAAAACTGTTCTTATAAGTCTTTCTTTTAGTAAAATTAGGAGTTACTGCCATTGTTCCCTGGATGGACATGCTAGAATGGCATCCTGTAGTGGGTACTGGGAGGACGTGTGTTTCCAGATTCTCTTGCAGCTACGGTTCTGGATACAAATAAGTCTCCAACAACTGGACACCATCATATGAAGACTGGAAGGTGGTAGGGAAACAAAGTCTATTTTCATGCTGCTTTGGCATTTCTGCTAGCAGATGGAGTCATGAGATGATACATTTTTGGCACCACTATCCCAGTATTTGCTCTGCAGACTTTCAGGTGTGGAGGGACAGCCGTGGAGATGCCAGCAGCTTCCTCATCATTGCTTCTTGCTCTCTGGGGTACAGCAGTGATGATGTGCTCTTGATCGCAGTTCATTCAGTGATTACATAATCTTTTTGATTATTCACGCAGTATAGCTCCCATGGTGGGTCATCTCGGCAATATCTGGGATTTATCCCTGAACTCCCATTTTAGAGCTTGTTTTTCCAGCCCATCATGGATTCTTGAAGCTTCTGATTCCCTGTATTAAACCCCTTTTCCTTATCATACCTAGAGTGGTTTTTGCTTCCCACATGGGAGGCTGATTGATATAATTCCTGTATTTGAAACCATCTAAAACTAGCTGAAACTCATTTTATTTCCCCACCTCAAGTTGTTTTATAAGTTATCCCACAGGGTGTATGCAGAGCATCTGCAGAGAGATGGATCCTGCCCTCCAGATGACCTTGGGCACCACAAGAACCCGAAAATCCTCCACCAAAGGACTGGACTCAGGCTCAACCAGTCAGCCCTTGTCTGCATCATATGACCTGACTCAGGTCCAAACAATCACCTTTTGCTTAGTTTTGTGGTCTGAACAAGAGCCAGCCAATCCCCAGTCCCTGATCTTTACTGACTTTTAAAAATCCTGTCCATCATAACAATTGCTATTCCTTGAAGTTGATACAACAAGCGAACAGAAAGGACATTGTTGGGAGGGAGGGGGGAGAGGGAGGAGGGAGGGAGGTTTCAGTAATGGGTCACAATAATCAACCACATTGTATATCGACAACATAAAAAAAAAAAAAAAAAAAAAATGTCCAGCCCCTGGCTTGAGGACACAGATTTGGAGCATTGCCTCCTGTCTCCTTGCTGGTCAGCCTCATAATAAAGCATTTTCTTTTCTCAAAAGGTATTGGCTTCTGTCCACATCGGGCAGCGAGTCCTGGCTCAGTAGCCTGTTTATAATTGTTAAGAAGCTAAAAACATTCATGGGCAGACTTGTGAGCTCATGTCTGAAATGAAATTAATAAGTCATTCAAAATCTTATCAAATCCAATTTTTACTCTTAATTAATTTATTTATTTTTAAAAATTAATTCCTGTGGCTGGTCCAGACTTGGTAGAACTGAGTCAGGAAAGATTTTAGGATGAAGCTGATGAAGAAGATGTAAGAAGTCCCAATATCTAGCAATACAAGAGCGTCCCATTTTCCACTTTTCAGGCCTGCTCATACTTTCAGATAAATTCCCTCTCTCTAGTATATGCAGGAAACATTTTATTTCATTTTCTTCCTTATTAAAAAGTCCAAATTAAATAAATTAACTGGTGAGGATTTTCTGTTATTAAAATCGCTTATGGTCTGTTGATAACTGGCTTTTCCCTCTTTAATCTGATGAATCAAAATTCAAGTATAGTATATTCTCCACATCCCCCCCCTTTTTTTAAAAAAAAGGGTTCAATTCTCTATTCTTTTTTGAATTACGGATTTACCAGTTTACTGGTTATGCTTTTTTACATTTTCGCCTGTTTCCCATGACAAATTGCAAGTCTGGATTCCTCAGGCCAATATTCTGCTCAAGGAGCAGGGTTTTGGTAAGGCTGTTCCATAGTAAATTACTTTTCCTTTCTGTATATTTTATGCAGAAATTGTTCAAGAACAAGATAAGATTGTTTGCAACTTTTATTGGTCTTTACTTTCTATCTGACTCTGTGCGTAGGAATCAGTTGTAGACTCACCTGTAAAGTACAATTTTGAACCCAGTCCTGATTCTTATATAAAATTTGCATCTTAATACTAGTGCAAAGATATTTGATTTTGACATAACCAAAATGATTATGTTAAAAAAATGTGTAAAACAGGGATGTTTTGATCACCCTGTTTCTTTTTACTTTCTTTGTAATATTCAGTATTACTTTTGGGTGGGCTAATTGAATCCCTCCCTACATATGTTGAGAGTAAAAGTAATAAGTATTATCTACTAATATTATCCAGTTCTATATGTGACTCTAGCAGCTGATGGTCCTATTTTCTAATATTAAAGAAATAGCTTAAATTTAGGCACTGTATTAGCTATTGCTGTGTAAGCAACCATCACAAAACTCTGGCATAAAACAATAGCTACTTATTTCTCTCAAGCCTAGGACTGGTTGGGCAGTTTGGCTGATCTAATTAGCTTTGCTGTGTCAGGTGGGGATTGCTTATGTATCTGCAGTCAGCTGGTGGGTGGGCTAGGGGTGTTGCTGGGCGAATGTATCTCAACTGGGACAATTTGGCTGTGCCTCACATGGTCTCATCCTTCAACAGGCTACCTGGGCTTGTCTTCACAGAAATGAAGGGTTCCAAGGGAGCAAGCAGAAATATGCAAGTACTTGGTCAAATGTGCTACTATCTCTATCCCATTGGCCAAAGCAGGTCACATGGCCAAGCCCAGACTCTGAGATGGCAGTATCAAAGAGTGTAGATACAGGAAGGCTTGAAAATTGAGGACAATAGTGCATTTAATCTACCACAGACACTCCAAAACCTCAGTCACCCTTTTTGGCAAGAGTTTTCCTACATTCACTTATTTTGTGTTCAACAAGTTCATCCAGTAAGTTATCTTAGGAAATACTGGGGCCAGTTTACCTTGCAGGATACACTAGAAAGCAGTATTACCTAAGCGAAGACGTCCCTTTGGTGTTTTATTTTTTGGAGATTTTTTTTTTTTGAGACACAGAGAATGACTGGCAATATGTATATTGAAATAGTTCAGGCTAAAAACTAGTGTGGTCATTCTTTGAGTTGTAGAGCTTTGCTGTCTTAGTTATCATTCGTCTATATTTTTGAAGTAAATTCAGAAATTTTTGGAGGGCACTATATTGGTCCTTTCCAAAGGCAGTTGGGTGTTTGCCTTGGGTAGTTCCTCAATTTTCTTTGCCTTACTCAGCTTCACAGAATATCTGCACCCTGGATTCTGGTTTGAGAATATAATTTTTAACAATTCTTTATCCAGTCCTTATCAAAAGCCTAATTGTTTGAGAGAAATTCCCTGAATTCCATGCAGTACATTCTCATTAACATAATAAATTTTGCCCTTGGATCAAGCCAGACTATCAAAGTTATAATTTTTTTTGAGGACTGAGTTTGACAAATTGATTTAGGTGTCATGCCATTGTCTTATAATGAGGAAAATTAAAAGGAACAGCTAAATGTAATGGACTATTGTCTCCACTCTAGGCCTGTTTTTGTGGATGTCAATGACTTCATTACATGGTATCCTTTTTATACCTGTGGAGAAAATTTATCTCATTATTCAACCATTGTTTTTATTTTATGTCCTCTGTGAATCTCATAGCTTTTTTGTTTCTCTCTTTACTTTAATGGCTAGAAGCTTAGAGCCAAATGTGTAGCCCACCTCTACAGGGTTATGGTGCCACATTTCTGTATATTACTCTTACTACGTGGTTTTATTATTTTCAGATGGGATATATATTTTTCAAAGTGCTTGTTTATGGATTTATAGATGGTTTGGGGATGGTTAAAGGGTTAGAAGTCTCATTTCAGAATTATTTTTAAAAAAATTAATTTAGGAGGAAGAATTTACAATTTGTTGCTTGAATTAGAAACACAAGACCATAAGTAGTACAACCAAAGCATAAAACAAGCTTGAGACCTTCTTACATTACTACATATAGATCTCATTAAAAAAAAATAAGGGGAACTAGAGGATCATTGTAGAAATTTTTTCTTAAGGTGCACACACTAATTGATTTATGTGGGATGGTTCCTGGTATCTCTTAGGCACTTGGCCTATGAGCCAGTACTTATTTTTGTGGTTGGACATTTGATGGTTCAAATGCTTATCAGTCATTGTCATTCTCACTTGTCCTATTTTTAATGTTTTGGCTATTTTTATTACAATGATTTCCACTAGGATTTTCATTAGGGTTGGTCATTAGTCTCAGAGGAATAAAAGAAAGAATCTGTGTCTATTTACTTAGTAGTCTGCTAGAGCAATTACATTTTCTCATTGCTATTTGATTGAGCTGTTTTCTGTTCCTTAACAGATACTTACTTTTCTGACTCTATGCCAGATTGTAGCACTGATTTGAAGTTAAATTACATCAGGAATCCTGATTAAGAACAAGGTTAATGGCTAACAAAAATCCCCTCCAAAAGATTTTTTTATTACCTTACATCATTATCCAGCTATTTTTGACGACTTAGAAAAACACAGTCTAACAACAATTGGAAATTAACTTTCTGAGATAAATAAGAAAGTTTATTTAGAAATGAGAGGTATAAGGGAATATTTTTAGAAAACATAATAATGCACAGTCACTTATCTCAAGATGCCTCAAACTTTGCCAAAAAATCACAAAGGGAAGACGGAAAAAAAGTTAGCAAGGAAAATGCCTGTCTCTAAGAAATATACTTTATTCTCATTTAAGATCTGGAATGATTCTTATGCCCTTACCCAGGGCCTTTTAGACTGAGAATTGTTGTAAAATAATGCCACTCATTCCCAAAAGCTTTATTGTCTTGTTTCTCACACAGAGCAAATGAGAACAGGTATGAGAAAGCACAAGCTAAGATCAGTCAGACCTACTGATAATAGCAAGAAGTGGCAACTAATAGCCAGACGGACAAGGACCTGACATACAGGAGACTTGAAGAACTAGAGAAACATAATTGAGGCTATGTAGTGAAGTCATTGTCCCTACCAGTGTATTACACTTAAAATGATCATTGGCTCTGAATAAACAAAATAAAAATCTTTGCACCTTGTTTAAACAGTCATTGAACATATTAAACACATTTAAATTCTATCAAAAATGATTCAATTTTTTAAACATCTTTTGGTTCTTGATAGGGTGAGCTTTGCTTGTCTAGAAGATTTGTTTATGTAGAAAGCCTCATTCCCCCCAATGTTATATATGAATGAGATGTTTCTGTATTTAACATTAATTGAATGCCAATAGCATGGTTCGAGGGGTATTTGAAGCAATGTTGTGATGGCTTTGATGCAGAATCATAACTCTTTATCCCACCCTGTGAAAAACGAGTCAGGTATTTAAATTACTGCCATGCCAAGTGACCAGGCAGTTCAGCTGATTGCAACTTTAGAAGTTATGTGGGATGAGATGGCAGATCGTACCGTATGCCTGCCCTCCTCCAACCTCTACGCATAAGATTGTCGACTGCAATCCCATTTTCAGTGAAAACAGGAAAATGCAGAAAAGAAGTAGAGAGAAATGAATCTTGGACGTCTCTAGCTAACTATTGTTGTTGGCAATCTCTGGGTGATCTGTGGGAGGTCAGTAGTCTATTTGTTAAAGTGCTGATTGAAACTCTGGGACACCAGTTCTTTCCCTTAATACAAAACCAATTTTGAGCCAAGTCCATTTAAGACCTTTTGAAAACTGACTCTAAAATAGCATGTGATATCTTGAGGAAAAAATAAACCATGATTTAGTAAACTAAATGATCCGTGGAGTAAGAACTGCTTTATATGGAGTTCTTACAGAAAGAGAAAGCACAGATGATAAAGCGTGGCCAGGAAAAATCCCTGGCACACTCATGTGAGTTACAGCTTGAAATGGACTTTTCAACATTCATAGCCAGTAAGGGTTTGCTGCCCACCAGCTCTGGGAAATGGGTGGAAGTATACTTGCCAAGCTCGAAAAAGAGAAAGTCCACTTACCCGATGATACTGTAGGGGAAATTAAAGAATGTTGATGTCATTTCACAGTGACCACACAGCATTTCGTTGCTCCTTCAGATCCATTTTGCCATAGGCAGGTTGCCAATTCACCTGAATGATGAACAGTGCCGTCTAAGATTTGTCTTCAATTTCATTGATGATTATGCTGATGGTGAAAATGATAATGATGGTGATAAATAGACTACAGTAAAGAATGCCCCACAATAATGAGAACTTGGCCATAGCCTGAATGGCAATTGGCTCCCATCCTCTGCTCAGGCCCTGTTCTAGTTCATTCATCTTGCAATGACTTGACTCTGAATTTTATAAAAATAAATTTTTTTGGACTTCATAGTATTATATCAGGGTTTTATCGTGTAATGACCATGATGATCATAACATCATCCCTTGCTAATGTTCACTCTGTATACATAGTACTGAGTGCTTCATGCACGTTATCTTGTTTAATTTTCACAACCACCCTGATGAAAATCCTTTAATACCCTCACACTGTACTTAAAAAACCAAACTCTGTACCAGGGCCTCTAAGGCTCAGCACGGTCTGGCCCCTGCCTACTTCCAGTTCTGCTACTTTTCTGCTACCTCTGCTTCAGCTATGCTGCCTTCTCCTTGTTCCTGGAACATGCCAGGCTCATTCCCTCCATAGGGCTTTTTCACCAGCTGTTCTTCTTGCCTGGACTGCTCTTCTCCCACATCTTAGCATAGATGACTCCTTCTTGTCATTCAGGTCCCAGATTAAATCTCACCTCCCCAGAGAGGGTTTCCTTGACAACTCTATCTAAAGACCCTCCTCAATATCTCTTTCACATTACCTTGTGTTATTTTCATCCTAAAACCTAATGCTTTCTCAAAATTTTCATGCTAATTAATTTAAAAAACTATCTCCACCAATTGGAATGTAATCTTCCTGAGAATTTGTACCAATATGTCCTTTATTATTATGTTCTCAGCTCCCAGGACAGTGCTTGGCACGTAGCTGATATTCAATCAATAAATGAACCCCAACTTTTGGATGAGGAAGCTGAAGCACAGGGGGGTTAAGATATTTATCTTAAGTCATACACTTCCTTAATGGTGTGTGCAGAATTTACCCAGGTTTAACTCCAAGTTCATTTTCTTAACCACCATGCTAACTCACACTGACTAAAAGATTTCTGTACATAATACCTTGAATCATGTAATAGTTAGAGCTGAAAACTAAAGTTAGCTTCCCAAGAAGGGAATCCTGGTTGTGTTTTAACCTACTAACTAAGTAAAATGAATAGGTAAGAGCTTCTACATCGAACCACTATGCATTAGATAGTGACTGCATTTCTCAAAGTGATGAATTTCATGTCTCCACATTCAGGAGAGAGCAGAGCTGCAAAAACAATTCACTTATGTTATAATAACTGTAATCAAGATTGATACTTTTATTTTTTTCCGGCAAAATAGACACACAGTTTAGACTGTTGTAAATATTCTTGATTCTTGATTAAGAAATTTATATATAAGCATAAGAAAAGCAAATAATAAATGCTGTCACTTTTTGTTGGATTTTCCTGCAAGTAATTTATTAATAATTTATAATTTATTTTAAAATATGTGATCTGTGTTTGACAAAAAGTACACAAGTTTAGAGGCTTGCATTACATTTTCAACATGTTTTGAATTATGCATAAGGAATACATATAATTTCTGGGTACTTCCAAACTCCCTCTCAGAAGCTCTCCTTAAGTTATTTCACACACTGCAAAGTTTAATTTAACCATGCTAGCTTTACTTAGTAGTTTAAAAGGAATTAAATTGGTTTCAAAATAAATTATGCTGCAAATAATAAAAATGCTAATAGGAAAAATATTTCATAACATTAGTGCTGTATTTCTTGAGGCTACTGAAATCCAGTTATTATTATCATTACAGGCAGTCTTAGCGCCTACAATTGAGTAATTTATGAAATGAGCTTTGGTGACACAGGGAAAAGTGTGTGTGTGTGTGTGTGTGTGTGTGTGTGTGTGTGTGTGTGTGTGTGTGTGTGTGTTGTGTGTTGGAGAAGGCAGGGAGAATCTTCCTTTTGTAGTTTTGCTTTCTCTGATCCCACGATGAGATGAAGTTTCTCTGGCTCGGAAATCTTGGGGTGTAACTGTCCCATTGATTTAGCTTCCTTTTTTGTAACATAGCAAGCTAACAAGATACTGGTGCTGGGATTTATTTGGCATGGATCTCCCAGAGGTAGTTCTCATGTCTAAATCAAGAAGCTGGGAAAAGGCTGCTTATATTACCCGGAAAAAAAGAATGGGCTCCTGAGAGCCTCAGGTGAGACTTACATTTGTCTTTTCCATAAAAATAATGTTACTATTACTGTTTGATAGAGTAGAAATAATGTGTTATTAGTAGTCTATCTCAGATACATTATAGGTCAATATGTACCTGTATATTTGTAAATTGGCTCAGGAAAAATGAGAAAAAGATTTCCAGTTCTAAACAACCAACATACAAACCTCTTTTGAGAAGATAACCCTTTCCTAAGTTGGAGGCTGCTTATAATCACACGTCTGACACCACGAAATTTGTAGCTGGTGAATGTTTGTGGCTTTATTATTTCTTCACCTTGCCTGCCAGTGGGTGGGCTTAGAAACATGCATGGAATATTAAGTTTCTATACTGTAAGCAGCATAAACATCTAAACTGAGTTTGACCTTGTGCCTCTTGTCTTTGAATAGAATTTACAAAGAGGTGTGTCTGAGCTCTTCAAAGAGTGAAAGAAAGAAAAAGATAGAAGTAAGGAAGGAAGGGGAATAAGAAAGAAGTAGGAAGGGAAAGAGGGCAGGAGGGAAGAAAAAAAGAAAGGCTTGACATGACCTAATAATTTCCAAGCTATCAAATTGGCTTCCTTGCCTTTATTCTTGAGTCAATGATAAAAATGTAAATGTAAGAATGTGAAATGTAACTCATTCATTTATTTGTTCACTTTACGTTATTTTTACAGAACTTCAATTGGCTTATTTTTCTTTTAAAATGTTACTAAGTAGCCTGCAGAGGGTGCACTTGCCTTATTTTTTACGTCTTTCCACCCGTTTACTGACCAAAAGATTAAAAACTGTTATCCAATGACAAGAGGTGAGAAAGGCGCTATTCTTTCCTTTCCTCTGCCAAATGTTATAAATGGAATATGTAAAAGGCATAAGGAATGCAGTCTCTTTTATTTATTTTTTGCTGGTAGAAGAATCAATTTTGGTGACTTCCTCTATTTATATATTTACATGGAGTTAGGATCATCAAGCCTGTGTCCTCCTCCACAAATTAATATTTTTTTCAACTTGCTATATCCCTGGGGCTTCCTTTTTTCCTCACTCTTCGTGTGTGTGTGTGTGTGTGTGTGTGTGTGTGCGTGCGTGTGTGTGCGTGTGGTATTCTTCCCCTCTTTTTATACCAGTGTTGTCCAAAAGAAATATAATGAAAGCTGCATATATAATTTAACATTTTTTAGTAGTCACAGTAAAAAAGTAAAAAGAAGCAGGTGAAATTAATTTTTAAATATATTTTATTTACCTCAATTTATCCAATTTTTATCATTTCAATGTATAATCAGTATGAAAATATTAATGAATATTTTACATTTTTGGTGTGTAGTAAATCTTTGAAATCCAGTGTGTATTTTATACTTACGGCATAACTCGACTTGGACTGGCCATGTTTCAAGTGCTCAATAGCCACATAGGACCACTGGCTACTGTGTTGGACAGTACATCTCTATAACTTCCTTCTTTCATTCACAGTTTCCCCATCCCTAATCAAACCAGCAGAAAACAGTCTAGTACAAAATGGTGCTGTGTATTCTGGGACACTTTATGTCCAATTATCCAACCAATTTGGATCATGCAGAAAACATGAGAACACTGGCCTGTGTTCCTTCTGAGAGACGGTCATCTACCAGTTCTGAAGTATTTTTCATAGAATGTAAATAACACTTCTTAGCCAATTAATTTTTAAGTGGCTTATTTCCTGTCTCACAACATAAGGTATAGGTTTTAATAATCAAAAACCTTCAATTTTATTCTCCTGAATGTCCATTTTCAAATATATAATTATGAGTACCACCTATTGAGTACTTTTTATGGGGCAGGGACTGTGTGCTAATTGTTTATACATAAAATTCAATTTAATATTCACAGTAGTCCTTTGAGTCAGGTACTCTATTATCCCTCTATTTTAAGTATAAAGAAACTGAGGATGGAGAGAATTAGGGGAGTTGTCCAACATGACCCAAATGACATGGCAGAGTTGGGGTTTCAAGCTGGGTCTGAATGACTCCAAATCCTTGCTATTTCAACTTTATGCATGGGGTCTCCCAAGTAATGCATATATTAACTGCAAATTTAAAATACTAGTAAAGAGTAGAATTCTAGAAATGGCAGAAATCCTAGCATTCCTGTAATCAGCGTTTTTTTAATAGGAAAAATCCAAACCCAAACCTGAGGCTGGGGGAAGCTTAAGTGGTTTCTCTGTTGAACACCCAGCACTGGAACTCACGCTTCTGACTCCAAGCCCAGTGCTCTTTCCCTTGATGAGAAATGTTCCCAGATTTAAACTGCAGTTTATAGGACCAACAACAACCCTCTCTAAAGAGGTGGCAAGAGGTTTCAAATTCTTCTCAGGGAAAAAAAGAACTGACATCAAAAGGTTGGTGTGGGGTCATTTGTCTCATCATGACTTTGATTTGGCCTTGATCTTTATTTAGCATTTCAGTTTTATGTTCTGCAACTAGTTTGGCCATGTTGGAGGACCATCCAAAGGTCAGCGAGTTGGCTACGGGTGATTGGGTGCTCACTCAGAAGCCAAAGTCTATTACTGTGCCTGTGGAAATCCCCAGATCACTTCTGGGTGAGTATTCCATCCATTTTCTGGAAGATGTGGGCATTGAAGACTTTTCATGCACTGCTCCATAGGAGTCCATGGCTGGTTGGGCAGCACTGCATTCTGCATGGACCCAAGTCCATTATGTTCTAGGTGTCCTCCTTTTCTCTCCATCAGATAATGACCTAGGATTCTGATTTCACTTTCTCACCTGGGGATGTAGTTTGGAGGAGAAAGACTATTTCTGAATTTGTTTAACTGGGCTATTTTTTGCTTCTCTGATTTGAGTACAAATCTCCCCAACATCTGTGACTGAAGTTCACGATGACAATCACAAGACTTTTATTTCTAATATTAGAATAATAGCTAATATTATAACTCATGCCAACATCTATGGATAGGTTTACCCAAATCTTGAATACCCAACATGTATTTCATATCAAACTACAACTATTACTTCTCAGCTTATATTGAATTTGTTCCCTGAGCAATAATATTGTTAAAGGCAAGAAATATCCCCTCTATAACTCATTTAATAAGATAATTCTCTTTATCTATGCAAAGAAAGACCTGCGTTTGAGTCCCAGCTCTGCCACTTAGCAGGCAGTGATCTTGGTCACATCAAGTAACCTGTATGAGTCTCAGTTTCCTTATTACTAATATGAGAATAATGATAATTACCTTCCTCATAGGATTATTGTAAAGAACAAATGACTTATACATGAAAGTGCTTTGTAAACTGTAAACTATTCAGATGTTAGTTTAAGTCACATTGTCACACATCTGTTAAGTGCATATGTGTTAGGGTGTAAGTGTTTACATATCATTATTTAGACTTGGACCAGTCTAGGCCATAGTTATTACTCTAGGGCTGTGGTTCTCAACTGCGGGCAATTTTGTCCCCCTGGGGGATATTTGGCAATGACTAGAGACATTTTGGGGTGTCACAACTGGGGAGATGGTAGGTAGAGGCCAGGGACTCTAGTCTAAACATTCTACAATGTCCAGGACAGGACTCCCACCCCCCAACACTAAATTACCTGGCCCATAATGTCAATAGTGCCGAGCCTGAGAACCCCTTGTTCTAGAGCAGCAGGTTCTCAAATTTTAGCCTGTGTCAGTCACCTGTAGGGCTTGTTGAAACACAAATTGCTGGGTCCCATTCCTGATTTAGAAGGTCTGATTTAACATTTTCTGATTTAGAAGGTCTAGAGTGGTATCCAAGAATTTGAAATTCTGGGCTGGCCAGTTAGCTCACTCAGAGCGTGGAGCTGATCACACCAAGGTCAAGGGTTCGGATCACCACACCAAAAAGCTGCCCCCACCCCCTGCTCCCCCCAAAAGAATTTTGAATTCTAAGAAGTTCCTTGGTGATGGTGATGTTGGATCACACTTTGAGAACGATTGCTGAAGCCAAATCCATCAATATGAATTAGTTGACTTGGTAGACTGCTTTGCTTAGGCAACTGAGAGAAGAAGTATCTTGTTAAATGGTGCAAAATTTTCATCAACTAGTTGAGGAGTCTGGCTCCAGGCCAAAATCCCTTGTTTAATCTCTGTGGGATTATAGGCAATTGCAAGGTTTTGCCTGGCAGGCCTCAGGAGGGAGGCTGCGCTCCCCACCCCAGACTTGGTGCATAGCCAGCACATTACAATTTTCTGGAGGGAGTTGCATTTAAGGACTCAGGCCCCCTCCCCCAATGCACATTGCATTATCTGCATCCCTAGCCCAGGTGCCTCTATTCAGACACCTCTTTATTGGGGTCCTTTGCTGAGGCACTTTTCTCCAAGTCGACTCTTTCTTCTTCTCCTAGCCCTCCTCTCTGTCCCTCTCCTCAGACTGCAGGTCTGTAAAGAGGCAGGAGACTTTTCTGGGAGGCCCATTTTGTCAGTTCCTGTGTCTGTGCTGCATGTTGTCTGATACTCACCAATGCTGTTCCACGGGGATAACTGGAACATGGGGAGCCAAAGCCTTTCTCTTGCCTCTTGCTTGCACTGTGGTAGTAGTGAATAGAGACCCGATTGTTACTTCAGTTTGGCTCATTGTCCTCACTGACCACCACAACACCTGATTGTTAACAGCTGATACTAAGTATTTTCCTTTACCTGCAGTCTCTCAGCCCATGTGCTGTGAACACAAGTGTTATGGTGTAAAAACATCTGGTGTGACTGACTACTCCAGAACAATAGTTGAGAACCATGCATTGGAATTACCTGGGGACCTTGCTAAAATGTGGTTTCTAATTCTGTAGGTCTAGGTTGGGGCTTGAGATTCTGCCTTTCTGAAAAGCTCCAATATGATGTTGATTCTGTTGGTCCAGGGACCACACTTTGAGTAACAAGACTAAAGTTTCAAGAAACTAACAATAATTTCATTAAGAGAATTAGAATTAACACACGGAGACACACAAAACAATTAGAGCAATGCCACTTGGTGTATCAGCTATTTCTCAGAGGAAAAAAATGAGGTAATTTTAGAACAGTGGTGCTTAAGCCTAGCTGCACTGGAGGAACTTATCATTTTTCGTATTAAAAAAATACTTTTGGAAGCAGGTGTTTATGGTGAGAAGTGAGCTGGATTAGGAGGCGAAAGTCACAGTTCCAGCTGAGTAATTGGCATTCTGAGCTGTGGGATCGTAGAGAACTTAATGTCTACCATCTTGATCCTACCTGTAATAATGTGGGGTTGAAAACATGTACTCTGCTTTGAAAATATATTGACAATATGCATGGATTTGTTGTCAGTTTCAAATGAGAAAGTATAAGAGAGAGCACCATTCACTTATTTGTTCATTTAAAATATTTATTAGGTGCTTACTCTGGGCCAAGTACTATTGTAGGTGCTGGGGAATACATCTGTGAACAAGTCAGACACAGTTCCCTGGTCTCACGGAGCTTGGAGTCTAATGGCGAAGACAAGCATCAAAGAGGCAATAATAGGAGTGAGGTTTATGACATGGGAAGCACAGAATATCACGGGAGCTTATAGCAGGTGAATGACCTTCATTTAAAAGTCAGGTAGGACCTCCTTAAGAAAGTGATGTTTAAGCTGAGATCTGAAGGCAAGGGCTCCAGGCACAGGGATGATGAATTCAAAAGCCCAGTGATGAAAGAGCACAGTGATCAGAGGGTGTTCAAGTATGGCTAAGCATGGAAAATGAGGGGGACCATGGCCCCATATAAGCTTGGAGAGGTACTATATTCAACAGGACACATTTGCTTACAGGTTGCAGAAGCCGACTCATAGGAACTTAAGCATGAAAGAGAAATTGTTGGCTGACTGAACTGGGAAGTCCATGGTGGCAATGACTTCAGGCATGGTGAAATGAAATCGATAGGCCTGTCTTTTTGTTCTCTCACTCTCCTCTACTTCCTTCTCAGTGCTGGTCTTAATCTCTCCCATTTCAGGAGATCTTCCTCCATTGCTTGGGAAATGACAAGGTATAATCACAGACAGCTCAAGGTTTATAGCATCCCAATTTAGCTACTGCAAAGAAAAGTGAGGTCTTCTTTCTTCCAGAATGCTTGTAGGATCCCAGGTAAGAACTCTGATTGGATCTTGGACAAGCACCATGTACAGCCCTAGGCAATGATTGTGGCTGGGGGACAAGAGGAGTATTGTGATTAGCTATCCCACCAAAACCATAAGAAGGGGGAAGGGATATTACCTTAGGGGAAAAGGAGTTGCAGTTGTTAGAAAAAAAGGGGTAACGTGATGTTAGGCAGACAGAACCAAAACATATTCTCTTAGTATCTAGTGAGAATTTGAAGAGAGTATGCCTGCTATGGTAAGACCTCAGACTTTTTCCTCACTGCAGCTTAGATGATAAGTTTCGTTTTTGAACACATTTTTGAGGTATCTATGAACAATATGGTAGCAGATAAGTATGAGAATATTTCAAAAAGTTCATGGAAAAATGGAATTAAAAGGTAAAATGAATATTTCCATGAACTTTTTGAAGACTCTTCATATTTGGAGTTTGCCTAAGGGTAATGAGAAGAGCAAGGAAGGAGAGAAAGGCTTTCGTAAGTTGAAACTATTACTATTGTGCACAAAACATACGGAGGTACAAACAATTAAAATTTATTTTCAGTTTTATTATTGCCACCGCCATTCCCCCTGAGTCAACCTTGAGATGCCTGCTAAGTACCTGACGTGTGATAACAACTTCAGCTCTTTTTTTTTTTTTTTTTGGCCAGTACAGGAATGGAACCCTGGACCTTGGTGTTATCAGCACCATGCTCTAACCAATTCAGGCTAATAGACAGTTTCATTATCAGTTTGTTTAGGTCATAACCTTCTGAGTCCTTTTGAAATTAAACATTTCTTTTATAGGCCCTGTGGGCAGATATTAAGATATATAGTTACCATAGCAATTGATTTCACATTAATTAGGAAGAGGAGCTCTATTCCAACTTAATTAAAACATGCACAGATACAATTTATATAAAGTTTACAGTTGATCAAAATGGGTTATCCACTAATGTAATAATACTGGAATTAATACTTGTAGAAGTAGGAAGATTTTGATCATTTTTTTTTTTCAGATTTTACCTCAATTAACATAAACTGGTTGAGCAGTTAAGATTGGACAAGATCATCAAGTGCATATGGAAGCAAAAGTAGGTTCTGTAAATTATTGTGTCTGTGTAATTTGGAGAGATGATAGGGGAGAACATCTAGGCTGTACATTACCAGACCTACACTGTCTAATATGGTAGCTATGTAAATTTAAATTAATTAAATTTAAATAAAATAAAAAATTCAGTTAGTCATGCTAGGCATACTTCAAGTGCTTGATAGGCATAATGTGGCTAGTGTCTACCATATTGGACAGCACCTATATAGAATATTTCCATTAGCACAGAAAGTTCTATCATACAATACTAATCTAGACAGCATTGATGGGTCAATCCTTTGTCTTTGGGATGAAATAAGCTAAATAAAAAATTTAACAGGGTTATTCTCTCCTTGTGCCCCATAGTAAGTACTGTAAACTCTCCCTTTTAAACACACCCCAAATCTACCCACTTCTCTTCTTTTCCACTGCTATTCTCTGAGCCTGAGCCATTTTTGACTCCCATCTGGACAACATCAATAGCTTCCTGACTCACTCTCTGTTTCCATTCTTTCCATTAATATATAGTCTCTGTAGAGCAGCTCGGGTGACTTTTAAGAAACCATATATTGGGTTTAAATTTCTTGAGGAGAAAAAAGCAATGCAAAAGAAGGAAATGGAATATTTATTGAATTCCCACTACTTGCACCACGAGCACTATTCTTTCAAATGAACGATCTTTAATCTTTACAATATTTGAGGGTGTTATTATGATCCCTTCCTTTTTGCAAAGGTGAAAATTAAGACTCAGAGAAGGCAAAAACTTGCCTGTATTGAACTAGGTATTAAGCGGCAGAGATGTTGAAATAAGAGAATGATTAGACAACCAAGTCCATAAGCTTTCAACAGGACTGCCTTGCCCAACATTATTAAGCCCTAAAGGAGACTTGTTATTGTGCTTCTTTCTTTCGAGGAAGAGAGGAACTCTTTGTATCTTTATCTACCTTATCTGTTATTTTTCTGGACTTTGTATCCTCAGTTATGAGTACAGCAATCTCGTCCTCAGGTTAGAGTTGAAGGTCTGTTATTATCCGAGGATGCTGGAGAGGCAGGTATTTTGACACAGCTTATATGGAAAGGGTCCCCTCCTCCATGAAGTCGGGCCTGTTGTCTCTGGATTTAGGGCAGTGTTCCCTCTTTTTTGGGTTTGAGGTACACTTTAAAATACTGTAGTTTTTAAAGGCACAGTTAAAGGGGTTGAAAAATTCAAAACAGCTCACACACAAAAAGCCAGTAATAATGATAACCAATCATAATAAAGTAAAACGACATCTCAATAAATGTAAATACAGCCGCAGAGATCACACTGTCGATCATGGTGTCCCTCATAGACAATACTCTAGCCCTCTTTCCTTCTTATGTTCCATATGGTCCTTCTGTTGGCCGTCACTGTCTTAAGAGTATGTATCCTGAGTTGCAAAAGTAACTTTTATTACGTTTATTACATTTATTGCAGCTGGGAGGATTTCTGAAGACACTGCAACATAGTAATTGGTCCGAGTAGGTTTGAAGTCTCTTCTTCCTTTCCTCTTAAGAAACAGATCTCCTTCCACCCTTGTCCTCTGAGTGGCAGCATTGGAATGTATAGGAAGCTGTTGGCATCAGCTGCATGTGCATATACAATGGAGATTCACAAGCCTCAGTGGTTTTTGACTTGGCTGCATTTCTTCATCTAAATCAGGTGATCTTCAAATCTTCATTCCCTACCTCCTCCCACATTCCTTAGTATAAAAGTCATTTAGATTTGCTCCTTGGATTGTGGATAAAGTAGATGAGGTGTATGAAATTTTAGAACAATAGAGATAAATTTGTTTCAGTCCCTAATTTAACCAATGAGGAAACTGACTACTAAGAGGTTGGAGTAACTTAACCAAGGTCATACAGCTCGTTGAGGGAAAAATTTATTGTGAGTGGAAGAGTGTGGACTTGGGAGCCAAACTGAATTTAAAGTTCCAGTCCTGGCATTTACTAGCTGTTCTGAACTTGGGAAAGCCACTTAAATATTCTTGAGTCTCTGTTTCCTCATCTGTAAAATGAGGATAACAGGTAGATCAGAGTTGTTGGTTGTTGTAAGTTTAGAAATATCTATTACACATCACCTAGAAGAGTGTATTAAATTATCTATTGCTGTGCTACAAATAACCCCAAAACTTAGCATCTTAAAACAGCAAACATTTTTATTTCACAGTTTCTGTAGGTCAGGAATCTGGGAGCAGTTCAGCTGGATACCTCTGGCTCAGGATGTACTACAAAGCTGCATGATACATCATGCAAAATGTCATTTACAAGGGCGTGAAAAGCAGGAAGCAGGACCATTGGGGACCATCTTTCACACTGCCTCACACAGAATATCTGTTACATAGTAGCTGATTTGGGATTAGATGCTCGGTCAAGTTGTAATGGTATCCAGATGGATTATTGGATCAATATTGAACTGAAGGCTCTGTTCTCAGCCTGGTCTCATTTAAAGTTTTTATCAGTGACAGATGCTAATATAAAACAATAGACTCTAATTTTTCTTGATCATACATCTGTAAAAACTTGTGAGCATTTACCTCAATATATGTATTTTTATTTATAAATTATAAACATCTGCCAGTGTTAATCTATTAACTAACAGTTAGGGTTGTTTTCTTTCTTGCTTTAGATTTTAAAAACTTCAAATAGAATTCTGTTACTTTTTACATGAACCTTAAAGGATTGTATTATGTACTCAGGGTGTAAACAACCCACTGACAGAGAAAGTGACTGAGAGAGAATGTGGTGAATGTCAGAGTCAGAATTTAAACTATATACCAAGATTGGGGTTAAATCATGCAAACAAGCAACTAACACTGGCATGTAAATCACCTTGTATGAATCCTTGTAGAAGTGCCCCCTCTGGGCAGAAGACAGACAAAAATTATCTTCTTCCTCTGAGAACAAGGCATGGTGAGCTAAGTGCAGGCTGGATTTCAGCCACTGCTCTTCTCATCTGTGCCTGTTCTTGTACAATGCACGAGCTGTCCAACCATACATGACAGGCCTGTGGCTCCTCTTAGCAAAAAGACTCTTGGAGATAGAGAGAAAGAAAGATAGAAACAACAATCACAATAATACACTGAACTTTTAGAAAACTGGAGGTGGAAAAGGGGAGGGGAGGGGAAGAGGGAGGGGGGCTAATGAGGAATTGGTCAACGAACACAAAGAATGATTGCATATTGTAATGATGAATAAGCTAACTATACTGAACTAACCACCACACATTCTACACAATTATTAAAAATCAACGTGTACCCCAGGTGTATGTATAATAAAAAATAAATTAAAAAAACTCTTAACTCTTGGAAGTTTCAAGCCAATTGACTTAACTGAGGCCCAAGGAACAGGGTAATTAAATACGTGGTAGGAACAGGCCTCAGGAAGAAGGCTAAATCTCAGTTTTTAGAAACGTATGACACATTTGGCCAAGACATCAAGATTGACTTGATTCTGTCACCTTCTTGTTTTCATCTTTTTTGCTCTCCGAAAGGGGTGGACTAATTCCCCCCCCTCTTGAGTGTGGGCTGGATAAATGACTCAATTGTTTAAAATACGATATGGCAGGATATGTATAACTAGATCATAAAATGCATCATGGCTTCTTCCTAACTCTCTTGGAATATGTACTCTGGGGAAGCCAACTGCCATGTTGCCAACCGCATAAGACATTCAACAGCCTTGTGGAGAAGTCGATGTAATGAGAAAGAGAGGCCTCTTGCTAACAGCGATGTGAGTGAGCCATCTCAGAAGCAGATCCACCAGCCTGGGTCAAGCCTTCAGGTGACTGCTGCCCCAGCCAAAAGATCGACTGCAGCCTCATGAGAGACCTTGAGCCAAAACCATCTAGCTAAGCTACTCCCAGATTCCTGGCCCATGGAAGCTGTGTGAGGTAATAGATATTTGTTGTTTTAAGCCAGGGGTTGGCAAAATATAGCTCCAAGCCCAAATCCAGCCTCCTGCCCGCTTTTGTAAATAAAGTTTTATTGGAACACATTCATGTTCATTGATTTACATATTGTCTATGGCTGTTTTCTCACTACAACACCAGAGCTGAGTAATTGTGATGGAAACTACAGGACTTGCAAAGATGAAGATATTTACTATTTGGCCCTGCCTTACAGAAAGAAAGTTTGCCAATTCTTGCTTTAAGCTGCTAACTTTTGGAGTATTTTTTTTTTTTTAACTTACAAAGCAGTAGATATCTAATACAGAAGAATTTGGTAAAGATTCCTAAGGAATACACGCAAAAATGGACACTTCATTCATTACACAGATTTTTGTCATAGCTAGTCATGACCTGTGGAACTGCTGTTGCCATCTTGTGACCATGAGAGGAGTTAGCCTAAGGATAAAGCTAACACAACAAGGAAAACAGAGTTTAAAGAAGCAAAGAACCTGGGTCTATGATGAAGTCATCAAGCTGCTAACATATTCAACTCTGGAACTACCCTACCTCAGTTCTCCCTAGTACCCAAGATAAGTACATTTTCTTATTGTTTTAGTTCTTTGAGTTGGGGTTTTGGCTACTTGCATCTAACATCATCTTAATGATACAACTCTCTGCTTGAACAAAGTGGCCTTGCAAGCAAAAGAAGCCAGATTCCTGTCAAGCCAATTTGGGGGAATGTATCAGAGCAGCTTGGTACATTGTAGGGTTCTTGCAGCAAAACCTCAAACTGCTTCCACCTTGAATCACTCCCCAATCACCACTGCTGCCTCCTCCTGTCCAGATGTGTACCAATCTCCATGGGAAAGGGCCAAAACACGTGGATTAGGCTGCACTGAGTTCCTAGTGCCTCTAAGGCCACTCACAATATATTGGAGACCTGGGAGGAGAACAGACCCTAAGAACACACTGGATTGCTTGTGTCATGTCCAATGCTTTCATGGTGGCCTTGACATCTGCCCCCACTCTGACTGCTGAGAGGTCTAGGGGGTAAGAATGGGGTCCGGTCTGGTTGCTGGGGACCACTCCCACATTTAGCCTGTCATTGATTACATGGGGGGTGGACTTTGCATTTTGCACTTTGTCTTCGTTGCTCAAACAGCTTCATGATTCTTTCTCTTGCATAGGGCATCTCTTGCTTGCTTTCTTGGTAACTGACCTTGAGTTCCAGGAGTCATAGCTCGATATGATAAAACTCATTGTAAAGAATAATAGGTGTATTCTTGTATGTGTCTCTTACTTTTACCAGATTTCTCTGTATTAGGTATCTATTGCTGTGTGATAAAAGAAGCATCACTTTCTCATCCTTTACAGCTTTGCAACCTTCTGGACCACCCGGTGATTTTAATTTGTATTGAGAGTTCCCATCAACACAAACTCCTGCTGTGATGCTATTTACTTTTTTTTCTTTCTTCCTTCTTGATACACATCTTCCTGCCAATCAGCCTCAGGCCAGTGTCCTCCAAAGCCCTGCTACTCAAAGGGTGGTCCTTGGACCAGCAGTATCAGCACAACTCCAACCCCAAACAACCCCTTAACAGCAACAGACATTTTCCACCAGCCCCCACCCCCCAAGGTTCTTTCTGTTCTCCTTTCAGAAATATTCACCATTTCTCCTCAGCAAGAGCTATGATTTATATGTAAGCTATGGCTGTCCCAGCAGAAAACCCCCTTTCCACACTTTACAACGCGATGACTCTTCCCACCCCACGGTGCGTGGCCCGCGGTGGAGATGCGCGGTAGTCAGCTCATTGCAGGCGCTCGGTGGCCAGAACCACCCGCAGAGCCTCCACGTGGAGAAAGCTTCGCTGTTTTCCACCTGCACAGCCGGGCCTCACTCACACACCGTGAATTTGAGAACCTCCTCTGCCGTAGCAAGGAAAGCCTGTCTGGATTCGGAAAGTCCTGCCTAGCAGCTTGACACTGTCCCGATCCTGGAGTATTTGCAATCACACGCAGGAAGGGGCTGGTGTGTGTTGACCTGCGCAGCCGGCTCTGATGACAGCGCTCCGGGAAGTGCCATGACCGTGAACCACAGCACGTCCTTCGGCTAATCCTCATTAGCTGAGGCGGAGATCCTCTTTCTTCATGGACCATCTTTCTAAATGGTATCCTTCCTGCAGTCTAGTCTTGCCTTAGTGACTCACTGGCCCAAAACCCTGGGGCACAGGTGCCTAGCTTTGCCCCCCACCAGATACACTGAATAATTATTCGTGAATAACCAGCTCTCCTTGGTGAAACTCTGGGTCCCGTTGAAAGACCATGCATACGGGCTGGAGAGACACGGGTAGGATTTACTCATACTGAGAAGCACGTGTTTGCTGAGGAGAAGGGTAGAGAAACTCTCATGGGAAGCCCTCATCCACCAGGAGTCCTTTGCTTTCCATGCAGGTATGTAGCCCCGGCTTACCAGTGGGCCCAAGTGAATGGTGATCTCTGGGCCACTCCAGATCTTTTGCTTTCTGTACCCGTTCTCCAACACCGGAAGTAGAGCTTGCCCTGGCGAATTTTATGCCTCAGGAAGGCCATTCTCTCTGCTCTTTCTCTATCCTTGTGCAGGTGTTCGTCCCTTCTCTGCCACCCCCCCCCCATGTCACGTTGAAGATGAACTTTCAATAGATTCAGTCCTTCATTCTTCCTGTTGCTCATTCCACTGAGTCACTCCAGCTTTCAGCACAAAACCAAAATGATAAGGACGAGGTGTTTGGCCCTTAGGAGGAGTTTCCTACTTAGTTGTTGAGTCATCACTGTAAACTAAAAATTTCAGTAACACGTCATTATTGACCTAAAGGATATTCAAGTGCTATGGGATCCATGAGGAAGGAGCATGTAAACGTTTACCTGTGTCCAGTCCTACCCAAGCTATGGCTTGTTGGGGAGGAAGAAAGCCAGGCCTGAGTAGGGCTTTAGTGCTGGCTGCTAAAAGGAGGAAGGTGGTGGGCATTCAAAGTCTGGGGTGTGTTAAATTCCGACTTTTCAAGATAATCGGGCTGAGGTGGAGGAAGAAATCTCAGGAATAGAAGGAAAAAGTATAGACACTGCCATTACCCTACCCCGAAGTGATTTATTTCCCTCTTGTGTTTCTATTTTGTCTAAATAGAAAAGTCACCTAAGTTAATCATAATAATCTTATTTTTTCTGCAGTAATTTAGGATTGGTGTGTGACCCAGTTTTGGAGAAGTCTGCTGACGGCTTCTGAGAAAGATTTCCTTCCCTTGCCACCCTCACCTGCCTGTGGAAGTTGTCATGTGGGGTTGTGACATGTGGAGCTGCAGCAGTCATCTTGAGACCATGAGGAAATAAAGTTATGAAAACAACAGGGAAGCTAAAACAAAGCTCTGACCTTACTGGAGGGCAAAAGTAACCAAACCTGCCTCTGGACATCTTGTTATGTGAAAGGATAAATGTCCACTGGTTAAGCTGTTTTTGTTGTGTATGTATTGTGTTAATGGGTAATGAAAATATTTTAGCTGATATGGAAACTATTATTTGCTAGGCACCATGCTAGATCTTCATAATATCTGTAACAACTCTATGTAGTATGTATTGCTATTGTCTCTCTTTTTGGATATGAGTAAACTGAAGTTCAGAAATAAAGTGTTTTGCCCAACAACTTTGCCTGGAACATCTTTGTATATCCATTTTGGTAAATGGGTTTAGTTATTTTCTTGAGTTAATTTTCTTTTCTTTTTTAAAAAAATTATTATTATATTTTTATAGTCTATGATGTTGTTGCTGAGCAGTTGAGAGGGAGGGAGAGAGGGAAAAGGGGAAGGAAATGTGATAGAAGGAGGAAGGAGGAGGGGCAGGATTGAGGCCTCTGGCATCCCCTCATTCCCACAGGGGAGACCAGGGGTCTTCCAGCAGTGGCTTGGTTATTGCCGGGCTGGGTGCAGATGTCAGTGGGGTGTGGCAAAAGCCCTCATCCCTAACCACCCCAGCTCAAGAACCTGGGGCCCTTCTTGCTGCAGCTCGGTGCTCATTGCTAGTTGCAGATGTTGGTGGGGCATGGCTGAGGCTCTTGGCCCCCCACCACCCTGGCTTGGGAGATCCTGGGGAGCTTCCTGAAGTGGCTTGGTGGTTGTTGCTGGGCTGGTTGCATGTGTTGGGTTGGTGTGGTGGAGGCCCTCAGCCCCTAACCTTGGGACTGGTTGCAGGAGTTGGGGGGCATGGCTGAGGTCCCTGGCCCTCCCCTCTTTCTGGCTTGGTAGCCCAGGGGACTTCTGGTCCTTCTAGGTGTTATAGCTGTTCTTTGGTGAAATGAAGTCTTTACTAATTAATATCAAACTTTGTCTCTGGTGTGGGTACTTTGCTTTTTCTTTCATTTCTATGTTGGATTATTTGCTGTTCCCACCACTTAAACTCTGCACTGGAACTAATTTGTTGTCCTTTGCTTACTTCTAAAATGGGGGGAACTTCCTGTGGGGAATAGTACTTGAGCTCTGTGGTTGAGCTAAATTTCTGCTTTGCTGCTGATTCCCTAGGGAAGGCTTTTTGTGCAACTCAGATTTTAATGGTTGACTTTATAGGTACTTCCAGATCTCATGAGATACGATGCACCTGGGTTGTGTAGAAGCTCTGGTCTGGGCCTGAGTCTTTTCATCAAACTGCACCCTATGCAATTCTATATTCCTGACTAGTCTCCTCTGAGTGGTCCTGTGCTTACTGGGGGGCAGATCAGCTGTCCTTGCTGTGCCCCAGTGCTCCCCCAGTGGGCCTGTCTCCCCCACTACCCATGTTCCAAACACTTCCCATGGGATGGGCTGTGCTCTAGTTCCTTGTGATGACTCACCGGCCTCTGAGTGGCTCCTTTTTTTCAGTTGTTGTGGTTCCTCGCTCCTATGTGGGACCAAGGGAGCCCAATTAGTGGTCTTGCTGGCCTGGGGACCACCAAGGCCCTCTTCTACCCTGCCATCTCCAAGCAACTTCATATGAAGGACACATCTGCAGCTTTTGTCAGCTCCTACTCCACGAACTCAGCAGCTCCAGACTGGAAGAGGCTGGGATTCTAAATGGTTGGAGCATTTCATTCTTTCTCTCATCATGGCTTCTCCCACCCTCATGCTCTCCTCCTCTTCCCCAGAGTTCTAGCTGCCTCAGCTTGGCTTTTGTTGCCTTTTTATAGTTGTAAATTGGTTGATTTGTGGGAGAGAGTGATGCTGGGGACTGTCTATTCCACCATCTTGACCAGAAGTCTTGAGTTAATTTTCTAGGAGAAGTGGTCTACAGTTGTTCTAGGCATCTATAATTAATAATAATTTATTGTATGTTTTCAGATGGCTAAAAGAGAGGAACTCAAATGCTCTTTTTTTTTTTTAAAGAAAATGTAATTTTATTAATATAATTTTTTACATTCTAGGATGTTGTTGCAGAGCAGTTGGGAGGGTGGGGGAGAGGGGAAAGGGGAAGGAAATGGGATTGAAGAAGGAGGAAGGAGGAGGAGCAGGATTAAGTCATGTGGCACCCCCCTCATTCCCACAGGGGAGACTGGGGGACTTCAAGTGATAGCTTGGTCATTGCCAGGAAGGGGCAGATGTCAGGGGTGTGTGGCAAAAGCCCTCATCCCCCACTCCCAGCTTGGGAATCCTTCTGAGGCCCTTCTTGCTATGGCTTGGTGGTCGTTGCTGAGCTGGTTTCATGTGTTGGTGGGGTATGGCCGAGGCCTGAGGCCCCTTACTGCCCTGGCTCGGGGTACTTCCTGTGGTGGCTCAGTGGTCACCACTGGGCTGGTTGCAGGTATTGGGACGGCATGGCTGAGGACCTTCAAATGCCCTTATCATAAAGAAATGATACATTTTTGCCATGATGGATAGATATGCTCTTTACTCTGATTTGATCATCACATATTATGTATATGTATTGAAATGTAACTCTGTACCCCATATATATGTACAATAATACATGTCAAAAAAAAATTTTCCAAGGAGAAGAATTACTAGCTCAAAGACTATGCATATTGTTATGGACTGAATGTTTGTGTTTCCCCCAAATTCACGTGTTGAAACTCAAAACTTCGAGATTACTATAGATAGTATCTTTAGGGAAGTAATTAATAGTGGTCATAAGGGTAAGACCCTGATCTGATAGAATTAGTGTCCTTATAAGAAGAGACACCAGAGAGCTTGCTCTCTCTGAGCACATACAAAGAAGAGGCCATGTGAAGTCATAGCAAGTAGGTGGCCATCTGCAAGCCAGGAAGTGAGCCCTCACCAAGAACCAAATCACCTGGAGTATAGATTGCACCTTGATCTTAGACTTCCCAGCACAGAACTGTTAGAAATAATGTTTCTTTTGTTTAAGACTTCTAATCTATGGTATTTTGTTGTGGCAGTGTGAGCTGGGTAAGACACATATTTTGAGTCTTTTGATACCTACTGCCAAATACCCTCCAGAAACATTATACCAATTGATCCTGTCAGTAGCATATACAAAATACATTTTTTTTTGTATTTATACTGATACTGAATGTAACTTTAGAAGAACTGAATTTGAACTTCAGTCTCCCTTTCAACACCTGGGTATACTTGGACAAACCACTCTCCCCTCTGTGTCTCAGTATCTTCACCGTCAAATTAGCATCATCTTCATAATTTCTGTCTTGCTGGTACAATCTCACAGACTATTGAGAGTGCCAATGAGAGAAAGTATGAGAAGAAGTTTTGTAAACTGTACAGTAAAACGTAAGTGTTGGTGGTGTTGTCATTTATCTTATTGCCTCAGTAGAACAAACTACAGAACATTTAGAAGGTCAAATGAAACGATCAGCAGTAATATTGCAGTGTTCCGTAAACTCAAATGGTGTGAACATTAGTCAAAATGAAAAACGCATGAATGCTTTGGTTAGAGTTGCAAAGTCCAACTTGAATCTGAATTCAATTTAGGCTAGGCCCAAACAATTTTTTGACTCTAGAAAAGCAGCTCTAAAGAGTCCCCGAACTTCCCTTTTTTTCACTGCAGAGTCATATTCCATGATGCTACTTTGTGTCATTCTACTAGGCTGACATTCTTAACCTCCCTGGATCCTGTCAGAGAAACCTCATTTGTCATCCCATTTCTAAATTATGATAATGATCCTGGTCTGGATGAAGGTGTTTGTTTCCTCCGCTTCCCTAACCCCATTTCCTCTAGTCTTTCCTAGTAAAAGTGTGTACGTGTGGACATAGAGAGGGTGCTGGCTGGTTATTAAGTGCCGTGAGTTCCAAAAAAGAAGAAATCCCATTGTGTAAAATCAGAGAGTGTACATTTGTGTAATGCTTACTTTATGCCCATTTAATTAATGTCATTATTACTATTGCCTCTAGTAATTAATTTAATTTTGATTAGTAATAGAAAAATAAACTAAGTCTATTTTCCCCTGTAATCAGAGAGAGCTTAAAAAAATGCTTGGCCAGAAGGTGTTATCCAGCTTTCACAAATGTGAGGCTTCTGGCAAAATCCCATCTTCGCAGTTGGTTGCTCTCTTTGTCAATAGTTGCTGACACAGATATAGGAATGGATTCTGACTGGCATTCCCATAAGTATTTCACTCTACTGAAATCCATTTCTTGGATTTACATATCTAATTTAAACAGCACACTTTTTTCCTGACACAAAGTTGGTATAGTAATGACATGTCTGTAAGTGATAATTACTCTGTATTTTGGGATAAACTGAAATTTTTTTTCTTTTTTTGGGGGAATAAACTGAAATTTATACAAACAATTGTACCTTAAGCTGGCCCTAGCCAAAAGATAAATGGTATAATAAATTATATTGTACATATATCCTACATACTGCTGCTTTTATTTTTTATAGTGTAGACTTGCAGGAATGGAATTTCTGGGTCAAAAGATAAGTAGAGTTTTTATTTTAATTGCTTTTTAAAGTCAGATTGCTTTCCAAGAAAACATTAATCTAGCAATGAATAATTGTGTTTTTCCTGCAACCCTGCCAACGAGATGCTATCTGTTTTTAAAAGGTTATCAGTGCGAAGATGTGTAAAGAGACATATTGTGTACTCAATTTTCATTTCCTTGACTCAGTAAATTTTAGTGCATGCTTACTTTTTAAAAAACTTTCTACACCTTGTATTCTTTCGAGATTTTTTTTCTTTTACTATCTTTCATTACATCCTGGAACAACCAGACATTTTACTTTAAACACAAAGTAAATCTATTTCCCATAAATTAAAAAAACAAAACAAAACATCCATTGTCTGAACATATATTCATATTTCTTTGCCACTACATGCCTTAAATCATCCACATTAATTACAAATTTTAACTAAAATCATTAGTTTTGAGGTATATTTTCTACTTTTTCACTTTCTGGAACTCCTATATTCAGATGAGGGTGGGACTAGTCCTCCAATTTTCTTAACTCTCTGATGGAGTTTGGATGTATTATCCCCTCCAAAATGCATGTGGAAATTTGATCCCCAATGTGGCAGTGTTGGAAACTGATTGAGTCATGGGGGCGGATCCCTCATGAATGGATTAATGCTCTCCCTGGGGGAGGGGGGTAGTGAGTGAGTTCTTGCTCTATTAGTTCCTGCGAGAGCTTGTTGTTTAAAAGACCCTGGCACCCCCCCCCTCTCTCTCTTGCTTCCTCTCACCATGTGATCTGCTTGTACCTGCCGGCTGCCTGTCACTTTTCTGCCATGAGTAGAAACAGCCTGAGGCCTGTGTCAGATGCAGCTGTCCCAGAATTGCAAGCCAAATAAACCTCTGTTCTTTATAAATTACCCAGTCTCAGGTAATTCTGTTATAGCAACACAAAACAGACAAAAACAGAAAATTGGTACCAAGGAGTGGGTTGTTGCTATACAGATACCTGAAAATGTGGATGCATCTTTGGAACTGGGTAATGGGCAAAGGTTGGAGGAGTTTGGAGGACTTAGAAGAAGACAGAAAGACAAGGGAAAGTTTGGAATGTCTTAGAGACTTACGTGGTGGCGAGCAAAATGCTGATAGAAATGTGGACAATAAAGGCCATACAGATGATGAGGTCTCAGATAGAAATGAGGGACTTATTGGGAATTGGACAAAAGATCACTCTTGCTACATCATAGCAAGGAACCTGGCTGCATTGTGTCCATGGACTTTGTGGAAGTTGGAACTTAAGAATTGTGAACCAGAGCATTTAGCCAAAGAAATTTCTAAGCAGCAAAGCATTAAGGATGCTGCACGGCTACTTCTAACAGCCTACTCTGAGTTATGGCGGCAAAGGCATGATATAAAGCCAGAATTTAAAAGGGAAGCAGAGCATAAAGATTTGGAAACTTTGCAGCCTGGCCATGCAGCAAAGAAGAAGAGAGCCAGAGAGCAATGCAAGGGTGAAGCAGATAAACTGGTTGCTAAAGACATTATCTTAGCAGTGAGGCAGCCAGATGCTAATAGTGGAGAAAATGAGAGGAAAGTCCTGCAGGCATTTGAGATGTCGGAAGTGCCCCACCCATCACATACCCTGAGGCCTAGAAGGACTGAGTTATCCTGGAGGACAGACCTGGGGCACAGCTGCCCTAGGGAAACTGCTCCCTGCATCCCAGATGCTCCGGCTAGAGTAGCCCCAAGTGTGGTTGTGCAGCAGCCTGGGAGGGTAGAGGGCTGAAACCTTGGTGGCGTCCAAGTTGTGTTAAGTCTGTAGGCCAGCAGGACGTGAGAGCAGTGGAGTCATGGCAGCCTCCACCCAGATTCCAGAGGATGTGTGGAAAATCCTGGAAGCCCAGCCAGAGACCTGCCACAGGGGCAGAGCTACCACAGAGGTCATCTACTAGAGCAATGCCAAGCAGAAAAGTGGGGTTGGAGCCCCCACAGAGAGCTCCCACTAGGGAAATATCTAGTAGAGCCAATGCAGCAGGGCTGCTGCCAGGACCCCGGGCCACTGGTAACATGCAACGTAGGCCTGGAAAAGCCACAGGCACCAGCATGGCCCACTGGGCTGTGCCTGGCAGAGCTGTGGGAACAAGGCTGCCTGATGCTTTGGGGGCCCAGATGCCCAATTGTGCCCAGGATGCAGGACTTGGTGTCAAAGAACATTATTTTGGAGCTTTAAGAGATAATGTCTGCCCTGCTAGGTTTTGGACTTGTTTGGGGCCTGTTTTTCCTTTCTTCTGGCCTATTCCTCCCTTTTGGAATGGGAATGTGTACCCAATGTCTGTTCCACCATTGTATCTTGGCAGTAGATAAATTTGGTTTTGACTTTTACAGGTTCACAACTGGAAGGACTTTTGCTTTTGGTCTCAGAGGAGACTTTGGACTTTTAAGGTGGTGCTGGAACAAGCTAAGATTTCTGGGACTGTTGGGATAGAATGATTGTATTTTGTATGTGAGAGGAACATGAGTTTTGGGGGGCCAGGGGTGAGATGATGGAGTTTGGATGTGTTGTCCCCTCCAAAACTCATGTGGAAATTTTATCCTCAATGTGGCAGTGTTGGGAGCTGTTTGAGACATGGGGGCAGATCCCTTATGAATGGATTAATGCTCTCCCTGGGGGAGGAGGGGTAGTGAGTGAGTTCTCTCTCTATTAGTTCCTGCGAGAGCTTGTTGTATATAGGACCCTGGCACCTCCTCTCTCTCTCTCTCTTGCTTCCTCTCACCATGTGTTCTGCTTGTGCCCACCAGCTGCCTGCCACTTTTCCACCATGAGTAGAAACAGCCTGAGGCCTGTGCCAGATGCAGCTGTCCCAGAATCATAAGCCAAATAAACCTCTGTCCTTTATAAATTACCCAGTCTCAAGTAATTCTGTTATAGCAACACAAAACGGACTAAAACCTCTCCATTGCCCATTTTCTGTCTCTGTACCTTTTTGTTCTTTTGCTGGTAGTTCTTAAATTTCATATACTACCCCTTGTATTGAGTTTTTCATTTCTGCTTTCATGTTCTTAATTTCTGAGAACTTCTTTTTGTTTCTGAATTTTTAAAAATACTATTCTCTTCTTGTTTCATAGATGCAATACCTTCTCTTAAATCTGAATACATATATATATATTATATATATGTGTACATATATAATATATATATATTTTTAAAGTATGTTTCACTCTCAGCAGTCTCTCTAAGTTGCTTTTTTGGTCTCTTTCATGTTAGAAACGTTCCTTGGGTGTCTGCTAAAGCTGGGTTGTCTGCTCTTATGTCACAGTGAGGTGCTAAGAAGCCGGCTGGAAGTTCTGAGTGCATTTGGTGGGCTTGTGGACTGTAATCTCACTGCTCAGATTTATTGGGACTTTCCTTCCCCTCTTCGTCCCCCCCCCAACTCAGCCCCACATGTCAACATGTTTAGAACTATTTTACTGTCAGAGTCCCCTAAGAAGAATCTTCATCTCCTTCCTGGAGGGTAAGGGCTTGACCATCATCATTGTGGATGGTGAGGACGGGAAGACCGTATACTTTCACTTATTCCCCCGTATTTCCAGGCTAGTGTACACAGACAGCCTCTCTTCCCCCTTCTCCAGAGAATAAAGCACCACTCTTCTACTGGGATAAGAAAAGGAATGTGGAGTTGAGAAGGGTTTAAGGGTGTGACTGGGTCTTAAACAGATTCAACTCATCCTTATTTCAGTTTCTTACTTTACCCCCACTTCCATATGTACCCGGTGCCACCAATTCCTGAGCCTTTGGAAGATTCTGAGCTGCAAATCAAGTTGGTTCTTGGCCCTGCCTTCTGATGGCTTAAACCCTCTGGTGTGCTGCCACATCATGTGTTATTCTTACATCTCTTTTCCAAACCCAAACTTTTGTGTTTCCTCTTCATGTCCTTAAGGCTCTGTGCCCTTTAATTACAAAATCTTTTGCTGTAGTTTCTGGAAGTATTGAAATTAGATGCACTCCTCTGTCCTTATAGAGGCAAATCTTTCTTTATCACATGGTTTTATGTATCTTTCTTGCAATTAGTATATAGGTAGGTTTTGTTTTTTAACCCAATCTGATGGTCTCTGCTTTATAGTTTGATGATTGATGTATTAGATTTTGTTCCTTACATCTGATTTCATATTTCATATTTGTTATTTATTTA
The DNA here is from genome assembly GCF_027409185.1 of Cynocephalus volans. Classification (NCBI taxonomy): domain Eukaryota; kingdom Metazoa; phylum Chordata; class Mammalia; order Dermoptera; family Cynocephalidae; genus Cynocephalus; species Cynocephalus volans. The sequence goes on from NC_084460.1 coordinate 176,107,367, forward strand.
TAGTGTTATTTGCTCTTTTTCCTTTCTTTGGTAGGTTTGATCAAGTTGCAATTCATTCCTTTTTCCTTGATAATTACTGTGGAATCTACTAAAAAGCATACAGGGCCTGGTTTTCCAAAGTCTTGCAGTTTCAAATATTGACCTTGTGAGGACAGGAAATTTCCCTCAGGCTATAAGTCTCTGTCGCAAGATAAGGATTGTGGCACAGCAGGTTGCTGGCTCAAAGACAGACTAGTTACTGATTGTTATATAAAGATACTGAGAAATTGCTGTTAAGAAGGAATGTTTGCTAAGATCAAACTGTTGTTGATAGGATGACTTAATTGCTGGAATATCACCTGGCTTGTTTCACTGAAAGTTACCAGTCTATACTGTTAAACTATAACCCCACCTATGTCTCTTCCTGTAACTTCCTGGTCTGGAAAATAAATGCAGGGAGAGAACCCCAATTCGGGGTTAATTTCCCAAAGAAAGAATGCCTCTCTCTTGAGGGTTCCAGGAGATTAACCACTTCAGGGCCTCTCACTGCTTGGAAGAGATGTGCTTTGAGTAATCCTTTGCATTTCCATTACCCAGGGGAAGTGGGGTGACAAATCCGTGGGGGGCGAAGCAACACAAAGCAACAAATTACTATGCATTTCCATTCTGTCTTCTTTTTTTTGGTTCTCATAATTCCATACATATTTCTCTACCATTTTTGAAAACAAGATACCAATTATTTTCCTTATCAAGATTCCCTTTATACTTCTCATCTTGACTAGCTGACTCTTTCAGAGTGTGTTTATCCACCTTTCCTACCAGCAAACAAGACCTTTGGAACTTTTACTGTGTATCCTCCAACTTCAACTCTCAACCCCAATACTCTGGTGAAAAGTTGAGAACTTTTGGTTCTATACTCCTGTTACCAGTTCTCTTTGTGGTGTGATTCTTCTTCGAGAGTCCCTATTTGAGGATAATCTGGGGATGTTGTATGTAAAAACTTGGGATCTGGAGCCAGACTGCCTGGGTTTAAATGCTGCCTCTACTGCTTCCTGATTTTGTGACTATGGATCAGTTACTTATCCACTTTGTGCCTCAGTTTACTCCTTTATGAGATGGGGCTAACACTAGTACCATTCTCATAGGAATTTTGTGAGCATTAAATTAGTTACTTCACGAGAAGTACTTAAAACAGCACCTATTGCAGAGTTCAATAAATGTTAACTTCTAAACACTTTTATACACATTCTAGATATTAGATTATTATTCATTTACATATATTATCAACATATATATATTTGTGTGTATATATATTATATATGTATGTTTATCTCTCTCTGTGTCATTTCTTTTTCTTCTTTTTGTCTCCCTCTGTCCCTTGGAACCTCTGCTATGGTTTATACAGGCATTTGATTTGGATATAGCATTCTTGGATTGTAGCCATTTTCTTTCAAAATCCTTTCCTTCATGATTTCCATCTATTTATATTTTTGCTTTGTGCTTTAAGATATTTGTTCCATTAGATATTTTACACCACTATTTTGGGTCTCAACATAGCCTTTCTTTCCTCCAACTCATCTCATGCAAAGTTAGTTGGAAAATTATCATTTTTAGCTCTAAAATGTTTTTAGACCTGAATTTGGACTTCCTTCATTGTTTTCTTCTTGACATTCCCCTCCATCTCTATTTCTCTTGGCAAGTACTAAATCTGACTGATTGCTCTTTCTCTCTGACTGCTGAGCCTCCTTATCTGTGTGTCTATTTTTCTTTGTCCACTCACTATGGCATAGTTGTGCTTGGTGGGATCTCCAAATGATCACAGCCAAAGCTCATGGGAAGCCAGAGGGCTTCCAGCCATTGCTGAGACATCTAAAAGAAAAGTCTTTTTCCCTTTCTTTTTTGCTTTCTCAACCTCAAGGTCAGGGAGAGCTTAGTTCACCTCTTGAAGGACAGGGAGACGATTTCCCTGGCTGTCCATAGATCCCTGCAGACCACATTGGATTTTCCAGTGCTGGTCTCCAGGTCCTTTCCCAACCCATAGGGGAGAATCTTGCACCAGTTCTTTCCTCTGCAACTCCCACAGAGCCCAAGGCCTTCCTTGCATTGCTACTCATTGCTAGACATTTGTGTGACCAGAGGAGACAAATGGGTTGGTCATGGAAGAGAAGGGAATACTTATTGCTGACTCCCTGAAAAGACCTCCAAAATTTCAAAATGTTGATAAAGCAAAGCAGAGTCTAAGTAGCATGATGGAGGCAGGAGAGCAAAAGTGACATATTTTATGGGGTCTGGTTTAAAGCAGGTCTTTCAATGTGGCAGGGGTAGTTTGGGATTGGGCAAAGCTAGTTATATAATAGTTGAGGATTGGAGACATAGCGAGAGTTGAGAAACTAGTCATGAAGCATAAACAATCATTTGATGAGCCTGGTGGAGGGATCTGTTCTGAGAAGGGGGTACTTAATGAGAACTAGTGAGTAGTCTAGTGTTTGGATAGATGAATTTGTGGGGATTTCTGGAAACACTCAAGTTATTTGCAGCTCCATCACCCCGATCAAGAGTTTCCTGGGGGCTGGCTGGTTAGCTCAGTTGGTTAGAGCACATGACTAATAATGCCGGGGTCCAAGGTTTGATCCCTGTACTGGCCAACTGCAAAAAAAAAAAAAAAAAAAAAAAGTTACCCGGAGTAGTAAAGTGATGCTAATGTAGACAGTGAGCTGTGTGGTTGCAGATGGTGTCAGAATTCAGAGGTCAAGATGAGACAGCATTCTTCCGTACTCCTCTGCTGCCAACCACAGCCTCCACAGGGGCATCTTATATTTTGTTCTTTTAGGATCAGTGTTTCTGACTTTAGGTTGTACACAGAGCAATCATGCCATTGAAAGGAATTCCAGTCCAGATCAGAAGGACTCGTTGTCTCATAAAAGACAAACACAGAATAGATTTGGGGTCAGGGAATGCTCTTTGGGATCCTCATCTGGTCCCTGATAGTTCTGAGTGGGGAGACGGGTTGGGGGACCTCTTAAAGAGACTGTGGTTAGCTAATTGATTAAATACTAAAAGACATAGAGGCCCTTACTGGCCAATCAAGAAATTATAGTAGTCCAAGAACTATGTGATCCCACTGGCTTTACTTAATCCAATCAGAAAACATAAAGTTGTTTTATCAGAGAACTCTAAGATTCTTTAAAACCATTTATTTTGAGATAATGTTTACGTCAGCATCAACTATTGGGTCTGTTCCGTGTTGCTCACATTGCTCTGCTCTGCACTGGGCAACGGCATTTGGAAATGAGGAGTGTGCTTTGTTTAGAATAGCAGCTTCCATGGTTTTCTTTGGAGGTATCATTTCTGCTGAAATCTGGGTGGTGTTTTCATTGACCTATATTTGGAAGTTAATTTTGCAATAAATAAATGAAAGAGTTTTATTCTGATTTTTAAAGATCCAAAGCAGAGCGTAAATGGAAACCTAAATGACAGAAAATAATAATAATAAAAATAACATCAACAAAATAATAATGCTCAGAACCTCCATGGTGTAGATCAGGCCCTGAATTCATGGGGAATGTCCATATTCCATCATAGATTTCAGTCAGCAAAGTGAATCACACAAGGTTACCTTAGAAGGCGGGTGTGCAGAGGGTTGGACAGAAAGCTCCCAGAGCCATGGAAGGCCAGATGCTTCTTTCCACAGGGAAGTTGACCTTTGACTCAGAGCCCTCAGGAAATCTTGACTCTTTTCTGCAGTATTTGATCCTCAGCTGATGCAAGCCTTTTATTTGTGTTTGCCCATTGGACACTAGGGTGGTTTGGCTGTTTTCACATCTATAAAAGGCAGTGCAGAGTGCTTCCTTTGATGTGTCCCGCCTCTGCTGTGGCCTCGCTGTTCCTAGCTAACTTGGTCTTCCCCATGTAGGGCTCTGAATCCCACTCCTAAAAGCTCTAATTTGGGGATCAGAGTCTAAAATAACCCAAAAGGAATCCTGTTCAGCTTGTCATTTAAATAGCTAAGCCCCTGCCATGACCATTTAAAACCCTCTCACCTTTCATTTAGCTAAGCAGTTCTTTTTTCAAATTTGGCTTGTTTGTGAATACATCTCTTTTTCTTTATCCACGGCAATTCTGTATCTATAAAAAGCATTGATGGAAGAAGGAAAGAGTGAAATCAACATTCCTTTTAGTGAAGGACCTTAGTTGGAATTGCAGAGCTATCAGGGAACTTATAATGGCTTCCAATGTCTCCCTTGAGTGCAGAGGAGCAGAGTGGTCACAGTTGTGAAACCTGGGTGTGAAACTGACTCCAACAATGACTGGCTTTTTGACCTTGGGCAAATTATTTAAACTCTCCTTGCCTCAGTTTCCCCATCTGCAAAACAGGTGTGATGATAGTTGTTACATCATAGACAAGATTGGTTGCATAATTTGTGGAACTCCTGGCAAATTTCAGTGAAATGAAAATACTGGTCCCTTGTTCAAGTTTTAAGATGGGGCAGCAGAGCAATAAATCAAGTGTGGGCCCTTCTGAGCATGGGGCTGTGTGCCGCTGCCCAGGAAGCTGACCGTGCTTATAGGACTATTGTGAGGATTAAACAAATTATTGTATTTAAAGCACTGAAAATAGTGCCTGGCATATATGCAATCTATGTAAATGTTAGTTAAATCTAAAAAATGATGGTTGAGAAATCTGTACCAGAGATTGTTACTAGCTCAGAATAACACAATGAATTGGTGGTAAAGCCAGATTTAGACTATCTATTTATTTACATATACTCTACAGTTTTCTTCAATGAAGTTCATTCATTCAATCAGTTTTTTTTTAATGCTTTTCTATATTCCATGCACAACAGCAAACAATGGCAATATGTAGTTCATGAGTCTTGTTTTTATTTATTACATTTTTATTTACAGTGCTACAGCATGCTAGCATATACCTCTAGATATATTAACTACATCATTGAAAAGGCCATGAGATTCTTACCTTACAAAGTCACATGAATTTAGAAGAGTCAAGTAAATGATATTGGGATCTTGGCATCCAAATATGAAGAAAACCTGTAAGAGTAAATATTTTTAAAAGATAAATTTAAATATAAATGATGGATTTGTTTTCTTATGTGTTAAGCCAGAGCATGATTGAGATGACCTAAAAGAAGTCATGTGCCTCAATTCTTTCCTATGGCCCATGCAGACGCAAGTGGAAAGACATAGTTAAAATGACTATTTTTTTTGTTCTTAATGTGTCCTTAAAGAAAATTATTGACAGTATCTCAGATCAATGGCAGATAAAATTTTCTTAAAATATTCATTAAAAAAATCCCAAAGAGTGCAAAATACTATTCCGGCTGTATTCTGATTCATCTTTATTTACTTTTTCTTGGTAAAAAAGGAAATGTCATTCTTATTCATTGTGAATTTCAGAATCTAAATTTGGAAAGATAATTCAGAAGCATGCTAATTAGGCTCTGCAGAGAGTTCTTTAAAAAATTTGAATATATAAATAATTTTACCATTCAGGGTGTAAATTAGCTATTGTAATTAGTCCAGAAGGCTTTTTAAAGCAATACACTGTATTGTGTTCAGGAACGATTTCCCCATATATAAATAAATTCTATTTTCATGAAACTCAGACCATAAAGGGCCCTGCAGTACGGACTTGTCCAATTTAAATTGTATGGATTAATTTGGCAACCTGTGAAATATCACTTTGATTCTTATTAGGATCATGCTCACCTTGAATAAGGCTTTTTGTAGTTTAATAATGCATACTTTTATCTCAAACACAAAAGCATCTGTGAAATCTGTCCTAACTATATACTTCTTCTAGTTAATATAATATAATATAACATAAAATATAAATATAAATGATAAGATTTGAGATTCTAAAATGTCAAAAGGAGATAATCTCCTGTCCTTCATTGAGATTTTTCCGTTCCAGGAAAATGTCAGTATCTATTTGTGGACTCTTCTAGGAAATCTTCTTCATTCCCATTTAACTGGAGCGGTGATGGGAAGCTGTTCCTTCTCTGATGGACTTAACGATGCTATTTCTGTATCTTGTTTGAGAGGCTGGGCAGCCATTCATTTGTGGTTAATACTGTCATTCTTAAAATGTATCTTTAAGAAGTGGACGGAAATATCTGAAACTCCATTTTAGTTTGAATGCTATCACTGCTCAAGTACACACAGAACTGTCAGCAAAATGTTGTTTGTGTTCAGCAACTCTTATAAATTGAAAGCAGCTTAGCAAAAAAAAAAAAAAAGGAAAGAAGGAAACTGACAGGTGTCTTATTAGGCATTAGCTATCAGTCATTTTTGTATTTGCACAAGTAATTGACACTCCACTTTTAAACAAGGATTGCGCATTTGCATGCTTTCAGGAAGAAGTCCTGATGGGTGATTCTAATCCACTATTTTAGGATGTGATGGCTTAATTTGAAAAATGTTTTGATGAACAAAACATGATCTCTTCCTTGTCACTTTTCTGGATGTCCTTAGGTTTCACAGTATAATCAGGGACTGAATGGATTTTGCTTGGGTACCAAATATCTGATGACTAAGTGAGTTTGGCAGCAAAATTGGAGATTTTGTTGGTAACTGGCTTCAACAGGAAAAAGAAGTGGGATTATCTTCATTCTTTTCTTGCTGATGGCTGTAAAATGTATTTTTGGTTTATTACAAACTAGTTGACTCTTTACTGAATCAAAACCAGGGAAGGAATTTTGTGGATAATTATTTTTTCACTTGGAGGCTGGCTCCACCTAAAATGAAAGACTTCAGAATTCAATTTTAAATCTCTTCCAGGTGAGGAAGCTGAGGCCCAGAGATGTAGAGTGATGATCTCGAGGTGACTAAATGAGTTAGAGACAGACCAAGATGAAAGGATACTAAAACCACTTTATGCCATTCATGAACTGGAGTTCTCTATTATCTGTGTTAGTGACTCTTCCCAGTAAAAGGCGAATTGCAAAGGCATTTCCTACCCCCACTGCACCTCCATGTCGTTTTACTTTTGACCCTACCTCTAAAAACATTGGCTATATCTAAATTGATAATCAAATGGAAAAGGTTGACTTGGTGACTTAAGAAAATACCCCCGCCATCAACAACAAAATGTTTCCGTATCAGCGACTTCTCGTTTGGACAATTGCTGCAACTCTTCATATCATTGGTCTTTGTGACACCATTCAGGAGTGGGGTCATACCCCAAAGTGATTGCACACTTTGGGTGGCCTCTGTTGTCACCCTACAACCAACTTTGAGTCCATGCTCACTACTTCTTTACATCTCCAATATACACAACTCCGGAGGCCTTAGTGAATAATATGGATTTTACTGTAAACTGGACCCTGAGCCTGCAGTGTTTGAAGACACCAAGAGAGGTTCGATGTGGTCCCGTTGTAGGGAGGGTGGAGCATGAGCTGGGCACAGAGGAGAAGATGACAAATTATGAAACGCTTTGAATGCTGAGCCAAAGACGTTGTCCTCTACGCAAGAGTGAGTCAACAAATGGATCTTTAACCATTTTAAATAAGTCCTACATGCGCGTACATTAAAGAGTCAAATAGTTCTGCAAGATCTGTTACAGAAAACCCCAGCAGGACTCTGCCTTCCTTCTTCCTGTCTTCCCTATTCCAGAGGTAACGACTGTCTAGGTGATCATGTTGGTCTTTACGTCCTACTTCTATATGGAGTGTTTGCATGACTATTTCTGGCTTTTTTCCATCTGGGCCATTATCTATTGTCTTCCCACCAGAAAGGACGAAGCTTTGGCTGTCTTGTCCCTGCACCTCTACGCCATCTCACACACAAGCACCGTGCCTGTGCCACCTCCTTTCAACAGTGTAATTTTACTTAGATCGAAATTCAGTATTTACATTATTAAGCTCATGTGAGTGCTATTCACAGCTTTTAGTCAACTACGATTACTTTTTCTTTGCTACAGACTTTCAGCTCTGCCCTAGAGTTTATTGTTTGTTTGTTTGTTTGCTTTTTTATTCCATATACTTGTCACAAATTAAAAAAAAAAATTTTTAGCCCTTCTGCCAATTGCCTAAATCTCTTTTCAATATAGTATCACTTGAAGAGTCAGTCTATTTCTTATTTCCAATGCATCCATTTCTGTGGCCTTCAGACCTGCTTCTGTAGGACCTAGGGACGGGCTCTATTCCTGGCACACAGGGTCACTCTGTAATTTCCTTTCACTGCTGTCCTGAAGGTCATTTTACTCTCTATGTGTTGGATCTTTCTGTTTCCTGTGTTCCAGGCTTCCTCTTTCCTGGCTGACTCCAGTAGCTTTCAGAAAAACATGCACAGGATATAAAAAAATTTAAATACCTTAATCCTAAAACTTGATGGATAGTTTGGTCAAGTATGAAACTCTAGGTTGGAAATAAGTTTTTCTTTAGAAAATTGAAGATTAGCTCCATTTTCTTCTAGTTTACAGTGTTGTTATTAAGAACTCCAGAAACATATCTGATTACTGATTCTTTTATGAGATATTTTTTTCCTCTTTGAAGCTTGATCCTTTGTTTCTAGTTTTGGGAATTTTTAATTCTGTCCCTTGATTCATATCTTAGTCATTTTTGTGGGAACTCAGGAAGCACTTTCAGTCTGGAAATTTATGACCTTCAGTTCTGCAAATATGTTCTTGAATTATTTCTTTGATTTCCCTATCTCAGTGTTCTCTATTCTCTCTTTCTGAAGTTCGTGTTGTTTAGTTGTTGAACTTCTTGCACTAGTTTTCTAATTATTCTATTATTTTCTTTTCTATTTTTCATTTCCTTATCTTATTGCTCTACTTTCTGGGGAATTTTCTTAACTTCATGTCCCACTGTTTCTTTTTCTTTCTTTCTTTTTTTTTCTGTCCTTTCCTTTATTTGATTTCTGAATTTAAAATGTGAAAGTAAGATAATCATTAAGTAGTTCAGATAAAAGAAAAGCGTCTTTACTTGAGTTCCACATCGGGGCTATTCTAACCTACCTTAGCTCCTCCCAGAACAAGTTTCTGCGTACTTAAAAAATTATTTCCATACTAACTTCATTTAAAGTCATCTCTACCACATGTCGGTCCACTAATCATGAGAACAGTTCTCATACATAATATATGTACATAGATTCTAATGCACAATAAGATTTCTCACTGGAGCAAATTTCTCTGTGGAATGAATTCTTTGAGGCCCAATAAGATAGGAGCTTCTAGAAAGCTTTTTATAGACTCATTGTATTGATGTTTTTTTCACTTATGTGGGTTCCCTGATGTTCCACAAGAGCTGATCATTGACAAGTTTTTCTAATTCAGACACTTGTAAGGTCTTTCCTTAGCTTTTTTTTTTTTTTTTTTTTTTAGTGGGGAGAAGGAGGGTGCTTACCCAAGTGTAGTAAACTGAATTGTGTCCCCCCTAAACTCCCTGAAGCTTAAATTGTGTCCCCCGAGTCTTATGCATTAGAAACTTAGCCCCCACTGTGACTGTTAAGAGGGTGGGAAATCCTATTATGGTAATTGAAAGGTGGAGCCTTGAAGAGGTGATTAGGTTGTAGGACTGTGCAGTAGTGAATGGATTAAAAATGGTGGTCAAGGTCGTGGTTCTGAGGGTTTTTAAAAGAAGAGAGTATGTCTCTCTGCTCTCTCTGCTTCTACCATCTTGCAATGTGAGACCCCTGAGTCACTGTTGCCACCACCAGATGGACTTTGGACCTCCCAGCCTCAGAAACTGTAAGCAATAAATGTCATTTTTCTTTATAATTACCCAGTTCTGTGTATTTTTTTTTATAAGCAACACAAAACGGACGAATACACCAAGTAAGGGTCTCCAACTAATGCTTTTGCCACACTGGAAACAAATATACACCTTTTCACCAGTATGGATTCTCTGATGGGTAAGAAAGTCAGAGTTCTGTTAGAAGCTTTTTTGTACTTGCTGGGGCTTTTCCCCAGGGTGGGTTTTCTCATGTCTAGTGAAATGTGCATACTGTCTGAAGCACTGTTGACACTGAAGGCATTTAATAATGCTTGTTCTCCAGTGTGAATTCTCTTGCAATGAGGAGGGTTGAAGCATTGCTAGAAAGCTCTCTCATGCTCGGCCGGCCCGTGGCTCACTCGGGAGAGTGCGGTGTTGAGAAAGCTCTCTCATGCTCAATGAATTTGTAAATTTTCCCATCTGTATGAATCCTTTTGTGAGTGATCAAATTTGAGCTTGGACTAAAGGTTTTCCAAAACTCATGGCATTTGTAGAGTTTCTCATTTCAGTGACTGATAAGGTGTTTTGTTAGGTGGCTCTCTGGGCAAAGCGTTTTTCACATTTCCTACAATTGCAGGCTCTTTGGTCCCCACTGAAGTCTGAGCTCTAAGGAAAGTCTGAGATTTGTCTAAGGTTCTTCATCTTAATGAGTTCTCTGACACATAAATACATTTTAAAAATGGTATTATAACTTCTTGTAGTGGATTGAATTACATCCCCCTGAAACTCACTGAAGCTTGAATTGTGTCCCTCAAGTTTTATGTATTAGAAACTTAGCCCTCACTGTAACTGTTAAGAGGGTGGGAAATCATATTATGGTAATTAAAAGGTGGGGCCTTGAAGAGGTGATTGGATTTTAGGATTGTGCAGTAGTGAATGGATTAAAAATGGTGGTCAGGGGCTGATTCTGAGGGGTTTAAAAGAAGAGGAGAGTCTATCTTCCTCTCTCTCTTGCTCACTCTGCTCTCTTTGCTTCCACCATTTTGCAATGTGAGACCCGTGGGTCACTGTCATCACCACCAGATGGACTTTGGACTTCCCAGCCTCTGAAACTGTAAGCAATAAATTTTGTTTTCCTTATAAATCACCCAGTTTCAAGTATTTTGTTATAAGCAACAGGAATGGACTAATATACTACTTGTCTGGTCGAGACATTTGTGAGGCTTCCAATGCATGGGGAGGGCAGAGCTCAGATCTTTCTCACCCACATTACAGATAGATGGTTTTTCACCAGTGTCTACTGTCTGATGCTGAAGAAGGGCTGAGCTCTGGTGGAAATGTTTATCATGTGCATTGTATTTATAATGTAGCTCCTCTGTTTGTGTTCTCATTTTCTGCTGGGCAACAAAGTCCATAGCTAGGAGAAAGCCACTCTTACGTGTAGACCACCGATGTGGTTTCTCCTCCATGTGAATTCTCTGATACTCAATAAGGTCTGAGCTACAGCTGAAACTTTTTTTCACATTCAAGGCATTTAATAGTATGAGTGTGAGTTGCCTGGTGCCTAATTAAGTTAGCACACTGCCACTTTTTCTTTTAAGTTTTTTATTTTTGGTCTCATGTTTTTCATTTCTAAAAGCCCTTTTTGGTTCTCTGAATATTCCCTATTTATATATGCAACTTCTGTGACAGTGTTAATGGTAGCTTGGGGGATGTTTTCTTCTTCTTGTTAGGTCTCTGTTTCCTCCAAGTTATATTTTGTTTGTTCTCTACTTCTCATGATAGACACTTTCGTCAGATGTGTGGGCATCCTTGGTTGTTTGCTCATATATGAGAGGAATGGGATTGGGGGGTAGGGGGGAGAGAGAGAGAGAGAGAGACTCAGAAATTTTTGGAATTGTGAATTGGGCTTGCCAACTGAGAGCACCATTCTAAGGCATACCGGCTCACCAGTAGTTAGTGAATTCCACTGTCAATATCCTCAGGTCTTTCCTCTTTGGCTGGTCAGACTCTCCAGAGAAGACTCTTCCAGGCTCTCTTAATCTCCATTTTCAGTAATGTCCCACCTCCTTCTACTGGGTCTTGTGGTTTTCCATCTGAGACTCTTTTTATATACTACAGAGAAGAACACACCAATTTTCTCTGGGGGTGGGGCAGAGTGATCTCCTCACTGAGCAGAGTACAGGATGGAATCTGAGGATCTTCTAGTTCTTTTCTTGTTTCCCTACCATTTTATTATGAACATTTTCAAACATATATGAATGTTGAAAGAAAGTTTTATAGTACATACCAGTATATTCACCACCTAGATTCTACCATCAACATTTTAATACATTGCTTTGTCCATCACTTTTCATCTATCCATTTCTCTATCCATCTACCAATCCATCTTATTTTTTGATGCATTTTGAAGTAAACTGTAGGCATCAGGAAATACCCCCTTAAATACTTAAGCATGCATGTTATTCATTGGAATTCAGTATTTGTTTATGTTTTTTTCTTTTGATATAAAATTTACATACAGAGGCCGGAGAGATGCAGCTGGGGAGCAGAAGCCCCTGGGGGGCCCTGAAGATGCCGTGGGCCTCAGCCTCACCCACTGCCCACCGCAACCAGGCCAGCAAAGGAGCCAGCCATGGGTCAGACCCACCCCCCCTTCTTTCCTTGCCCCCCCAGCAACATCTTAGAATGTACTTGTTAAATTAAAAACAAAAATTATATACAATGAAATGTATAGATCTTAAGTGTACATTCTCCTAGTTTTGACAAATGCATAGATCTGTGTACCCCAAACCCCTGTCCTGATACAGAATAGCACCATCACATGAGAAAGTGCCCTCATGTCCTTTCCCAGTCAATCCCCACCCCCATCCCTCTAGAGGCAATGGCCTCTGATTTTTTTCCCCACCATCAGTTAGTTTTGCTTTTTCTAGAACTTCATATAAATGGAATGATACAGTGTGTGCTCTTTTGTGTAATGTTTCTTTTATTCAATAAACTGTCTTTGAGATTCACCCGATTCACCCGTGTTTTACATGTATCGGTAGTTAGTCTTTTCTTACTGACGAACAGTGTTCTGCTCTACGAGTATACCGCAGTTTGCTTATCTATTCTCCGAATGGTGAACACCTGGGATGTTTCCAGTGTGGTGCTGTTATGAATAAAGCTGCTCTGAACATTTCACACATGTCTTTTTTTGAAGACATGTTTTGTTTCTCAGGTAAAAACCTAGGAGTAGAATTGCCAGGTCATTGGATAGGTATGTGTTTAGTTTTATAAGATGCAGTCAAATTTTTTTCCGAACTGGTTGTCCTGTTTTATGTCCTCAACAATGTATGAACGTTTTGGATTTTCGATATTCTTACTAAACTGTTGTTAATGTCAGTGTTTTACATCTTGGTCACTCTGGTGTGTGTAGTGGTGTCTTGTTCTGGTCTTCATAGGCATTTGACTGCTTCTGAGCAATCTTTTAACCAGTCTTTCTACTTTTACCTCTTCCTTTACCTTTACTTTTAGAGGTACTTGTTGCTGCCAGTTCCTGAGCTTTGGGAGGTTTTGTAGTGTAATCTGTTTTGGTTCTCAATTTTCCTCTCTGTAAGTTTGATTGAGCTCTCTCTGGTCTACTAAACCACTTTTTTACCACTCTTCGACCTGCTTTCCAGCTCACAAATTTTGTTCCTGTTATCTCTTTTACCATTCTCCCTATCTTTGTGGATTTATGCCTAAAAGCAAAACTAAACTGATAAAAATAAACAAACAAAATGATTACAAAGATAACAAAAACTTTAGTATCATTTCAGTAGAGTTTTGGAAATAGAAAATATTTTAGCTTCCATGTTTACCCCAAAGTCTCTTTAGGAATAGGGATGTGGATCTTGGTTTGCAGTGCCTGAAGCTCACAAAATATTGCCTGAGATAAAGGCTATGAAGTTGGGAATGCCCTCTAGGACACCTTACTACTATGCGATGATGGACAGCCCTTCACCTTCATGCTGTCACGTGGTATGAGTTGGCACAGTGGGTGATGGGGATAATCCTGGAAGCCATTTCTACACTGGGATAGCCAGAAATACTGAGACAGAGATCTACATAAATATATGTATAGTAAATGTTTCCCCAACTCAACTTACTGTTAATGAAATAATTCAAATTCCCTCAGCGATTCCATTTTCATCCAGCACAAGAAGAAGTGTGACAGAGGGAAAGTTGAATGGTAAGAGACAGCAGTCTTAACTGCTGCTTGAAATATCTCACGTTTGCAAACTTTACAGATGTGACCCTTTGTAAGGGTCCCCCCGACGACCTTGGAAGGGGTTTGTCTGAGTGAGTGTCCCTGAAAACTGCCTCTGCTCAACAGATGATTTTCATTCACCAGAAAGCCGTGGCGATTCACATGTCTCTTCTTTTTTTTCAAAAGATGACCAGTAAGGGAATCTTAACCCTTGACTTGTTGTTGTCAGCACCACGCTCTCCCAAGTGAGCCATGGGCTGGACCCTCATATGTCTCTTCTTAAAGGAAGGTAAACAATGGTGGCTGTGTGGAGAATGAACTAGAAGAGAGTCAAGACAGGGATTAAATGGTGAATGAAGTTACCACCTGGATGTTGTGAAGCATTTCTGAGGAAGAATTCACAGGATTTAGGATTTGGTGGCTAATTCTTCACGGAGATGAAGTTCTGAGTGAGAAAGATCAATGAGTTTAGGAATTTTTCCTAGCTTCCCTCTACCTTTCCTTTAAAATTTAAATGCTGTAAATCCCTACTTTCTCAGGATCCTGTTCTACTTTCAATATTTGGTTGGTATACCTTTCTTCCTGTGTAAATTAAAGTTAATGAAGAAGCTAGTCATGCTGGAACACTCTTTCAAGGTGTGAACGTCTAGCATGAATCCTCTTCTGTTTTGCTCTCCAGTCCAAAGGCATAACTCTCTTTTCCTGGGCCTCAGTTTCCTTAGGGAGTTATATTAAGATCTCATTCCACCCTAATAGTCTGTGTTTCTCTGATTGCTAATTGTAGGGACTCCATATTAATTCTTTGCATAGGGAATAACTCACAGTTTTATTCATTGGATGAGGCAATCAGATTTGTATCTACCAGTATTAAATCGTTAAAATAAGCAAACCTTTTGGAACTTCTCGAGACTCTGCATTTCTCCTTCATGAAGAAATGTCTTCTCGAAACTCCCACTCTGGCAATACTGGAAAAGTCATTTCCTGCAAAGGCTCTTTGAGCCATATGCCTTTGCCTTGGATTGAGTGCCCCCATCCAAACTTGACCCCCACTGTGACAGTGGAAAGAGGGTGGGAATTCCTATTATGGTAATTGAAAGGTGGGGACTTGAAAAGGTGATTAGATTGTAGGATCATGCCTTAGTGAACGGATTAAAAATGGTGGTCAGAGGTGTGGTTCTGGGGACTCTAAAAGAAGAGAGAGTCTGTCTTTCTCTCTGCCATGCCATTTTCACAATATGATACGCTGCACTCACTGTCACCACCACCAGCGCCTTCACCAAATGTGTTCCCTGGACTTTGTATTTCCCAGCCTCTGAAATGGTAAGCAATAAATTTCATTTTCTTTATAAATTATCCAGTTCTGTGTATTTTGTTATAAGCAACAGAAACAGACTAATACAGCCTTGAACAGGATTTTGGTGTGTCAACAAAGAGATTTGTTTTTGGCAAACACATTGGCTTTAATACTTTATGAGCTCTGGAACTTTGGGCAAATTAGTCACTGGAACTATGTCTCCATTTATTCCTCTATAAAACAAGAATGATAGTAGCTCTCTTAAAGGGGTGTTTTGAGCATTTAATAACATCATGTGTATGAGAAGAGCTTAGATGAATGCCTGGTGCATATTATTTGCATAGGTCATTTCTCACCATCTATTTCAAATGAGAACGTTTCATGGGACTCTGACATATTCTACTCTTGAAGGTATTAGCATAGAAGTTTTGAGTCCATCTTTCTCATTCCTCCTTCCCTCCCTCCCATCCTTTTTGTAAGATATATTTTTTTCCTCAGGTAAAAATGTAAAAAGTCTAAGAGTGGAATTGCCCCTTCCTTCCTTCCTTCTTTCCTTCCTTCCTTCTTCCCTTCCTTCCTTCTTTCCTTCCTTCCTTCCTTCTTTCCTTCCTTCCTTCCTTCCTTCTTTCCTTCCTTCTTTCCTTCCTTCCTTTTCTTCCTTCTTTTCTCTTCTCTTCTTTCTACCAGCAATTTATCAATTTGAGGAGTAATTCCCTCCCTACACAACTTCATGATTGTTGGTCCCATGGTGCAGACCTCATCTGTTTAAGAACGCTTCTCCTAATTCACAGCAAAGGACATGGCACTAAGACTTGGCCAATGACTACCTTACCCAGGAATTCTGAGGAAAAAGATTTTCTCTTTCAATTGGATTTGTAAAGTTGGTAGGTTATATGTATAGGCAGCTGGCAGCAACCTCATGTGGAAACTCCACCTCAGAGCTAACACAGAAGAAAGCTGATTCAAGAGGTGGAAGAAGCCAGTTTCCTGATGATATCATTTGTGCCTGTGGATAAATTCACTTCTGAAACTAGAAGGCCCCTGGATTTCCTAGTGTTATTTACCAATATCTTTTGGTCTTCCAACAGGTATCAAACTGGTTCTTAACTCCTGCAACTAAAAGAATCCTGAGCTAAACTATTTTTTTCTTCCCCCTCATTCACGGTGGTGGTGGTAGAGGGGTTTGGTTGGCATTTGGTCCTTTCTTGCAGTAGGAAGGTTTCAAGTAAAGATGTACACCTAAAAGGTGGTGGACCACAACATTTAATAGGCCATACAGTTCAGTGTTTGGGATTTTTAGAAATAGTTCAATGAGTTTCCTTAAAGAAAGTAAAGATATGACCCTAAAGCCGAAGCTCATTTCAGAAATGTCTGAAAGGCACTCGGGATACACCTGTTTAGGTCTTCTGATTTTAAGAGGGTTGTGTTTGTGGGTAAATTATGGTTAGATAAAAAGGAGATCCACGTTTATGAACAGCAGGTGCTCAGTGCTTTCCTCATAATAATGGCCAAGGATGTCATGGGTACCAATCTAGTATGAGTTGCAAAGCAGTTTACAGACAGAAAGTCCCACAAGGACCTAGTCACCCTGCATGTAGCTGCATGGGGAAGAGCAGCCCAAACAAAGCTGCATTGCAGAATGTGTCCTATGTTCCTGTTTTGAGCACCTGTTTGATTCTAGGAAAGCATTCTGTCATGTTAAATTCATGTGATTAAATTGTATTTTCAATTTGTTGTTTTATTTTTATTTAAATTATAAATGGTTTTATAAATTTGTAAATTTGATTTTATAAGAGTTTTATAAAATTACCGAACAGTTCAATGGGTTAGGGCAAAAATGATATAAGGTTGATCATTCTGTTACCTTAAGCCTGAAGTGAACTTGGATTAGGAGACGTGGCTCCTAGTCACCTTTAAAATGAAAGGCTGTGACTATGTGTGATCAGAAATTCTTACACCATAGATACATACAATTTTTATTTGTCAATTAGCAAAAAAGTTCTGGGGGAGCTGTTGTTTTGTTCCTGAGCCTCGATCCTTGCTTTGTGGTCTTCCATTATACTGACAAACAGGTTTAAAAAGAAATAACAACATCATGAGTAAGGACTATGAAGACACTCCTCTGGGAACCTGGAAAATCTTACCTGAGGCTTGACTGGGGTCCGGAGCAGGGGAAGGAGCCACTCAATAGGACACTGGCACAAGCACAGCTCACAGTATGCAGCAGTTCTTCACAGTGCTTTGTCACCATGGCCTGCACATGCAGTCCCATGAACCTACTGGAAGAGGCGCTTATTCACTTGTGTTTGTTTCAAACAGATGTATTAATGCTTTATAGAAAAGTTGGGTTAATAAATAACTTTGGGACTTTCGCTTCACTAACTGAGAAAATTCGACACATTGGAATTTTTTGTGGGGATGGAGTTGGGAGAAATGAATGGAAGAGAGGGAACAGAGAGTGGCAGAAAATGAGAAGTTCTTTTTCTCCAAGAGGACTCTGCCTGTGCCATATGGCACTATGGATAGAGTTATGCCTTGGTTGTCCACTGGATGTTCATGCTGGAGTGGTTAGCAAACTATGACCTGTAGGACAAATCTAGGCTCCTGTGTGTTTTTGTAAATAAAGATTTATTGGAACACTGCTATGTGCATTTGTTTCTGGCTTTTGTCAATAAAGTCAGAGCTTGTTCATTCACATACATGTTGTCTATGGTTGCTTTTGTGTTAGAATGACAGAAATGAGTAGTTGTGACAGAGATTGTAACAGCCATGAAGTGTAAAATATTTCTTATCTGGCTCTTTACAGAAAAAGTTTGCTGACCCTTGGTTATAAAGAAAGACTGATTACTTCACCATAATGAAATATTTCTTTGTTGGATATATAGGCTACATGTACCACATAGCAGTAGAGAGCTAACTTTAAAGTGTTGGTGAAAATGTCTTTTAAATCATACTCTAAGTGCTGTGCATTGCCATTGGAATCGCTTTTTTGTATTTACAGAATCCTGGACTCGCCCCAGACCTATGGAGTAACTGGCAGAGTCTGGGAATGGGGATTTTTAAAAGATATAAACTCAATAATCAGGCAAATTTGGGAACACTAGCCTGGAACAAATATGCTTATTGAATCATATTGAAAATACAAAATGCTTATTGAATTATATTGAAAAATTGATATCACGTAATCATGACAATAGTCTATTCCATGAGTGCATTATAGGCATAATTCAGAAGCAAGTCAAGAGCTTATTATGTGAAAAGATCCTTGAATACAATTAAAAATAACTTTTCAATATATAGGATCATGTCATCTGCAAACAGGAACAGTTTGACTTCATCTTTTCCAATCTGGATGCCCTTTATTTTCTTCTCTTCTCTGATTGCTCTGGCTAGTACTTCCAACACTATGTTGAATAGGAGTGGTGAGAGTGGGCATCCTTGTCTAGTTCCTGTTCTTAAAGGAAAAGCTTTTAGCTTTTCCCCATTCAGGATGATATTGGCTGTGGGTTTGGCATATATGGCTTTAATTATGTTGAGATACTTTCCCTCTATACCTAACTTATAGAGGGTCTTTGTCATGAATGAGTGCTGAACTTTATCAAATGCTTTTTCAGCATCTATAGAGATGATCATATGGTCCTTGTGTTTGAGTTTATTAATATGGTGTATCACATTTATTGATTTGTGTATGTTGAACCAACCTTGCATCCCTGGGATGAATCCCACTTGATCGTGATGAATAATTTTTCGTATGTGTTGCTGTGTTCTGTTTGCTAGTATTTTAGTGAGGATTTTTGCATCTATATTCATCAAGGATATCGGCCTGTAGTTTTCTTTTTTGGTTATATCTTTACCTGGTTTTGGTATCAGGATGATGTTTGCTTCATAGAATGAGTTTGGGAGATTTGCGTCCGTTTCAATCTTTTGGAATAGTTTGTAAAGAATCGGTGTCAATTCCTGTTTGAATGTTTGGTAAAATTCTGCTGTGAATCCATCTGGTCCTGGGCTTTTCTTTGTTGGGAGCCTTCTGATAACAGCTTCAATCTCCTTTATTGTCATTGGTCTGTTCAAATTTTCTACGTCTTCATGGTTCAGTTTTGGGAGCTTGTGTGTGTCCAGAAATTTATCCATTTCCTCCAGATTTTCAAATTTGTTGGCGTATAGTTGTTTATAGTCGTCTCGAATGATTCCTTGTATTTCAGATGAATCAGTTGTAATATCGCCTTTTTCATTTCTAATTTTTGTTATTTGAGTCTTCTCTCTTCTTTTTTTTGTTAGCCATGCTAATGGTTTGTAAATTTTATTTATCTTTTCAAAAAACCAACTTTTTGATTCCTTGATATTTTGAATTGTTTTTTGCTTTTCAATTTCATTCAGTTCTGCTCTGATCTTAATGATTTCTTTCCATCTGCTAACCTTAGGTTTGGATTGTTCTTGTTTTTCTAGTTCGTTAAGGTGAAGTGTTAGGTTGTTCACTTGCCATCTTTCCATTCTTCTGAAGTGAGCATTTAATGCAATAAATTTCTCCCTCAATACTGCTTTTGCAGTATCCCACAGGTTTTGGTATGATGTATCGTTTTCATTAGTTTCAATAAATTTTTTGATTTCCTGCTTGATTTCTTCTTGGACCCATATGTCATTAAGTAGAATGCTGTTTAATTTCCATGTTTTTGTATAGTTTCCAGAGTTTCGTTTGTTATTAATTTCTAGTTTTAATCCATTGTGGTCTGAGAAGATACATGGGATAATACCAATTTTTTTGAACTTATTGAGACTTGATTTGTGACCTAATATGTGATCTATCCTGGAGAATGATCCATGTGCTGATGAGAAGAATGAATATTCTGAGGTTGTTGGGTGGAATGTTCTGTAGATATCTGCCAATTCCAATTGGTCTAGAGTCTTGTTTAGATCTTGTGTTTCTCTACTGATTCTTTGCCTAGATGATCTGTCTAATATTGACAGTGGGGTGTTCAGGTCCCCTGCTATTATGGTATTAGTGTCTATTTCCTTCTTTAGGTCTAATAGAGTTTGTTTTCTAAATCTGGCTGCTCCAACATTGGGTGCGTACATATTTATGATTGTTATGTCTTCTTGATGGATCAGTCCTTTTGTTATTAAGTAGTGTCCCGCATTGTCTCTTTTTATGGTTTTTAGTTTAAAGTCTATTTTGTCAGATATAAGAATAGCTACTCCAGCTCATTTTTCTTTTCTGTTTGCATGGTAAATCTTTTTCCATCCTTTCACTCTTAGTCTGTGTGAATCTTTATGGGTGAGGTGGGTCTCTTGTAGGCAGCATATAGTTGGGTCCTCCTTTTTGATCCAGTCAACCAGTCTGTGTCTTTTGATTGGGGAATTTAAGCCTTTTACATTAAGAGTTGTTATTGAAAGGTGTTGATTTATTCCTAGCATTTTATTGGTTGTTTGGTTGTCTTAGGTGTCTTTTGTTCCTTGCTTTCTGATTTACTGTTTTGTTTCTGTGTTTGTTGGTTCCTTAGGTTGTAGATAGTGTTTTTGTTTGCTGGTTTTCTCTTCATGAATGCCATTTTTATTATACTAGTGGGTATTGATTTTTCTTGGGTTTTTATGGCAGTGGTAGTTATTTTTCAGGAACCAAACCCAGTACTCCCTTGAGGATTTCTTGTAAGGGTGGTCGTGTGGTAGTGAACTCCTGCAGTTTTTGTTTGTCTGAGAAATATACTATTTGCCCTTCATTTCGGAAGGATAGCCTTGCAGGGTAGAGTATTCTTGGCTGACAATCTTTGTCTTTTAGTATTTTGAAAATATCATCCCATTCCTTTCTAGCTTTTAGGGTTTGTGATGAAAGGTCTGATGTTAGCCTGATTGGGGCTCCCTTATAGGTGATTTGACGCTTCTCTCTTGCAGCTTTTAAGATTCTCTCTTTGTCTCTGAGTTTTGCCAATTTGACTATGACATGTCTTGGAGAAGGCCTTTTTGGGTCTAAAACCTCTACAAAAAAACTCTTGGAATTGATAAATGATTTCAGCACAGTAGCAGGATACAAAATCAACACACAAAAATCAGTAGCATTTCTTTTCTCCAATAGTGAACATGCAGAATGAGAAATCAAGAAAGCCTGCCCATTTACAATAGCCACCAAAAAAATAAAATACTTAGGAATTGAGTTAACCAAGGAGGTGAAAAATCTCTGTAATGAGAACTACAAACCACTGCTGAGAGAAATTAGAGAGGATACAAGAAGATGGAAAGATATCCCATGCTCTTGGATTGGAAGAATCAACATAGTGAAAATGTCCATACTACCCAAAGTGATATAGAAATTCAATGCAATCCCCATCAAAATTCCAAAGACATTTTTCTCAGAAATGGAAAAAGCTATCCAGTCATTTATATGGAACAATAAAAGACCACGCATAGCCAAAGCAATGCTGAGCAAAAGAAATAAAGCTGGAGGCATAACACTACCTGACTTTAAGCTATACTACAAAGCTATAATAACCAAAACAGTATGGTACTGGCATAAAAACAGACACACTGACCAATGGAACAGAATAGAGAATCCAGAAATCAACCCACAGACTTACTGCCATCTGATCTTTGACAAAGGCACCAAGCCTATTCACTGGGGAAGGGACTGCCTCTTCAGCAAATGGTGCTGGGATAACTGGATATCCATATGCAGGAGAATGAAACTAGATCCATACCTCTCACCGTATACTAAAATCAACTCAAAATGGATTAAGGATTTAAATATACACCCTGAAACAATAAAACTTCTTAAAGAAAACATAGGAGAACCACTTCAGGAAATAGGACTGGGCACAGACTTCATGAATACGACCCCAAAAGCACAGGCAACCAAAGGAAAGATAAACAAATGGGATTATATCAAACTGAAAAGCTTCTGCACAGCAAAAGAAACAATTAACAGAGTTAAAAGACAACCAACAGAGTGGGAGAAAATATTTGCAAAATATACATCTGACAAAGGATTAATATCCAGAATATATAAGGAACTCAAACAACTTTACAAGAAGAAAACAAGCAACCCAATTAAAAAATGGGCCAAAGAGCTAAATAGGCATTTCTCTAAGGAAGATATACAAATGGCCAACAGACATATGAAAAAATGCTCAACATCACTCAGCATCAGGGAAATGCAAATCAAAACCACACTGAGATACCATCTCACCCCAGTTAGGATGGCTAAAATCCAAAAGACCCTGAACGATAAATGCTGGCGAGGTTGCGGAGAAAAAGGAACTCTCATACATTGTTGATGGGACTGCAAAATGGTGCAGCCTCTATGGAAAATGGTATGGAGTTTCCTCAAACAATTGCAGATAGATCTACCATACGACCCAGCTATCCCACTGTTGGGAATATACCCAGAGGAATGGAAATCATCAAGTCGAAGGTATACCTGTTCCCCAATGTTCATCGCAGCACTCTTTACAATAGCCAAGAGTTGGAACCAGCCCAAATGTCCATCATCAGATGAGTGGATACGGAAAATGTGGTACATCTACACAATGGATTACTACTAAGCTATAAAAACGAATGAAATACTGCCATTTGCAACAACATGGATGGACCTCGAGAGAATTATATTAAGTGAAACAAGTCAGGCACAGAAAGAGAAATACCACATGTTCTCACTTATTGGTGGGAGCTAAAAATTAATATATAAATTCACACACACACACACAAAACGGGCGGGGGGAGAAGATATAACAACCACAATTACTTGAAGTTTATACGACATGCAAACAGAAAGGACATTGTTGGGGGGGAGGGGGGAGGGAGGTTTTGGTGATGGGGAGCAATAATCAGCCACAATGTATATCGACAAAATAAAATTAAAAAAATAAAAATAAAAATAAAATAAAATAAAAATAAAAAATTAAATAAAAATAAATAAATAAAAAAAATAACTTTTCACATAACAGTAAAAACACATTTACTGCTGAAAAGAATAAAAGTTATACGTATTGCTACCACCCGGAAACATACTGTTAATCTCTTAATATTTTGATGCACACACATGTCCTTTCTGGATTGAATTATTGTAATTCTATTGAATTCTTAAAATACCATTTAGTTATTTTGGGTTTCAGTTGTGGGAAGGGATTTCACTTGGGTTTTGGATTTGTTACTGTCTTGAAAGTGTCTGGATAAAAGGCCAAGAAATACAGCATTGCGCCTATGGGAAAAGAAGAGCTGGTAAATATTAATTATGATGGTGAAAACATTGAATTTTTATTATCAGAATTTGAGCAGAACACATTTAGACTATCTAGATGTATGTTTTTTTGTTGTTGTTTCTTTCTCATTGTTGTCAAAGCTGCAAAGGAAAAGATTTTCTTTAATTAAGTGTTTTCCTTTGCAACTCTTTACCAACTGGGCATCCACCACTCCTCTCTTTATGTAATGAGGATGCAGCCATTGACATTGCAGCCCATGTGCTGTGCACTCCCCAGGATCACTTTAACGATTCTGGAGAGTTCTCTGAATAGGTGCCATTGACCACATCACAGACGGTTATATTTCCATGGTGTTTAATAGGTAACTGTCCCTTTCTATCTCTGGATGTTTCCTCAAGATCTTTGATCACCAGTACAGAAGAGGAAGGTGCTACCTCATTTTGGGTTTTTCCATTCTGAACTGTCAGTTTCACTGGAATTCAGATGCTTCCAGTCACTGATTGCCTTGGCATTTTTAATGTTACCACCAGCATTCCCTTTTTTTTTTTTTTTTTAAAAATTCCTATATAAGGATGACTGGTAAGGGGATCTCAACCCTTGGCTTGGTGTTGTCAGCACCACGCTCAGCCAGTGAGCCAACCGGCCATCCCTATATAGGATCCCAGCCCGTGGCCTTGGTGTTATCAGCACCGCACTCTCCCGAGTGAGCCATGGGCCAGCCCTCACCACCACCATTAATGAAGGCAGAGCCAGGGGCAAATTTGGGAGCCAGACAAGATATTGTATCCACTTTCTCATTGGCACACATAAGATGCACGACTTTGATTTCCTTGAGGTTGAACTTAGGTCTCATGATGCAGATGCTGGTGTCAGATGAACCTGGGTGCTGGGGTGTGGAAGAAAGTTATACCTTTGTCTCCTTCAGCCAAAAGCTGAGAGTCAGACTTATTCATAATTAAAAAAATCAATTAACTCTTTAATACAGGATGCATCGTGTTGTAGTGGAAATAGCAGGAACTAGAAATTTAAAAACCTGGATCCTATCTGGGTTCTTTATTCTGTAATAATTATTTATCTTTGAGACTGCTACTTAAATTGTCTGAGCCCAGTTTGCTCATTTGTCAAAATCAATGACAATAATGATCATGAGTATCTTATGGGATTCTCTGGAAGGTGAATATGGGATAGTGGATAAAATATTCATTTGATAAATTATAATGCAATATGTAAGGTGATATTATTAACCATAAAATTACATCAAAACAGTAATAATAATTCCTGGAAAGAATAGGTTTATATGTGAATGTTCTAATTGTTTGAATCTACACAGCTTTATTGCTGTGTATATTACAATAAATTGGTCTTGCATTCATGAGATCAAGGAAATATGCTAAATCCTTTACTTAATGAATATTTTCTAGTGGTTTTAGTTTTACAGAAAAAAATGAGTGAAAAGTATAGTTCCCATCCCTCCCACCTATAATTTCCCCTATTACTAACATCTTGCATTAGTGTGGTACATTTGTTAAAATTGATGAGCCATAGTTTACATTAGAGCTCACTCTTTCTATGGGTTTTGCCAAGTGCATAAGTCACATATCCACCATTATAGTATCATGCAGCATAGTTTTACTGCCCTAAAAATCCCTGTGCTTCACCTGCTCATCCATCTCTTCTCTCTCCCTCAACCCCTGGCAACCACTGATCTTTTTAGTGTCTCCATACTTTGCCTTTTCAGAATGTCATATAGTTGAAATTTTACAGTATGAAGCCTTTTTGACTTTGCTTCTTTCACTTGGTAATATGCACTTAAGAAAAAAAAAAGAATAAGAAAAAAAAAATATGCACTTAAGGTTTTTCCATGTCTTTTTGTGGCTTGATAGCTCATTTCTTTTTATCTGTGAATATGTTGCATTGTCTGGATGTACCACAGTTTGTATATCTATTCACCTACAGAAGGGTATCTTCGTTGCTTCCAAGTTTTGGCAGTTATGAGCAAAACTGCTATAAACATTGGTGTGCACGTTTTTGTGTGAACAAAAGTTTTCAACTCATTTGGGTAAATACTAAGGAGTGTTATTGCTGGACCATATGGTGTGAACATGTTTAGTTTTGTAAGAAACTGCCAAACTGTCTTTTAAAGTGGCTGTAACATTTTGCATTTCCACCAGCAAGGAATGAAAGTTCCTATTGCTTCACATCCTCACCAGCATTTGATGTTGGAGGATTTTGGATTTTGGCCATTGTAATAGGTGTGTAGGGGTACCTCATTGTTGTTTTAATTTGTAATTCCCTAATGACATATGATGTAGGTCATCTTTTCATACGCTTACTTGCCATCTTTCTATCTTCTTTGATGATGCATCTGTTCAGGTCTTTTGCCCATTTTTTGATTGGGTTCTTTCCTGTTGTTGAGTTTTAAAAGTTCTTTGTATATTTTGAATACCAGTCCTTTATCTGACACATGTTTTGCAAAGGTTTTTCTTCCGGTCTGTGGCTTGTCTTTGTATTCTCTTAAACCTTATTTATTTTTAATTATTTAACCTCAACATTATGATCCAACTATTTTTCAGTGCTAATGACATCTAGGTTTATAGTTGTTAAAAAGGTTGAAAAATCCTAATGTATCATTCCTGTTTCCCATTGACTATTTTTTTGCGGTTGGTTGCATTTGTAGAATGAATCAAGTCATCAAGCCCAACACGGGCTCAACCTCAGGCTCACGTTCTTAACCGGGATCATCGCTGCTAACATCTGAGAGTTGGCTTGTGGCCTGTCCAAGTTGGCTGGGTCTCGCTGAACTGATTGGAGTGGCCGACATTTTTGCTGACTGGAGTCATGCTATCTTTGCCAGTTTGCTGGAATAGACACAGACACCGATTGGGTCATGCTGAAGACATTCCTGTCTTGTGAAGCAAGTCTGTTTGTATTTTAGGTTTGCCAGGACTAATGAATTAAAACATTTGGACTCTCTACAACTTGCTGTTTATCAATGCCTCTGACAGGAGGAGGGTTTTCTTTTGCTCTTGCTTTTTCTAGAAGCATGACAACATCCTGGCTGTTGGAGAGGGAAGGAAAGGAGAGAGGGGTTGTAGAGGGAAGCAGAACAGGGAGGTCCCGTGGGACGCTGGGGTCTGGGGCAGAGCAGGTAGCAGCGTGCTGCCCTGACAGCTGTCTCTGCTCCTCAGATTGTCAGTGGCTGCTATGCAGCAGGTGCAGCCTGGTCTCTCACTGAGTCTTTACTCCACAAAGGCAACGACTGGCCAAGGCAGTGGCTGGCCCTGGATTACACAAGTGCAGACACTCAACTAAGTGAGGTAAGGCAACAGGTGTGAAAATCGAACTAAATGTTCGGAGCACCAGCAACTTAACTACAGCTCTGTTACAGCCTGCAGCCGAGAGGAGGAATCAGTGGTCCGTTCCCCTAGGCGGAGTGATGGAAAGGCAAGTTGGTTTAGGGGCTTTTGTGGTCGATGCTGTGTGGAACTCAAAATCCACCCAACCTCGCCACCATCTTTTGGGAGGCAGACATATGTTCTCTGTGGTGCGGAGGGGAGGAGCTCTAATTAGCTGTGTTTATCATTTCCATTTCCCATAGCTGGAAACTGTACCAGAGATCTATTTACAAAATCCTGGAGGCAAATTTCCACCTCTTGTGCTTTATTTTTTGGTGCACAAAAGTGTAGGGAGATTTAACCAAAAGAGAAGTGCAGCTTTCCATCCTTAAATGTGACGATGAAGTGGTTTGGTGATTGTACAATGTGTAACAGTAAGACTTTTCCTTTTAGCTATAACTTCAAGGAGATTTCAATGGTTTGTTTTGTTAAATTTGAGTCAATTCTTGCTATTCTCCAGGAAGAAGTGGCTCACAAAATGCTTGATACCAAGCAGATGAGACTACACAGAAGTGTGTGATAGTTAAGATAAAACAAATCCTGAATCAAGCAACAGCAATTTCATATTACCCCTTTCTTAAATTACATGTTTCATGTTACTATTTCTTTCTAACTTAGAATTATGTGACATGAATAGTAGAGTGCCTTAGAGTTCATTGCTATTTGTAGTGTTAAATGAATGGGCCAAATATGACTCTAACTGGATGATAAACAGTTGCTGATTTTCCTACATGGCAATACTAGGTGTTTAACATAAGCATATTCTCTTTCATTATAATGGGTAAGACAATTCCATATATATATGTTTAAATTAAATTCCATGTATATATGCACTGACTTTGGCTCTATAAACAATTGTAAAAACAAAATTCAGTGTTCTGGACACTATTTTTAGGTAGAAAAATGTTATGGGAAAGAGTCAGAAGCCTTGCTATGAGAAAATGTCATGCTAAAGCAGTTCCCAGAATCTCACTAAGGATGCCTAAGGAGATTATTTATATTTTGCCATGTTTAGAGACATTTTCCTTAAAATATTATTCAGGTTTTTTGGTTTACATGAGAAAGAGAAAGAGAGTAAGAGGTTTGAGGGAAGCAGTAATAAAAATAGAAAGGTTAAATATATGTATTTAAATAGCAAAGAAATCATGTATTTATAACAATATCTTTTCTGAGTCCCTATGAGCATCAAATTATCAAATAAATATCTTGGTTAAAATGTATTTGTGCTAAATTCTCTTATTATAACACAGAAATATTCATGTATTTTTGCCTATCCCATCTTACCTGTAGGATGTTTTTCCATTAATTCTATCTTAGTTCACTAATTAAACGATAATTTAATAGATGGGGTAGAACATCAATAGGATATTTTTAAGTTTTGTCTTTTGCTTGTACCGTATATTGTTAAGACATGCAAACTTAGAAATGTTTGATAGATTTACAGGTAGTTAAGCAGATATTTAAAGCCCATAAAATTCATAAGATAACTGTGGTCATTGGTGTTCTTTAAATGATTCCATGATACCCTTTCTTTACCACTCTCAGATCAATAATTCAGATTCAATTTAGGCTTTTGAACATGAAAAGCTAGTTTAATCTGAAGCCGTCTGATATGCTGCTACGACTATGTTTCTTTTTTATTTGCCTCAATTAAAAATAAAACTATATGATCTTGAAGAGCCAGGAGTGAACTGGTCAGTGTAAAGAGATACTGAAAAAGTGAGGAAGGTAGGGATTTTTGCCACATCTCATTCATTCTAGAGGGATATTGTCAAAGCAATTTTTTTTGTAAGCCAGAAAAAAAATTTTAAATGGGGCAGGTGAATACTTTTGTTGTAGGAAAAGGAAGCTCAGAACTAGGAGTAGCATTTAAAAAAGAAGGCATTGTTTCTTAAATTTGCCCTCTAATTTCCAATCGCCTGTAAATGTTCAGAGTGATGATATTGGGTAAAGTGACAATAGTTCTCTCTTGTCCTTTTAGCTGGAAGACCCAGGAGAAGACCGAGGCGCAGGTGCCCACATGATCAGCACAGCCAGGGTACCTGCCGATAAGCCAGTACGCATCGCCTTTAGCCTCAATGACGCTTCAGGTACTCTGCTCTGGGAGAAGGGGCTACCTCCCTCATGTCCCACCTTTTTGTCATCTTTTCTAATTCCACCCCTCTGTGGAAAATTTATAATTGCATGCTTGCATGGCCTGATGATGGGGAGTGTGATATTTCATCATGCATTGCTAGGTGGTAGCTTCCAGAAATGCCTCTGGTAATGCTTCTCCCACCTTGAATCCATTGGTTGTTTTAGCTCATTTCTTTCTTTTTTTCTTCTTTCCTTATTTTAGCTTTCTTTTAGAACAAAATTCATAGAGCTATAACAATTTTTAACGATAGCAAAGTGTGTCATTGTTAAAATTGCATGAGGAAACGTTTATGAACAGCTGGCAGTTGGTTAGGTAAAATAAAAATATCACTGTCCCAGTTCCAGCAACATTTGCTGAAGCCTAAGTTTGAAATTCTGGTTTCTCACTGGTGCTCCCACACTTCCGGCTAAATAAACAAGTGTTCAGCAGGAGTGATGAATGGGACAGGTGAGGCGGAGCCTCTTGAAATAGTAAGGTCTGAGGTGAGGCTGCCGTACTTAGATCCCTTCGTCACAGCTCCCCTCAGTGACCTCTTAACACACATATTAAATTTCAGCACCTTTGAACAAGGGATCTTGTGTGGTGGGAGGTCATACTGGTGAGGAAGGGAAGACTTGGCTCTCTTCCACTGGCATTGGCCATTGCTCTTAGCTTAATGTCATCTGTTAAAATTACATGCTCAAACAACTTTATCATTTAAACTTTGAGTCTTTTGAGGACTGACTCTGTATCCATGTATCTATGTGTCTGTCTATCATCTCTGTCAGTGCCAATGTAGGAGTGATGCTTTGAAAGGTAATGATTGAAAAGGGACAGGATAATTCCAAAATAATGCAAAGTAAGGAGCTGGGCTCTGTGAAGTCTGATGTCACATGGCCAGTGCAGGTTTGAGGTTACTATACCAGGTGATTACATAGGGGACACATTTACTCTGTAGTGTCCTGAACTGTATAGCTCCCAATAGAGGATGTATTCCAGAGCAGGAAAAGGTGAAGCTTTTCCAGTACTCTTCATACGACCTGCTGTTGTACTGTGTCCATACTTGGGGGTCCTTCTGAAAGATAGTGGTGGGGAGAAATCCTCCCAACAGGCAATTCAGTCCACCCTAGTGTGGAAATGACAACTGCTATTAATTGTATTTCTCTTTTGCACTAGGCATTCACTTATATTATTTCTGACTTTTAAAACTACCAGGCAGCATAGGCATTAGCATTTTCTATTTACAGAGACAGAGACTGAAGCCCAGAAATTATACAGTTAATGTGGTCTAAATCGAGTTTAGATCTAACTCAGGTTCCTACATTTGGAAATCCGAACTCTCTCTGTTGTTCCGTGTTGTTGCTTCTCTAAAAGGGAATAGAAAGCCCCTCCTGTTTTTATAATTTTCATAAGTGCAAATTTTTAAGGAGTAGTCAGTGTTAAAGAGGCTAGTTCTTGACACACATATGCAAAACCAAAATCCAGGGAGAGAGAAGATGTATAATTTCCTTTCTTCTGCTCATGTCCCTTATGAGCAGAATGAGTCCTGTTACAATCAACAGCCTTTCAAAGAAAGTTTCAGTATATGAAGCTTGTTTATCTCAAGCAATATTATTAGATCATAATTTTGGACTAGACAAATAAATGTACTGTTCCTTCATTAACATTTTAATGGAATTTAACTTATGTACAGAAAAGTTAGGAGAATCTTGATCTTTGAGCGGTATGAATAGACTCCTTTTTAAAGTACAAGATGTACAACTTGTAATTAATTTGTCACCGTCCTTTGAGCTCTCTTGGTCCCTGACTGGGATCTCATGCATGTTTTCATCAATCACTTTAGATTGATTTTTTCCAATCTTTGTCTTCTCTTTCAAATGTCTCAGAAATGCCCACCTTTGAAATTCATGTTTTTAAATAGGTAACTTCAAAAGGGGTTATACTTTATTTTAAGTAATTCCTACCCTCTGGTCCCACAAAAAGATGCTTGTGAAGGTGTGAAGAATCTACAAAAATGAGATATTTTTATCTGATGATCATTGTGTCTCTCTATCTCTAGAAAGAGTACCTAACTGAAGAATCTAAGGCAGGACCTGGGATTCAGTGTTTCTCAAGCTTGTCTGATTAAAATAATCACCTGAGAGCACACATCAAACATACATGTTCCAAGGCCCCATACCTGTATATTCTGATTCAGGAAGTTCATAACCTCTCTAAGAGGAAGCATAAAACCCTCTCCTGTGTTTATGCATATTACAAATGCAAGATTTTAAGGCATAGTCAGGGCCCAGGACTCTGTATTTTTGCATGCACATGAAATTGCGAGTGCACAAAAAGATGCTTTGCAGATATTTGGGGACACTCCCTCTGAATTCTTGAATAAGGAGCGTGTGGAGTGTCACCCAGAGCAGCACTTGCCATCAGGCAAGCTGTGCATGCCTTTTGAATTCCAGTGCATGTGGCCTGCAGACCACACATTTGAGAGGAAAGCATTCTAGACTTTCTTAGTAAATAGGGAAAGTAAGGTGGACTTTTGGGGAGTAATTCCATATTGTTGGATTTATTGTTGTCAATGAATAAGCAGAATCCATGAGGAAAGGAGATATCTTTGCTTGTGAATGTTGACATGTTCATTTCTTATGAGCCTAATGTAGTGCTCATTCCTTTCAGTCATTTTAGGACAATTTTTTTTTTTAAACAAATATTCCTGACATAATTTAGGATAGAGGTTAAGGACAAAGGACTTTGGAGTCAAAGAAGCATGGTTTCTAGACCATCTCCATTATATTTGTATGATCTTGGATGAGTCATTTGACCTTGCTGAAATTCAGTTTCTCATAACATGTGGATGGTAGTAACTCACAGGGTTGTTGTAAGAATCAAATGATACCTTATAGGTAAAGCAGTTAGCAAAGTGCTTGATACAAATTAAGCACTCAACTTGTTCCTGTAATTAGCATAATCGGGGAATATTGAGGCATATATAAACCACTAAGCAGTTGTGTGTTGCACCTATGGCTCATACTTCTACTTGATGTCAAGGTAGACTTTATAGCAGAACTGACCTACAATTATTTAGGGACTGGTTATTTAGTTAGTGAATTGTGGGTGTCCTGCTTTTCCTCTGATCAATTAGCTGACCTCTCTTTATTTAGTTTCTATTTTTCCAGCACTCTGTCAAAGGTGGGTAGGATGTGTAAAAGAGGAGTGCAGCAAAATTTTTGCCATGGACTTTACTTGTATAAGGCAAAGAGATTTGGAGAGAAGTCTGTGTCACTCAGAGCAGTTGGTAACAGCTTCTTGGAAGAGGTTATAGTCAAACTGGGCTTAAAGATGGGTAGGGTATAGAAGACAGTGCAGGAAAGGTGTCATTTCTGCGTACCAGCTATAAGAAAAGGGTGCTATGTATTTTTTAACCATTTTTCTTCCTTTTCCCACCGAACAGAAAGCATAAGCAAAAACTAAGAGTCAGGAAGAGCCTGGTGTGTTCAGAAAATACCTTAGTCAATTGGAGACGAAGTCTGAACTGTTGAGTAGTAACCTACTGTCCACTAAGCCCTGCTCTGGGCCAGGATAGTGCTGGAGGCTTATGTAGAAAACCTGTTTAGGTAATAGTAGACTAGAGTTAGCAAGACAACCTTAAAAGTTAAGCAAAAGAGTTTGGACTTTCTCAGAAGCACTAGTGTCAAAGTTCTTAACCAAGGGAGTAATACGATGAAAACAGTAAAAATCTGGTGGAATCATCTGAAATGTGGAGAGATGAGAAAATGAAAGAGGCTTTTTATAATGGTACAGAGACAAAGTGATGAGGGCTGGCTTAGAGAAGGGATGGGAAGACTGAATTTTGAGTATATTTTGAAGGAAGAGTTGAAAGAACTTGGTAAAAGACTGTACCTGGTGGATCCGAAGTTGGTCATTGTTTATTGATAGCAGAATAAGCCACAATACTTCAAAGAGACTATTGATCACCAGGGGTTTAAATGAAGGAAGCAAGGTATTTGGGGGAAAATATAGCCCTTTAAAACACAATCACCATTTCTAGTCTATCATATGAGCCATTCATTAAGTGATACTTAGCTAATTGTAATTCTGGAGGCAGCAATCCCTGTCTTTAATATGCTGGTGGTATGATTGATAGTTCTTCCTAACTGGGAACTCCAAAGAGTTAACTTTGTACACTGGGGCCTTCAGGGAGTTAGTTTTGCCAGTAGAAAATGTGTGGAAGAGAAATATGAATTCCACCTCTTGGGTTGTTAGAGAATCACTGGATCTTTTCCAAGTAGAGAGAATTTAGAGTTGGACATATATTAGGATTTCGTATTAATTACTTGCGAGTTTTCTTTATCTTCAGCTAAGCTAAACTCTGACATACTCTCATGTAAATTTAGACCTTGGCTTTGGAGTTCTCTCTCTCTCTTTTTTGAAAGTTTTTAGTTTTTATTTAGAAAGAGTCAAGGAGAGTGATGTCAGCCCAAGCTAGTAGCTTTTAACATTTTGTTTTTAAAAAATTCTTTTCAGCTGTTAGAATTTTTCATATCTGGGTACACATTAATCATACGACATTTAGTTTTGAAAAATTCAGGACATATTCCATCGGTGTCTCTTTTAAATAATACCCTTTTCTCTTCAAATATCTGAGTGTATTGTGTGGTAGTGGGAATTAGGTGGAGTAGCTGAATTAGCCACCCTTGAATCTAATTTCACACTCTGGGTATGGTGTGAATGTCTTGTGGCGTACTGGCTCTTGGCAAAATTGTGGTGCAGGTGAAGTCTCTTGTCACTGTCCTCTTCTTTCAACTTTTTCTATCTTTGGTATTATTTGCTTTTCCCCCTTTAGAGCTTGAAGTTTTCTTCTCTTTTCTCCGCACTCTTATTCCTTGTTCTCCAGAATGACTCTGGGAAACCTCATCACAGTAAGCCACAAGTAAATATTGAGATTTACCTTTTATCTCTCTCTGGATTTTTTTTTGTTTGTTTTTTTACATATCCACAGGTGACTCAGTGGAAAATCAAGGGATAAAATTCCCACTGGAATTTTACACACTAGACAACTTGGTAAGGAAGGTGTTTGGGGGACTGGGGACTAAGGCAGCCATTTGGAATTCTCTCAAGTCACCTTCTGTCCCAAGCTGACCTTACATTTAAAGCTGCCTCAGCATGCAGTGACAACATTCAAGGCCGAGTGGGAGGTGGGTGTCTCCTTATATTTATATCCCTAATGGAACACAGAGTTGAGAACTATAGTGGCATCTTAAGTATCAAATACTTTTAAAATCAATGATCCAGTATCTATAACCACTTGTAGTTCATTATTCTGATATCGAATAAAGATGCTTTGAGATATAATGGAATTTATTGGTTGGAATCTGTTGCTGTAAAGGAAAGCCAGAAAGGAAGTGAATGTTCATTGAGTACCTAGGTACTTTTACTTGTGTCATCTTATCAAATTAATACTGGCACCAACCAACCCTATGGGAAGGTATTATTATACCCATTTAACAGATGTGAAAATGTTGGCTAAGGGATGGTAAGTAACTTGCCTCCAATCAAGCAGCTAATACGTGGTAGAAAGTGTTTCAAAGCCAGATCTTCAGGGCTGTTTTTACTTCATTACTCATTTAGAGGCAGGGTCTATGTAATAAGAGAAAAGCATGAATGTTCCTGACAGCGAATAGCTTCCCAGTGGCCATGGGAGATGGTGGATGAAGATTACTTCTGGTTTGCTGTTGCTGGAAAGAAGAAAAGAAGAGGCAAATTTTATTTGGTGGTGTGCTGAGGAATACATATGCTACTAACAGGTCTTCTTGAGCCAGATATTTTTGGAAGAATGAGTATGTTATAAGCTACGTCAAAATGTTCTGACAAAAAGATAAATCGATAAGATTCACAAAATGATAGCGACAGTAATAGAGAATAGATGAGTGTTTCCAAGAAACATAAAATCTGTCCTGAAACTAAATCAGATCTGTCTTTGCAGAGAAACATCATTCGGTCTATTGATGCATAATCTTCTTTGCCAGATAATTTTAGGTACTAGTTAAGGTAACATGGTATTTATTAATTATAAATAATTGACAGTCCATGAGTTGTCATACCAAATCTCTACCTTTATCGATATCTGTATTTATATTGATATCCACCTATATATCTATACTTTTAATTATATGGGCCCTGAAAATCCAGTGTATATTAAAGAATTCACATCTCTAATGTTTAAGCAAGTGGCAAAGTTTAACAAAGCTTTTCACATCTTACAATTATGTGATGCTCTAACAGGAACCTAGGTATCTAGAAATTTTAAAAAGGTTTTTTGATATATTAGATATATGGGTTGGCAGCCTTATATCATTTATTTTATTCCTAAAAATTAAATATTAATCTCAATTTAGATTTAGAATAAAAATACTCAAAGCCCATTCATGCATAAGTTAAATTTTTTACATATATAAATATTTTACATACATATATATATGTATATATTTCATATAGAAAGTGTTTGCTTTGGTAGGAAAGTAAAGGGAAACCCTTCTTAAATCAGATTTAAATAACGAGAGTAAATGCACAAGACCTGAGCTTACGGCTGCCCCAGGGAAATCTCCCTTAACTGGCAGAGGGAGGACTAAGTAATTAAAGTCCGTGACCCTGACCTTGAGTGTTCTTTTTGTATTATTCAGATGATGAAGAAGAATACCCCCAACTCCTATCACTACACACACACACACACACACACACACACACACACACACACACACACACACACACACACACACACACACACACACACACAGCTGCTTCTTCTCCACATTACCCCTTTGGTCAGGATAAAGGAATGAAAAGTAAATTCAATTACATTAAACATTCATTATTATTACTGATTATTTCCTAGGTGCCACGCTTTAAGCTAAGTGACTGACATATGCATTCCTTTATTAATAACACATTTCTGAGACAGGAAATAGCCTGCCCATTTTGCAGAGGAGAAAACTGAGTCTGAAAGAGAGTGGGTTGATCATTCACATTCATCCATCAAAAAGTGGCCAACCTGAGATTCAAATGCAGGTCTGTCCTACTAAATGTTGTACTGACCTGCTGTATCCTAAGTGGTTAGGAGTCTTCACCGGCAGACAGTTCTCAGGAAAGTTTGGTATGAGTCTCAGCACTGAAGCCGCTGCCCAAACCCACTTGCCTCTCAAGTGTCAGTTTGCACCTGCAAGACAACCTCCAGGACACCAGCATTAAGACGTCAAACTGCACATAGGACTAGTTACGTAATTTTGGAGACGCAGTGTGAAATAAAAAATGCAGAAATCCTTGTCCAAAATTATTAAGAAATTTGAGACACTATAGCAGAGCATTAAACCAAGCACAAGGCCCATCTGGGCACAGGGCTCTGTGTGACACAGGTCACATGCCCACGGAGCTAGCTCTGACTACAGAAAATATAGACAGATGGAGAGGATCCTGGATAAGGCTGCCTCTTATATTCTGGTTGGGGAGTGAAGGGGGTTTGGGAATGATCTCTGAGAATGGCTTCTACCTCTCCTGAGGTCTTCTCTGTGTGACATTTAAGCTCTTTCTAGCAAGGATTTAGAGTTTCCCAGCCTAGACCCCAATAATGTCTATGAAGGTGAGTCCAGGGTTAGATAATTGACTCCAAAGTCCAGTCAAGATGTTGTTTAGAACAAGGATTCTCAAACACTTGTTTGAAGGCCTGTTTGGGCTTTAATGAAGTTTTCACCTCTCTGAATAAAACCAAATAAATAAGGACATGGTAATGGGGTTTTTTTTGGTATGTGTTTATTTTTGTGTGTAAAGCTAAATTTATCCAGTACGATGGATACTCTTTTATTATAAGATTATGTTTGTCTTATGATTTTGGTGTTAAAATGTTCTCTCTGTCATAAAGAGACAATGATACACAGCAGTTGTTTTTGAATCATCTTTACTAGCTAAGTGAAATGTTGGATGTCTAAGGCATGATTCCCAATATTTTAGGAAAAATTTTACTGGTTCATGAAATACAAGTGGACCAGAAGGTGAAGGAGATCAGAGTGGACAGAGCCCTGGGCTGGGAGACACCCTTTAGTCTTATGGAGTCACTAACCTTGAAGTCTTGGGTGGCTCCTTTCTCATCATAGAGTGCTTGTCTTTAGCTCTACCCTTAGAGGACTGGACCAGATGCTTACTTAGCCCCTTCCAGATTCAGCATTCTCTGATAACTGATTGCATAGCTCTCATTGCTAAATAACAGTGAGGATTTGAATTACAGCCCCAATGTGTCCCATTTATTAAATTCGTGGATACACAGAGAAGACAACTTAAGGGAATCTGAAAACAGAATAACCACGAAAGCAACCCAACAGCTGCTCAAGAGATGTTGAGACAAGCCCATCATAAAATGTACTATGGTATGTCATAATGGCTGGGATACCAACAGGAAAGTTCCATCTTAAGGACCATTGGCTTAGTCACATTGTGTTTGCCAAACAGGCAGTGAACATCTGCTTTTTTTTAAAAAAAAAAAAAAAGCAACGAAAAACTTCTTTAATTCTTTATATCTCATTCTTTAAAAAATTCCTTAGGGTACATTTTACTTGGTACATTAAGCCCACAGTGTCATTTTGAAAAGGAAGCTTCAAATACTTCCTTTATGCTTCAGAAAATATGATAAAGTGATTTGCCAGTTCATCACAGAGTTTTAGTCCCTGCCTTGCATGTAATGGGAATCCAAAAATATTTGGTAGATACATTTTAGTAAAAATGTACTTGCACTGTGATTTTTTTCTTATCATAAACATACCTGGCAACTGTTCTCCTTTTTTAAAAAAAGAGCTAAATTTTCCAGGGAGTCTCTTGTATAGCTACTGTACAGTCTAGTTTGTGCTTCTGGAATTGTCAAAACAAACTTAACTGCTCTCAAGAACTCTGATCCAGTATCATTGTCAAAATGTTTTATAACGATTCGGCCAAATGCTTGTGGAACAGCTGTGCTACTAGTCTGCCTGAGTCATTTTCCTTCTTTCCTTTTGGCCCAATCCTGTGATTCATCATTCTGCTTTTAGAATATTTGCCTATTTTTAAAACCAGTCAAAGAAGGCAGCCACTGTTTGAAAGTAAACACACTACGCATCAACTTGGGGCAGCTTTGTAAACAGCTTCACAAGCCCTGAAATTTCTGGCTGGCAGGGATGCCAGCTAAACCAGATGGCATTGAGCAGTGACATACAGGACTGGCTTTCAGACTTGGTAGTCTCCTTACATCTGTCTTTGATTTTCTTGTTTCTGTTGCCATTTCCTGCTTGGGTTAATCCAACTTGATCTATTCTTTAACAAAAGTCTTACTTTCATTTTGCTTGTGTCTCTAAAACATCTATTATATATTTATTTCTATGTGAATCAATTAGACTTTTATTTCAACTCAAGGAATCCAGTCTTAAGCCTTTATTTATCTACAAAATTGTCAGTATGGTCACATACATGTGCCCTTGGCATGGTGTGACTATAAATAGTGATGTAGATTTCCGTTATGGACTCCTTACTAGGTATTTGCTATTCTGGGCCGTACTAGGTATTTGCTATTTACATTATTATAGTAAAGCAAATGAATAACTTTTTTTCCCCTTTTTTATAATTAAGCAGGAAGGAGTGTGACTTCACAGGGCCAAGGCGGATTAAGTCTCAGGAAGCCTTGAGTTCCATTCCCGGCTTCCTTCTAGAATTCTAGAATGCCCTGTCTGCTCTTGTACTTTACAGAAGTGTTTTGTCCTTCCAACAAGTGCCTGCTCGCCTATGATTATTAGGGTTGGGATGCCAGAGTATAATATGTTCCCATTTACTTGTGCCAAATTACTGTAGCCTTGGACTCCACAAGCTAAAATAATCATAATGTCTACGTTATTGAAATTGTACTGAAGTAAATTTAAATGCACTTAAGACCCAAATCAGTTTTACAAAGTATAGCTTTTATAATGAAGGCTACCTCTAAAAGGTCAGTGGTGACAAATGGATATTTCTGCATTTTGTCCAATTCTTTGCAAATGATGGGGTGAATTTAAAAAGCCATGGAAATTGGCAGAATTTGTCACTTCTAGTTTGAGTAGGAAGAGAGCATTCAGAGGAACTGGGGGTTGGACTCATTTCCTTGGAAGACTGTCCTCCAGCCTGCAGCAAAGGTCTTAGAAGATCTCTCAGTTTCTACTTGCTCTGTGAAGCTAAAGTTAAATAGTGTATCCACTGTCTGGCACAGGGTGCAGCTACAAAATGGATTTAAATTTGGTGTTTCATTGTCATTATTTTAAGCCACTTTTAAATGGGAGTATCAAATTATGAATCCTTAATTCAGCTAAAATATGCCAGAGGCAATTAAGTGACATTACTCTTGAGGTGTTTGGCAGAGGTTAATGCCATCCTTGTTTGAATTGTCTTTCTGGTGATTATCTTTGTTGCTTTCAAAGAAACATAATCCCTTAGGAGCCAGGAGTGTCTTGTGTACTGTATTTTATTCTGGACTGTGCTATCAGTGAGTTGGGAGAGGAGGCTTGTTTCTGCATCCAGTATGGCCTGTTTCACTTCCTCTAGTTCAAAAGGAACATCAATCAGTTTTTACCAATAATCTTGATTATCATAGCGAGAATATAAAAA
The DNA here is from genome assembly GCF_027409185.1 of Cynocephalus volans. NCBI lineage: Eukaryota > Metazoa > Chordata > Mammalia > Dermoptera > Cynocephalidae > Cynocephalus > Cynocephalus volans. Next base: position 176,146,883 of record NC_084460.1, read on the forward strand.
TCATGATCTCTCCTTGTTTTATTATAATTTAGAATGGCTTTGGTTTTTAATTTGAACTTACATTTTGTACTTATTCTCATAGTCCTATGTACTGGGGTAGGGGATGGGAATGAATGGCTCATGGACCCTCAGAGCCAGAGTCTGCCTGGACATTCGGAAGTTCTGCTCACGAAGTGGCTGTCCTCTAACACCAAGGCCAGGTCAGCAGTATGCTCTTGAAGAGATTTCAGGGTGATATGGGTGTTTTAGGCCAAATTCCTGCCAGATTGCCTTGGATGCTTCTGAGAAGTGCATTTTTTAACCCAGCAACAGGCAATGAGTCCGTTGAAGTATTGCTCAGGAGACCTTTCAGGCCTCTGAGCATAAAGTTGCCCCAGCTCTTGGGCTCAGGCTCTCCTGCAACAAAGCTGTGGATTCTGCCTCAGGCCAGGAGTGCTGCCTGGTACATTGGGAAGAATCACCCTGTTTGGGTTGCAGCCTGTTATCCACTGTATTCCAGAATGAGTTTCTGGTTAACTGCTTGTTAGTAGTGGTTTGCGGTTAAGAGCAAGGGACAAAACCGTCCAAGTCTACAACACTGGAAGTCATTCAGAACAGAACAAATGCCTCTGTTTTTTACTAACATGTTCTTCCATCCGATCAAGGTTGTTCTGGCCACCTCATTAGCACCTTGTTAAAGCATTTTCCTGCATATCATCTTTGATGGTTTTGGCTATTGTGAGAGTATTGAAAGACAAGCAGTCCTTCTTAATTGGAGAGCTACCAGAGTGGACATTTGAGGATTCTGATATTTGTCTGCAAAATGTGGTCAGGCCAGCTATGTTCTTTATACTGCTATATGTACAGAAAATGAGCTAAGTTGTCTTCTGCATTCTGTCTGTCCCCAGCTGAAGTGAGGAAAACAACTGAAGCAGTCTATATGAACAGTTTAACTATGTGAGTTCAAAGATGGTCCCCGCAGGGCAACTCTCATGAGAGAAAGGGCTTTATGGTAAACAATCATTTTGTTTTCATGTTTTAGATGATACACCGCCTGAAGACCCCATTCCTTTGGCCTTTCCAGAATTAGACCAGCAGCTCCAGGTAAGGATTTTTCTAAAGTCTCTTTTTTTTCTTCCTTACAAAGTATAGTGAGCTGGGGAGTGGCCCAACGAGGAAAGACTGACTTGGACACAGAGCGGAGGGCTTTTAAGTCACAAGGTTTGCATTTCTGGAGCTCTAAAGTCAGGCTGAATCCCACATGGAGTGCTCCTGGTCATCTGACTATGGCACAGGACATCAAGAGCTTATAGTGTAAACTAGCTCCTATTTTTATGGAGTTCTGGAGCCTGGGGAGAAGACTGGCCCTGCTCTCCTTTTCTGTGGCTGTCTCTGGGCCACTGCAATTCTGGCTCTGTTTGGGTTAGTGATTTTAGCTCTGCAGAGAAAATTTGTCATGTGTGCCAAGACTTTGCTTTCTGTACCCCCTGCCCCTTCCCCAGTTCTCAGACAACTTTTAATGGAATACAATTATTTCAAGTTAAGCCTTCTGAAAATTGTCTATTTTGACCCATGAGAAAAATATTTTATGTGCATGGTTTCTGGATGATCTATCAAAAGATATCCCATTTTAACACACCAGATTATTTGAAAGGAGTTAATTTATGACATTTTATTTTTCTTTAGATGATATGTGGTGATTCCAGGTAAAGATGGCTTTAGGAAGAAGTTCTGACTAATAAACCTGGATACTGGCCTTGGGTCAGCCATTCACTTGACTACCTACCTTTGCAGTCACATTAGATGAGGCTAACAGAAGTCTTGAATCCTGTACACAGGCGATTTGCTTACTCTCCACTTTTTCCCCCTAAATATTGATTTTAAATACATTTAGGAAGGGTCTGAAAACTTCAGTTCCCAATAGGCCCTGTCGTTCCCTATTATCTTATGCCTAGCAGCTTTTCCCATTTGTAGGTGTGCCTGGTGTTCTAAAGTCATTTGAGTTTAGGATCCCTGGTCCTGAACAGCCCTCCACAGAGGCGGGGAGAGTCAAGAATGAGCCATGCGCAGCCCAAGACGGTGCTTCTTTTTGTTCACTTCAGTTCTTATCTCGGTGCCCGGTGCACTGAGTTAGCAACCTGGGAACAACCAGGTCAGGTCTGAAGAGCTGGTGCTCCACTGCTGGAGCCTCTACAAACCAAACTAGAGCAGCTCAGGTGTGACCTGGCCTTTCTGAGGAGCTGTCATTTTTGCTGCGGCAGCAGTCCTGGGCATTGTCATCGTCCTTCAACAGAAAGGCCACTCAACAGAGCAGTGTCAGTTATGTAGGTATCACTGGAGATTGTGGAGAAGGCGAGAGGGTTATATTGACTATCACACAGCTGTCCGAAGATAGCTCTGTTATCCCCTAAAATGTCCTCTCCAGCTGTCAGCCATCTATCTGCCTCTTCTCCTGTCCTCATGCAGGGTCTTCCACCCAGCTCTCCTGGTTCCTGATGTCTAACCATGCTACCCCTCCTCCCCCAACCAATACCCCTTCTGAAGGGCAATTCAACCATCCCTCTGCTTTCTCTCTGGTCTGCTCATACGGCACATGACATTCCTCCTTAGGTTCTATCCTCACAGAGGGTCTGTGTGCTGCTAGTGATGTAGTTGAGATTATAAAATAATAATTATTCTCCACCTTCCCTGCCACCATCACAGTTTTTTCCCTTTATTTTACTGTTACTTAAAAGCTACTTCATTACTGTGGAAATTAGATGAGAATAAGAAGTAAACGTGTTTTGAAAATAAAACTAAAAAAGCATATTTAGGTTCTTGTTTCTGCATCAAATTACGGATCATTAATTCTATCTTTTTTGTATTGGAAAAAAGTTTTGTTTTTTTTTTTCCCTTTGGGAACTTCAACGGTCTTTCCTGGCTTGTGTATCATTCTCCACTGAATTCATAGCACCCCTGGCAATTATCCAGATAATTTTTCTGTTAAGGCATCGCTAGGTCCATTTGAATTTTACAGCTTTAATTCCATTTGACACACATTAAAAATTAAGTCTATTTAATTATTTTACTCCAATGATACTATTTTATCTTCACTGATCTTTAATAGGTTAGGCAGTTGAGAGGGTGATTTCTGGCTCAGGGGTTTTGATTCCCCCTCCGACCTACCCCTCTTTTAAAATATGGCACTGCTTTACCTCTTTGTGAACAGACAGAATGTTACCAGCATTACAACTAAAAGCATTTTAGTAAGAGCTTGCTTGTTGGGTGAAGGATATGATTGAGTTTGTCACACACATTTACCAGTTGCCAAGACATTTGGTTAGGGTTGTCACTGTCTAGAGCAGTTGCCTGTTACATTTACTCTATACTCCAGGGCATGAGTGATGAAAGAGCAAGATGGTGAGGATGGAGAGGGGAAAGCTAAGACAGAAAACTACGTCTCAAAGCAGATTCTTATTCCCATGCTTAGCATAAGCATGTACATTTAAGCCATTCCGCAGCAGGAAGTCTCTATTGAAGGCAATGAAAATCTTTTATTTACAAAAGGTACAATCCCTGATATGGAGCAGATCATCTTTATAGTCAGTTTTGTGTGCTTTCATCACAGCAGAATGGGAATTTTACCAGTTATCATAACCCACTATGGAAGAATAAAAGTTAGGTTACAAAGGCTATGAAGTGCCTTGTGGTTGTCACTATATGCTTGAGGATGAAATGACTCTTACCTCTATTTGAGCCTTTAAAACTTGCCTAGTAAAAAATAAATGCTGCCAGGTGATTATTTCCAGCCCTACTCTCTTCAAACTCTCAAATTCAAATCCCACCAAGGCATATTGAGTACCTACTGGCCAAGGGGATGTTCCTTACATAGAATCTCTTTTGATCATTGCAGTAATTATGTAAGCTATAATGTCTCCACTTTACATATGAGAAACTTGAGGTCAAATTTTGGTCTAAATAAACTTTCTATTACCCCTTTTCCCTTAGACTTTTTGTGGGACCTATGAGCTGCTTAAATTATTTTGATAGGTGGAGATGTTTTTGTTTCTGGTTTGCAAGGTTACCATAATGTGGTTATAAAATGACCTTGTGAAATATGTTCTGACTTTCTAATATCCATTACACATTCTTTGGTAGTTTATAAGATGCAGCTGTAAAATATCTATTTGGTAGATACTCTATCACCAATTTGATCCCCAAGATTTTTCTGTTGTTTTGCCAAGAATGTGGACATGTTTGAGCATGTAATTCGTGGTGCTTCTATTTTCACAGAAGCCAAAAAAAGCCTTGTGCAAGAATAGCAGTGACAAACATTTCTCTTGATGTCTCTATTAGTTCAAAATGTTGGGCAAGAGACCTCAGGGCAAGGTAGGTGTTAAAATGAACATCTCTTTACTATGTTCATTTGTGGTCCTCGGGCCTCTGCCCAGGAGCAGGTGGAAGGTTGATTCTATTTTGTGCAGATTCCTTTCTTGGGACTAGGTTTCTAAATTCCTCATGCCCATCAGGGGCACTATTTGGGTAGAACTAGTTCAGACCATATAGTCAGAAGAAAGGAGGCCCAATTCTATGTATATTTCTAAAAACAAATTAAAAATCATTATTTTTCTTTAGATCTCAATTTCCTTCTATTTGAAAAAGAGGTAATGATTGACTTCTCTCTCTCTCTATTCCGAAGGGTGGTGGAATCCTTTCACGGTCTAAGGGTTTGGGTAAAGACCAAGCCTGTCTTCCAGCTTATGTTTTGGGAACTGTGGTTTAACCTATACATGACCCAAAACTATGTTATAATGTGGTCTAAATTGCATTAGAATGAGGAATATGTTTTTATAATCAGGTAGCGGACATGGTAACAAGAAGATTGCAGTAAACACCCTAATGGGAATTACAATGGCTAAAGCATGGACATTGGCATTAGATTAGTCTGGATTTGGATCTCAGCTCCACACCTACTAGTTTTGTGATTTCAGGCATGTTGTTTACACTCTGTAAATCTCACTTTACTCAACTGCAGGGTAGAGATAACACTTACATTGTAATTGTGGGAATCAAATACGGTAATGAGTAGATCTAGCATGGTGCTTGGAAAAGTAATTACTCAATTCATGTAAATTTCCTTCCCTGGTGAAATTGTTTATTGAATGAGATATTTAAGAACAAGTAATTTATCTTTATTTGTGTAAAATGAAGTAAGAGAAACACGTCTTTGGATTTTTAAGTTAGGGATAGAGGTTCTGATGCTATCTTATTTCCATTAAGCCAAGGTACTTAGAAAACAATATGACCTTTTTTTTTTCTTTCCTTAACCAAATTGAGCAATAACGTCCATCTCTCCTAAAGTCTAATCTGAGATGACAGTGACAGGTGTCTCTGTGGGACACACTGAACTTGCCTTTTCTCAGACAGAGTCTGATAAGTTCAGAAACTGATGTCATCTCCACAAATAAACACTTTCGTAGCTTCAGTTGTGTACCATAATATCTTGTTATCCAAGCAGCCTCTCCAGAAGCTTCTTTTAGGGCTGGAATCAATATATTGCTTGATATCTGGGAAATTAAAATGGTAGAAAATGAAGTCTCAGCATTCCAGGATTCTGTTACACCGATTTTTGACATCCATCTGGAAAGCAATCAGGAAATAGTCTCATAGAAAGCACTGGAAATGGCTGACTTTTTTTTTCTCTCATACACATGTTGAAAAGTATCATATCAAAAGTATCATATGGTTTTTTGCTGCTGTGGCCACACAGAAAACATTCCTTGGAGCTTTACAATAGAATCTTTACTTATTTATTTGAGAAGTTCAGTGGCCATTATGGTGTGCCTTGTTGGAAAAATTTGAGACACTTTTTAGTTCTCTCTCCCTTTTATACTTCTTACATCAATAGAAATGACTCCAATGTAGTATACATTATGCAGTATAATCACTAGTGCTTACTTGGACCATAAGGTACCACAGAAATGTCTGTTCTTAAACTATTTTAAAAATATTTAAAATCTAAGATAACGGACTTTTAAATATCAGAATTAGCCCAGACTATGTTTTTTCTTTGTGTTTTAACAAACTATGCTTGTTAATTTTGAGACATTAACATACAACGTAAATTTAAAGCAGACACTTCCATTCCCCTGCAAAATAGGTAACGCTTAGAATCAAGGAATAAACATAATGTCTGCTCAGTGACTGCAGAATGTTTAGCTTCCTAAATATAGCTTCTGTGTGGGAAGCTGGGATAGGAAAATGAAGTTCTTACATTTTTGGAGTGGATGGGGCCAGTAATATTTGAAGAAGCCAAGTAGAAAACGGAAACGCTTAAGCCGGCTTTACCCCTTGCTGAGGGATGCTTGGCCGGGTCCTTTCCCAAGGGGCCCTTTCCAGAGGACGGAATCCGCTTTGGGAGGAGCTTGCTATGAACCGATGGCCCAGGCAGAAAGCAGAGATGTATGGTGTGGCTCAAGCCAGCATTCTTGGAACAGGCCTTTGCGGTTTCTCTCTTACTTCATCTTGTTAAATTGGTCCTGATGATTGGGGTGGATACCAGAGATAGTAGTGGCTCCCTAGCACTGCTGTGTAATTTAAAGCCTTTGCAAGCTCCTTCCTCAGGCGCAGTGGGAGGAGGCGGAGATGGAGGAAAGGGGGAGAGGAGGAAGTGCCCCGTCCTGGGCTCTGACCTCATCCAAGCCCCAATCTGTGTCTTGGAAAAGTGTATTTCAAAGTTGGCTTGAGGTGCTACTAGGAGAATGTCTTAATTTAACCTCCTTAGAAATTCCTGGTTTGTATAATAGACCAGATACCATAGCATGGAGTACATCTGAAAAGTCATTTCTGTGATCACACAGAATTTGAGCGCTATACCTTAAGAACATCTTTACCTTTTCATTGTTCAAGTTAACTATCTTTTGATTCCTTTTCTTTGGAATGCATTATTTCATTCTTTAAGCAAGAGTGTGGGATATATGTGTCCAAAGTATGGGAGGATGTAGTGTTGTTATGGAAAAAATAACAAGGACATTTTCTCCTGATGTCAAAAGAAATTAACTGTCAATACAAAGAGTTTGTTTATTGCTTGCCCATTCCCAGCATGGGATTATAACTACAAAGATCTCTCTGACAAGAGTAGTTAAAATCAAGCAATGAGAATGGAAATAGTATTACTTTCATTTTAAGAAATGAATAGATGTTTTTTATCTGGTTGCTCCAGGCATTTTATAAAGTTATTTTTTAGTTTTTAATTTCAACTTGTGTTGCACAGTATGTCAAACCCATGTATGGCCAATTAAATCATGGGTGCCAGAGTTTTAGATGTCACATTCCTTAAGCCTTCTTGTAGCTCCATTTTTAAACTGGAAAACTGATTCTTGTGCTTGAATTTTAGGAATCTTTTTCCTCGGGCAAAAATTTTTATTCAGTGAACACTGTTGGTCATATATTGTCTGCTATTTTGAGGGGTTATAAGAATGTAAGAGAAAATCGCCCTCAGCAAGGACCTTAAATACTACATATGTACACACATTGTATCATAAAGCAATGAGAGTATTCTATGTCATATAGAATGACAATACATTTCATTATTCTATAGTTCTGTTTTTTTATATTAAGTGTAAAACCTAAGTATTCTAATACTTTCATTTGCCAGAATTCCTATTGGGATGGGAGCCATATGTATTTAAACAAATTCTTTGCTTCATTTCCTGGGCTGAGATAAATGTCCAGTTATGTCAACTGCCTGCTAAGGACAGTGGATCCTGTTGACCAAAGGGTACTTTGATTTGCCCAGAAACTTTTGGGGTTAGCAGTGAATGGCTCTGGTTATAGAGGGGTGAGAAATTTGAGAGAAGAAACTTGGGAAACAGGAAAAGGTTAGTTACAAATGGGATGCAGCTCAGATATGAAACACTGGTAGTAATGCTTAGAAGATAGGATAGGGGTAGCAGAAAGGTCTCATGAGATCATTTTTTTTTTTGCATTAACATTTTTTATTGTGGCAAAAATGCATAAGATAGAATGTACCATCTTAAACATTTCTAAGTGTACAGTTCAGTACACAACAGTTTTAATTATATTCACATTGTTGTGCAATCAATCTCCAGAACATTTCATCTTGCAAGACTGAAACTCTGTACCCATTAAACAACAACTCCCCATTTCCCCTTCCCTCTAGTCTCTGGCAACTACCCACAGTGTTATAATAGATTGTGCAATATAACCTCCCTCCTTGCTTAAAAGAGAGAAATCTATATTGCTCTTCAATGTTTTCATGCAAAATGGGAGAACTTGAAGTGCTGCCAAGTCAGATGTCAGGTTGGGGTGAAGACAGAGCTTATGGGAGCTAGAGACTGAGATGACACCTGGCATCTTTTTACTCCTGGAAACACTGGACACTAAGTATATATGACTTTTTCTTTTTTAATTGTCACTATTTTATTGTGGGAAATCTTGAAAGTATTATTATATATAGGTAGTATGATCATTCTGCTAAGAGTGTATGGGGATACCGAATACATCCTGAATTACTACCTATCCTCAGGTATGCTTAGCAGCACGATTGCATTACCTATATATAATATCTTCAAATTTCCCACAATTAAGAAGTGTCAATTAAAAAGAGCAAATGAAAACATTTCCCACTTAATAAAAAGCATTACATGGTGGCAAGCTAAGGGGAAAAGAGGTCACTTTCTTTTTAAGAAAATTACATATGTAATTTTCTATTTTCCTTTTAAATTATAACAGCAAAGGCCATTTCTCCTTTTACATGGCTGCTCTCATCTACATTCTCTCAAGCATGCAAATCCTTTACAAAGAGTTATATATCTTTTGGCTGTCACATAGGTAACTATTCTGAATGGTTCAGATACCTACATGTGACAAGTTATGTACTAAACTCCTATTTGAGCTGAATATTGCCTATGTGGTGTTTGTAAGGATAGGATAGGATGTGTGGAGTCTTAGGGCCTTCCTGTAGGCAAATCCTTTCACAGGGTACAGATGATTTAAAGCTTGGCTAGGTGTCCAGAGTACATTGCTTTCATTCCTGTTACTGTTATACCTGGTGACTTGCCAGTGTAACAGGTGAAAATTGATGAGTGGGTGGCGATTTCTGGGACACAGACTGGAGGAGGCAGGAGTTCTGAATTCCTTTGGCAACTGCTTTATTTCATGGGGTAAGTTATATTGTAGTACTACTGTGCACTACTTCCCAATTCATTTCCATGTAGAAAGGAATAATGGTTCTAACAGGCTGAGTTTATGCTGTGAGTGTGTTCATGGAGCATTAGGAAAACATACTATAAAATATGATTATTATTAGATTTTTCATGAATTAGGACATAACAGATGTTCCACATGAAGGTAACTTTGATCCAAATCTATTTAAAATCTTATTTCCTTTAGCAGATCTCTACTCAGAGGCATCATGATAAATAGGAAGGGTCATCTTATCTATCAATCAGACAATAAATGTTATTGAATTTCGATTACATCCTGAGTGGGATCACTAAATATGATATGCAAAGAAATCTGTGTCCTTAAAGAATATAATGAGAGGAGCAAATAGTAAGAAATTCATTAGGTCTCAATTTATTAGTATAAAATTAGTGAGAATATGAACCAGATACATAGTTTACATACCTGGACTAGAAAGGATTAGACTGAAAAGACTGTTTAATGATGAACTCATATTTCTCAGATTTTATGTACATTTTTCTATAAGCAATTGAAAAGGATGACTAAAAAACTCTTAAAGACTATTAACTAGTGTTCCTAAATGTAGTGCTTTTAATCATGTGTTGCTGAACTAGAAATTACAATAACAAACTCAGGGAAAATTAGTTCTTGCAGAATAATTTCTAGAAGTAGAATCTTCACCATGTCACAGTGAGAAAGGTTAATCATGATGGCCTTTGTTTGCCTCGTGGATGGGACACAAGGAGGGACACAAATCCATGCTGTCTTTGGCCTGTGTGTTACAAGAATGGTTTTATTTGGCATCTGGTTTTTTGTTCAGGTTACTTAATCCTTACAAGCATTATTTCCGGCCCAGCATCATTTCTTCAGGTAAGGAAGCATTTCTCAAAAGAGAGCCTTTCTTACAGGGCTCCTGCACTCTACAAGATGAGATTATGTCTCTGGGCTGCGAGAACAGAAAGCAAGGGGTAATTGAAAGAGACAACTGAAAGATTTCGGCAGCACTGCCCTTCTCTAGAGCAGAGTTGGCGATTTTGGGGAGAATTGCAGCATCATTAGGAGACTTATTTTTACTCTGACACATGGCAGGCAATTGACATGTAATGGGCTTCAGGGCTCTGGCTCATGCCTGAGATGCCCACAAATGACACTGGAAGATGAATGTGGAAAATATTCATCCACCCCTCTACTTTCCATCAGACAGAATCAGCTAAACTTTGTTGAATATTGATTGACAATGCTGTTCTCATGCAAAAATCTCCCTCTAGAGAATATCAGCAGAGCAAAATGGTTGGTAATTTATTCTGATGCAAAGAAATGCACTGATTTCTTCTTCCTATCATTTGTGAAGCCTCTGCCGCCTTGTCAAGACTCCGTGGAATCCATGCAGGTGTACAAACAGCACTGCCAAATAGCAGAAGAATACCATGAGGTCAAAAAAGAAATCGCCTTGCTCGAGGAAAGGAAGTAAGTACATTCCCCCTGAGCACTGTCTACTGGATAAGGACTGGGGGTGGGATGCAGGGGACAGGCTGAGCAAGGGGGTGGGGGGGAGGGGATTATAGAAATGATCCAGATGGTACCACTGTACATTAAGTGCTTTACTTTATGGAATAGCGAAAGGAACAGCAAAAGTTTCCTACTCAAAACTTAATTTTTTAAAGAAGAGATTTTAGTTCAGGAAATTAAAAATGCCAAAATACCATCCAGGGCCACACTATGTTCTCTGTGAATATGCCCAGAGGTCCCAGAGCACTTTGGCTTGCGGTGAATTTTAGTTAATGTTTAAATGGTAGAGTTCCCACATCGAGTGAAGAAGCATTGGGATAGCTCTTTGGAATAATGTACGCATGTGTAAGTTGACTAGTACATTTTATAGTCTGAGTAAGTTTTTATCCTGATAGCTTCTATTGCCATTATGGTTCTGCTGTAGCAAATTTTATACAGTTCTATTAATTAAAGCACTTTAATTTTACTCACTCATAACTTTTTGCTTCAGAATTCTCCTTTTTAATTGCACTCGATTCTGCCGATGTCTACCCCAGTGACACCCCATTCATTTACACTTTCAAAGCATCAGATTAGACACCTTCCCTTCACAGCACTAGCCAGTTTGTACTTGTGCAATTGTAAGGGAGATCTTTTGATTAATATTTGCCTTTCCTCCTCAGAGGTAAGTGCCACAAAAGCATGGGTAGTCACGTGTTGCTCACTTCTGGATTCCTGAAGCCTAGTGCAGTACGTGGCACCTACAGGCAGAATAGATTATCGCTCAGTGCATGAAACATAACTCAAACATATTGTGATCCCTTAACTTTCTATTTCTTATTCCCTTCTTTTTACTACAGTGACACATGACATATATTTATTACTTAATTTTTAAATGAAAAAAAGTTCTTATGAAGTTCTTAGAACATTTTTGAGACTCCCCAGAATGGTGGTTGGACAATAGAATATGGTGGTGGGAGGTGTGGGTTTTGGGGACAAACTTCTGAACTTAGTGTAAGACCTCAGCTAGCACATCACACACCCTTTCTTACTTCCCTGCTCTGCCGTGCTTCAAACTTAAAATTATACCTGGATTTTTGGCTGTAGGGGTTTAAAGATGCTTATCGAAAGATCAGAAACACAACCTTTCCCTTATATATCTGAGACTTTCTTTTCAGTCTAAGAGTTTTGATAAGTTGTTTGGAATACTTGCACTGCATATTTACACACAATCTGAGTCCTAAAAAAAAATTCATAAGGGAATTGAAGAAGATTATTAATGAGGTGACCAGTACTGAAGTCAGAAGAGGGCTTATGTAATCAGTGGCCTGTAAATGTATTTTGCAGTGTGTGTGTGTGTATGTGTGTGTGTGTGTTTGTGTGTGTGTGTGTGTGTGCGCGTGTGCGTGTGTGTGTGTGTGAACTGTGGTGGTATGATAGAAAAAAACCCCAGGTAATTATGTCCTTATTTGTAAGCTTTTCATATCGAAGGTACTAGAGGACTTTGTTACTTAAATTAACCCCAAGTGTGGCTTTTTCTGGGGGGGGGGGAGGAAAAAAAACCTCACTCTCCCACTAAATTATATGTTCTGTAAATTTATATATTTGTAAGTTGCACTTAAAAAGTATGGTAGGATAATGTCATGAGTGACTCAAATGTGGTCTTTGAAACATTGTTGCTGTTTGCATTGAAGGCAATGATAACTATCGGCAGCACCATAATATTAAAATGAGAAAAAGCAAAATCAGCTTCTAGAAATAAGGCAGCTAGCACTAGGAGGTACTTTATACAACCCTCTAGAACCACAAGCAGTGGGCCAGACTCCCTACATAGGTACTCATATGCTTGTATGTGTTTCTGCAGAACTCATCTTATTTTCTTCCCAAGCCTATTTGAATTTTCTCACTAAATTATTGACTAGATGTGAAGCAAAGGCCAAATTCTTTAATTATTATTTCTTTTCCATCGGGTCTCTCAAGTTCCTTTTTCTCCTTTCTCACTTCTACCATTTGGGCTCAGGACTTATTACTTCAAATCCTGGCTGAAGCAATATTATAGCTGGTTTCCCTGCCTGTGGTTTCTTATTGCTAGAAAATGACAGCTAGCGCTTGGCCTGGGTTTCAAGACTTACCCCAGTAGGCCTTGGTACCTCTGTAGAATTTCCTGTCTCATCCCTCATCTTCAGCTGCACTGGCCTATTTACTTTTCCCAGGGCAGATGGTGGATCCTCCTGCTTCTGAGCCTTTGCTCACAACAAGCTTTTCACCTAAAGTGTTCCTTTCTTCCTTTGTGCCTGACCAATTGCTACCCTTCCTTGAGAAAAGCTCAGACCGTATTCCCTGTCCCAACCATCCCATAGTGATCAGCTCTTTCCCTGAGCAAAGAGAAATTCACTAGAATGATACTTTTGGTACTTTTTGTAGGCTAGTGTTATCAGTAGTTATCAATTTAAGATTATGTCCTGTCTTTCTAACTATGTATTTTTCCCACAGACATGGGCATCCTTTAACATCTCTTTATATCCTAGTCACCCAGCATAGTGCTATATGTAGGGTCAGATATGAGTGAGGGTGATTTAAAGTGGCTGATTATAGATTATAGTAATATCCTCTGTCTACCCGTATTTTATTTGTAATTTGTATGGTCTATATTTAAAATACAGAGACAATATCAGCAATAAAGTTCTCCTAAGATAAATTGTTAAATTAGGAAGTATGGTTATAAATTAAGAAGTATGATTTTATATTTATAAATAAGTGAGCTTGGTCCTGTAAGGGTTATTAGCAATCATTGTTTTCAATAACACTTTCCTGAAGCAGAAATTTATCTTGCAACAGATCTTTTCCTGAACAATCTTTGTTTTCAACCAGAGTAAATTGGGCCAAATAAGCAGCTCTCCATTTTTTGGTGATTCTAACGAGAATTTCTTCCCCATCATTTCATAAAATGTGGCTGAGTATGTTGCCTCTGGTAGTTGTCTAGCATAAGCTAGACACAAAGAGAGATGCTAGCTAAGGTATTTTAAAAGAGTTTTTCTTTATTGGAGTCTTTCAGGCATAGCTTAATGTTTGAACTCTAAGCTGAACTTCTCTCTCATCTCCAGAGGGGGTCTCCCTGCATCAAGTTTGGGAGAATTTGCAGAGGAGTAACTAAGAGAGTTGATGTAACTTATTTTAAATCATGTCTATTGGATAAAGAGAGTTAAACATTTTTTAGGATAATAAACTCAGCATAGGATGAATCCAATTTAAAGAATCACTTCTGGCTTGTGACCAGTGATGTAAGAGAAGCTTCTTCCTACCTTTATTGATTTTTCCCCCTTCTCACTGGAGAGAGAGAGAGAGAGAGAGAGAGAGAGAGAGAGAGAGAGAGAGAGAGAGAGAGAGAGAGAGAGAGAGAGAGAGAGAGAGAGAGAGAGAGAGAATTTATTGAAAGCTTTAAAAAATTAACAAAAATTCTGACATCTTTAAGGAACTTTTGCTATTATTTGCTATTATTTTTGCCTAATTCTTTTTAGGCCTTATGCATGTGAAGATATTTTGTATAATTGCATATATAGTAACATGGAATGTGTAACTTGCTTTTTTCAATAAATATTGTGATATAAGCATTTTTATACAACACATGTACCTTTATGTGTATGTAATGGAAATTCATGGAAGTAAGATATAGACATTATATCCTTGACATTGATGTTATGAACACTACGCTCCAACCAAGTGAGCTAATGGGCCAAGCTGGCATTTGAAATTATCACCAAACTGTTTGACAGAATTTTTAAAGGTATGTGATTTAACTGCAATCAACTTTAAACTTTGCTTTGTTCTAGATAGAGTATTTTATCTTGTCCAATGGAGAAACTACTTATCTGCTCTCTGTATGAAACATTGTGCTAGTTGTTTTGGTGTTTAAAAAATTGACTTGGAATGTCAGAAAAAGACATAGACTCTTAGAAAAGTCATGTTGAAAAATGTATATAGCCTTTTTTTTTTTGCCAATTCAGTAGTTTTCAGCATATTTGCAGAGTTGTGCAACCATCACCACAATTTGAGTATTTTTATCACCCCAGCAAGAAACCTTGCACCCTTGAGCAATCATTCCCTATTGTCCCCTATTCCTGGCCATTGGCAACCACTAATCTGCTTTCTGTCTTTATGGATCTGCCTGTTCTGGACATTTAATATAAATGGAATCTTTTTTGTGATTGGCTTCTTTCACTTAGCATAATGTTTTATTGTATTGTTGTATCATGAATTGGTACTTTATTCCTTTTCATTGTTGAATAATATTCCATTGTATGGATACACAACATTTTATTTATCCTTTCATCAGTTAATGGATATTTGGGTTGTTTGCACTTTTTGGCTACTATGAATAATGCTGCTATAAACATTTGTGGGCAAGTTTTTGTGTGGACATATGTTTTCAGTTCCCTTGAGTATGTACCCAGGAGTAGACTTGTTGGGTCATGTTGATAACTCAATGTGTAACTTTTTGAGCAATTGCCAGACTATTTCCAGAGAGGTTACACCATTTTATGTTCTCACCAGTGGTGCATGATGGTTCCAATTTCTCCACATCTTTGCCAATACTTTTTATGTCTTTTTGATTATAGCTGTTCAAGAGATGTGAAATGATGTGTCATTGTGGTTTCGATTTACACTTCCCTTATGGCTAGTGATGTTGTGCAGCTTTCCGTGTGCTTATTTTCCATTTCTATGTCTTCTTGGAGAAATGTCTATTCAGATTCTAGGACCATTTTTTAATTCTCATTTTTTGTCTATTTATGATTGAGTTGAATAGGCTTTCAGTAAATACTTGTTGAGTAAATAAATAGAAGAGCCAAAGAACTGTCTCAGCTCTTCACTTTACCTAAGAGGTATAGACAAAGATTCTTTCATTTTAGGATTTATTTTTATATGAAAGTCCAATATCCTAGACTTCATCTGGTTGTGTGATTACACTTTCTGCTAATGCCCCAATCATAATGATTTGGGCCTTTTACATCACATTTCAAAGGCAGTCCAGTCTTTTAACTGAAATCTCATTCTCAGGTATCTCTCCAGCTAATTGTCTGTCTGAAACCTATTGAAAGGTACAGAATGTTTACCTCTCCTCAGTGAGGGTATCTTTGAGTACGTTTCCTTTGCTAAGGAAAGAGGCCCTGATCCCATCTCTGGGGGAGCAGAGCAAGGAAACATTTTCCCTTAGAAACATTTTCCCTTTCACTTTCTTCCTATCCTGGGATTAATTATTTTCAGAGTGATTGATAATGGGAATCTCTATTTCCTTTACAGTAGTGGTTTTCAACCACGCGATTCTTCCCCCCTGCCCCCCGTCACTGGCAATATCTAGAGACATTTTTGGTTGTAAAGGCACGGCCGGGGGAGGGAAGGTTACTACTAGCATCTAATGAGTAGAGCCCAAGGATGCTGCTAAACCTCCTACAATGCCAATTTATAGGATAGACCACAACAACAAATTTTCTAGCCTAAAATGCCATTTGTGCCAGGTTTTGAATGAAACTTTTTGAATTTCTCCATCAATTTAAGTGATAACCATTGTCACCAGGAACAGCCAGAGGCCCAGACAAAAGAGCACCCTCAGGAGATCCATCTGCATGGGTCCCTTTGGGGCAGTCTTGCTCCCAGGAGTTGGGGATGGCTACAATGACACAACTACAATGTGAAAGTTTCAGAATTTTTAATATTTACAGATCCTGGAGGGTATATGGCATGCCTGGAGGACACACACACACACACACACACACACACACACACACACACACACACACACACTCTCTCTCTCTCTCTCTCTCACACACACACACACACACACACACGGTCAGGGAGGATGTGTGGGAGAGAGGAGAGAGCATGGCAACTAGCAGGTATATATTGAGGAATAAGGTGTGGATCATTTGAAGTTCATGGACAAAGGCCTGGATGGTCCTTTTAAAGGGCAGAGCAGGGAGCACAGTCTGCTAGGCAGGAGAGATGCCTCTAAGTTCTTATGTCTGGTCAGTGGCTGGAGCCATTTTGCTGTGCTGTAGAACTGGACACTGTGTCAAGGGTGACTGAGCCCTGCCTCTGACATGAGAAAGCTAAATCTGCATTCAAAATGGAGGCCAAGGCAACATGAAATTATAAGCATTCACTATATGCCAAGATTGAGAAATTCTGCTTTAGAGCAAGTCTCACTTCCTCCTGCAAGGGTACAATACTGCCCTTTGGCTCCCAAAAGATTAGTACATCTATCTATACATCATTCATTTATAGGGCTTAAACACAATAGTTTAGACTGAGCTTTGGAAATCCCAGTTCAAAACCATTTATTATACCTTTATATCTTCATCTGCGTAAAATGAAGGTGGACTTTCACATCCTTTTTGTCATCTTGAGGCCTGTGTATAAACTCCTCTCCTGTGTATAAATGCTTGTACTTGGACATAAATCTTTCAAAACCATGAATGGGACAGTCAAAAATCTCTATTTAAAAATAAAACTCTCCCTCTGATGAAGGATATTATTTTATTACATTATTATCCAAAACACTTTAGTTCATTGGGGCCAGGCTTTGTAGAATTTTTTCTTTTCCAAATAAAAGTCGTTAGTCAACTTTGAAAGTTCCAGGAAACTTCATAGCAGTCTTCCCAGAAAAGAGAAATATTTGTCCCAATATTGAATCATGTGCCAATCCTCTGCAGCATAAAGAACCTCCTTAATTTTGGAATTAGTTTCCACGAAGTTTCCAAGTCTTCTTTACCTACTCGCTTGAACTGTTCCTTTCCCCATTTGTTTTAGCAAGTACCAACTTTTACAGACATATGGGTTAAGATGGGGACAGCAGATGACCTATGGTGAACCCCAAGGTTATGGCCTTTAGATTGTTGAGTTACGTCATGTGGAAAGCTATGTTACAGGTTCTTGATTCCAGAAATCTCATTTCTGTAACTGTGTTTTTTTTCTATCCCCATGTCACATGGAAGGGAGTGATAGAAAGAATAACCAGGAAATCAAAGGCATGACCACTTTCTAGCCAATTATAAATATTGATTTGTTTTTAAGATCATCTATTTATAAGATTGTTTCTGTAGCTTGATGTGCCAAGGTTTAATTATAAATTGCTGATGGATGAGTGTAAATATGCTTACATAACCATGTCCTGGACAGGAGACAACAGACTTTTGACAGTATTCACTGAATATCTGTATAGCTTATCACATACATGAAACTAATTTAGAAACCTGTTAATTGAGTCTTCTTGATTCCCATAAAGAAGACATTGTTACTGACTTTCTCCAATGCAAGAGGATTGGACTAGACAATCTTGACTGTGGCTTCAGGAGTTTTGAATGAGGTCAGATGTGAAATCAGGACAATAGCCATTTTTATACCTGGTGCTACTAACTCAGACCCTAATATGAAAGCAAAACTCTATTTCCACCTAAATTATCTATATGACATGTGTAATTTGAAAGGAAAAAAAAAAAAAGAACAGGAATAGATGATCTGATGGAATAGAGGATTTAGAGCATGTCTCTTTTTATACTTTGATAGGTTTTACTCATTGATTTCTTTAAGATAGTTACATGAGAAATTTCACTAATCAATAATTAATTTTGACATTTACTGCTTAAACTGTGCTTAGTGGAACAGAACACTAAACATTTAATCAGAAGGGTAGGCTTGATTTCTGGCTCTTATTAGCTGTGTGACTTTTTCAGTTAAATAGAACTTAGCGGGAGCGTCGCTCTGCTCCCAGCGCCGCACTTTCCCGAGTACGCCACGGGGTCGGCCTTCCTCATCTTTAAAATATAAATTATTTACCTCTGAGGTATCTTTTTCTTCAATTATTCATTCAGCAAGTATTTACTGGGAGCCTATTCTATTCTAAACACAGTGGAAGATCCATAGATCAGGAGGAGCCCAAAGGAGCTTTGTGTATATGCATGTCAGTGTTCCAGACTGTGTTCCCTTTGTCTCTGCTTGGGCACTTGCTTTCCAATGCTTGCTTTTGCTCAATGGTCAAAAATTGGGTACAGAAGGCAGTCCATTGAGTACAGGAAGAAAATACTAGAACTTCTATTCTGATTTTCTTTTTATCCCTGACATATATATATATATATTTAACCTTGAAATCTAACAAACACTTTATTATAAAGATGAACCCTGATTCTCATTATGGGCTTATCGGTAGGATTTCTGGTAGTGAGCAAGGGCACCAGGGCCTCTGAACTTTTTGGATTTGTAGCCATAGGGGTCAGCTACCAGCAGGGTCCAGCCATACTGGATGAAGATGTCTTTGATCTCCTTCTTGGAAGCCTCATCCACATATTTTTAGTGATAGACCACCAGGGCTTTGGAGATGGACTGAAGGATAATGTAAATTGGGGCACAAGACCACCACTCTTCACATGGACATGAATGTCCACACCAGCAAACCACTCCTTGCCCAGAAGCAGAACAGGCTTGTATTGCTTGTATTGCAGTGAGCCACGACTGTGGCTGTCTTCTTGCCTCTGAAGACCTGCATGGACTGAAGCAGGCCCATGGCTGCAGGCTAGACAAGAGCCCCTCACCACTGCTCAGCACCACAGTGGAAAAGCAGGGATAATTTTTTTTGATAGTTTCAAACTTACAGAAAGTGGCAAAGTAATATCAAGAACTACCATATATCCTTTACTGGATTCATCAATTGTTAAAAATTTCCCCAGTTGTGCCTTATTCTTCCTCCCCATCACAACAGGGATTTTCTTTCTTTCTGATTATATGTATGTGTGTGTATATATATGTACATATATGTATATCTATATGTGTATATGTATATCTTGATATAGGTAGGTATATACATGCATATTTATATGTACATATGCACACCATCATGCTCCATTACCCTCCATTGTCCAGTGTCCAGTGAGTTTTTTCTAAGAAAAAGGACATTCTCTCATTTAACCATGGTGCAATAATTAAGATTGAGAAATTTAGCATTGATATAGTACTATTATCCAATATACAGTCCATATTCAAGTTGCATCAATTCCCCAATAATATCCTTCAAAGCCATTTTTTTTTTTATCCAGTCCAGAATCACATGTTGCAATTAGTTGTCATTTCTCTTTGGTTTTTTAACATATGGAACAGTTCTTAATGTTTTTGAACACACAGGCTAGCAATTTTGTAGAATTTCCCTCAATTTGATGTGCTCTGGGGTTCTGCATGATTAGATTTAGATTTAGATTAGCATTTTTGGTAGGAATATGGAAGAAATGATGTTTGTGTTCTTTGCAGTACTTGTGATGTCTATTTGTCTCACTACTAATGGTATCAACTTTGGTCACTTGGTTAAAGTGGTCTTCCTGCTTTCTCCATACTTTTCCCCTTTGCAATTAATAAGTGATTTGTGGGGATACACTTTGAGATTACGTAAATATCTTGTGTTTCATTAGGCTTTCACCCTCTAGTTTTAGTATCCAATCTTATCCTGTTGTATATCTATATTTGGGTATGCTTCATAATTTATATTACATATTAGCATATATATAATTTATGAATGAATATACAGGCATGTGTAGAAATAGTTTGGGTTTGTGTTCAAAGTTTGTTTGTTTGTTTGTTAACAATAGCATTATACAATAAAAAATGTTTGGAGACCTAACTGAATGAGTTGGTCAGGCTAGTTTCTAGTTTTGGATTATTGGAACATTATAGGTTGTTTTTTTCTTCAGGAAAGCCCCCTTACAGCCAGTGGCCATGGGCTTATTTCCAGTATAAACTTGACTATTATTGCTTTTTGTGCATATATACTTCCCTTTCTTCTCTTCATATTGTATGGTATCATATCAGTATCTGATCAGGAGAAGGAAGATGAGAAGCTTTTAGAAATGTGGCCATAGCAGTGATAACTGAGTTAAGAAAGACAATATTTGCATGTATTACATACTAAGGCAAGGTTGTTACTACTTTAGAGTGGGAGTTTAAAACTGTTCCTTAAGAAATGCCCACAGAGCCTCAGGAGCTTTGGAGGGTAGGGGGAGCCCAGGAGGAGAGGGTTCAGGACTGAGACCGCTGGCAGTGTGTCCCAAGTGTCGGTCATTTAGGTACAGCTTCTGTGAATTATGCCCTATCTGCACTATTCAGGTACTCAATACTTTAAATCATTTTTACATACATGATTTTCTAAAAATGAGCCTCGTCCTAGGGCACGAGATCTTTGAAATCATAGGCTTGCTGTGTTGGATTGTATTTAACAATACATACGAAGGTACTTCAAAAAGTTTGTTGAAAAATAGAATTAAAAGCTTATATGAATCTTTCCATGAATTTTTTGAAGTACCCTCGTGTTAAGTAAATTCGAAAGTCTTCAACAAAACTTTGCCTAGGTACTTCCTATAATCATCTGATGTTAACAACAGCAATACAAAGCTTTCCCTTTCGTAAACCCATCTAGAAAACTGTATCTGAAGAACGTTTACCAGCTGTTCTTTGCCCTACAGAGAAGGAAGAAATGTGAGGCAAATGAGAATTCAATTAGATTTAGTCTAGGTTAGGATTAACTGACCCACATAAGGGAGTGGTCTTGGTACCTTTTTGAGTTGTCATATTTATTAAATCTAAATATGGACTGTGAATCTTTAGCTCCTTATTACATATGTTTACATCAGTGAATCATTTACAAATATTTACTGAGAACTGAAATTGTTTCAGGTGTTGTCACTACAAGCTGCTTCCAGTACCCTCAGCCTGCTTCCTCAACTTGAGAGTCAAGCCAGCACCAAATGTAGACACATCGTCTTGTTAATTAGGGCTGCAATATACTCCTATATAAAGACTAGGGAAAGACATGGAACATAATGTCTGCAAGGAAGGACACAGTTGAGATTCTTTAGCTCAAAGAAGCCTAGTGAAGATTTGTTAAACTCAGAAACAGGAAACAAAGAAAGAGAACAGCTGAATTTGAAGGACAGAGATTAGGTAAAAGGCAAATGGTAGTTCTCCCCACAAGACAATAGAGATAGCATCTTAAATTATTAAAAAATATATATTTTTCTTTATTTATAATTTTTACAATATGTCACACTCTTAAAAAGATCACTTTTGTGTTTTTGTTTTTACTGTTAAAGAACCTATAGGGCTTTTTAAAACAATTTTTAAAACAATTTTTAACATTTACTTGTACATATTTGTGAGGTGCAGAGTGTTGTTTCAATACATGTGTATACTGCACAATGATTCATTTAAGGTAGATAACATAGTCTTGTACCCCTTAGTCCACCACTTCTTCCCACATCCCCTCTCCCTTCCTGTCCTCTGGTAACTGTTATTCTACTCTCTACTTCTATGAGAACCCCCTTTTTTTTGTAGATTTCACATATGAGTAAGACCATGCGGTATTTGTCTTTCTGTGCCTGACTTACTTCACTTAACATGATGGTTTCCAGTTCCATACATGTTGCTGCAAATAATAGGATATCATTTCTTTTTATAGCTGACTAGTGTTCCATTGTGTATACATTCCACAGTTTTTTTTTATCTCTTCATCCATTGATGGACATTTAGGTTGATTCCATCTCTTGGCTACTGTGAATAGTGCTGGAATAAAGGTGGGAGTGCAGGCATCTTTTTTCATGTACTGATTTCATTTCCTTTGACACATACCCAGTAGTGGGATAGTGGGGTAGTAAGGTAGATAGATGTATTTTTAGTTCTCTGAGGAATGTCCATACTGTTTTCCACAATGGCTGTACCTAGTTACATTCTCACCAACAAGGGTTCCCTCTTCTCTGCATCTTCGTCAGCATTGGTTTTCTTGTCTTGTTGATA
Source organism: Cynocephalus volans (assembly GCF_027409185.1). Classification (NCBI taxonomy): domain Eukaryota; kingdom Metazoa; phylum Chordata; class Mammalia; order Dermoptera; family Cynocephalidae; genus Cynocephalus; species Cynocephalus volans. Next base: position 176,169,359 of record NC_084460.1, read on the forward strand.
AGAGCCATTCTAACTGGGGTGAGATGGTATCTCTCTGTGGTTTTAATTTGCATTTTCCTGATGATTAGTGATTTTCAGCATTTTTTCACGTGACCTATAGGGATTTTTTTGTGTATGTTTAGTAATTTGGATGTGTCCAGTAGAGGTCTAGAATAAAATAAAGGAATCTAAAACTTGCAAAGCTGGAAAAATAAAAGTAAGTCATTGGAGACAAGTAGAGACGGGTAACAATTTAGAAGAGCAGGATGGAACATTCTGGTTCCGTCATGCTATTACCAAATAATTTAATTTGTTTACATTGAATTCTGTTCTTCCTGCCCTGCACCCTGAATCTTCAGAAAGGAGCTCATTGCCAAGTTGGATCAGGCGGAAAAGGAGAAGGTGGATGCTGCCCAGCTGGTTCGAGAATTCGAGGCTCTGACGGAGGAGAATCGGACATTGAAGCTGGCCCAGTCACAATGTGTGGAACAACTGGAGAAACTCAGAATACAGTATCAGAAGAGGCAGGGCTCATCCTAACTTTAAATTATTCATTGTGAGCATAACAGGTTGGCGACTGCTATGCACTGGCCAAAAGATTTTTTATTTTAAAAGGACAGTGAGGCAAATCTATTGCTTCTTTCTCTTTATTACCCACATGGCAAATGTCTAGAACGAGTTTAATGCTTGCCAGCTTCTAGTTTGAGAGAAAGGATATTTTACTCATATTTTAAGTGATATCATAATGCAAAGCTATTGCTAGTATATGTTTTTAGAGATCAGAATTCTTTCCCAAAGATATATACTTTTTTCTTGTTTAGGTAGTTATGATCATACTGTACACCAAGGGAAGAAAATAATAAAAATAGACTATTGACTGGCCCTGCTAGGAATCATGAGCTGAGCAGAGTTAAGCCCTGAAACAAATGAGTAAGATGCTCACTGTAGTTCCACATCTGTGTATTTTTAAATTTCATGCCTTTAATATTTCAAATGTGCTCAAATCTAAACCTCCAGAAACTTCTCTGCATATATTTATGTTCACCAGTCAGATTTAATCCCTCAGTGATTGATTGTACTAAGAATAAATGGCTGCATATCATAAAAGCTTCCTCATGAAAATATTAGCAGAAATCATATTTATGCCAAAAGCACATTTGCCAGTGCTAACTTGCTGTTGTAATTAAAAACAGATAAGGCTGCATTTTCTTTACGCCGTGTTATCTCACCGTAAACATCTCTGCCTTTGCTTGTGTGTGTTCTGGGAGCATGTGGTTAATAGAAAAGTGTCTTTCAGATGTTACTTTGGAGAGTCCCATTAAAACATCAGGGAAATTATAACTAGTACTTTGTTTTGGATTTAAGGAGATGTTTTAGATCGGTAATAATTAATAGGAAGATGTGCGTAAATTAAGAATTAAAATAATTTTTCCCTTGTTCTACCCATCACCATGTTTTCCCAAATTGATCTCTTTGTTATATATCCATTTCTATTCATGTAACTTCTTTTTCATTAAACATGGCTCAAAACTCAGTTTTATTTTGTTCCTTTCTTAACCCCCCTTATGTGAGAAATGCCGTCACCTGTCCAATGCCAAAGGATGGACACAGAGACACGAGGTATGGAGAAGGGAGACTTTAATGGCAGTCTTGCAAGACTGGGTGTCTGTTGGGCAGGCATGCCACAAATGGTTACATCGAGTAATTTATTCCCTAGTGCACAAGTCCCTCCACCAGTTCCTCATTGGCTGAGTATTGTGGGATGTACTATCTTCCCAAACATTGCCTAAGTTTCATTATTTCCTTACAAGGTATTTATTGTTCACTTCCTGCTGATGGAAAGTGATGGACTCATGACAAGCCCACAAAAAGGCTCGCCAAAATGTTCTGAGCAGGGAAAAGAACAAGGTTATCAGTCACCATTTTGAGAAGTCACCCTTAGGAGAGTGTACTTTCAGGGTTTATCAGGCCATGAATTAGTCAAGCAACCCTTGTTAAGCTATTCTTGAAAATGAACCACTTAGGCTATTTTCCCACACTTATACTAAAAGTTGGGATTGCTTAACCCTGGTCAGAATTTGTTCTTAGTTGTATGTGCCAAAAAAGAAGTGAAGTCCCTTTCGTGGAAAGACTGTGGTTTCTAATATAAATAACTCAGAGCTGTCATACTGCATATGATGCATTTGTGTTTTGAGGTATTTGCTCCAAAAAAATATAAAAAAGGAGTTCATTAAAACAAGATGTCTCAGATATACCTGTGGTTCTCAACTGGGGGTGATTTTGCCCCCATGGGACACTTGACAATGTCTGGAAACATTTTTTTTTGCCCCAACTAATGTTACAGGTGCTTCAGGTATCTAGGATAGAGGTCAGGGATGTTGCTACATCCTACAATGCACAGGATAGCTCCCCACAACAAACAACTGTGTAGCCCAACATGTAAATAGCACCCAGATTGATACACCCTGTGGTAGACTAATCACTGGGAAGTTTTGAGCAAATGTCAAGAGGAAGCACATTGCAGGGCCACAGTCTACTTGCCATGTGGTGCAGAGTTGTGAGGCTCTTTTGCATCTCAATCCTCAGGCTCCCCATTTGCAAAAGGAAGCTTTTGGCTAGATCTCAAAGTTCTAATGTTATGTGAGCCTATTCACCCTTAAGCTGCTTTAACATTCGACCAAAGGTGAAAGTCCCCATTGTCCTGGCAGAACCTCCCTTTTTTGTTAACCCCCTTTTTTAGTATTAGGCTTATAAATACTAATAAGCAGGGATTGTTCACTAATTTTATATAAATCCAGACTTAACAGAATTGGAAGAAGAAGGGTAAGTTCCTAACCTTTAAATAAAATAATTAGTTTATGTTCACTGCTCATCTGAAGAGGGTTGTGTGTATTTATAGAATTCAAGCAGTCATGGCCCATTGTAGACAATGGGAGCCAGGGAATACAGTTCCTGAAGCTCTTTGCTCTACCAGAATGAAAGTAATTTAACAAGATGAAAATATTTGAACACTGCTGGTATTACATTAAAGAGTTACTGAGCAAATCGTTTTCATATCTTTGCTGGTCTCAGCCTGAAATTTGATTATATGTTTCCAAAAGATATATATTTGTGACTAAAAAGCAAGCATTTTCCTAGGTGTGTGTGTGTGTGTGTGTGTTAGGCAGATTTTTATTCATGAAGACATGAGAACATCATCTATTTTTGTAGCACGTCAGAGAAATCTAAAGGCAGAATATCAGTGTCACCTCTTCATTCATTTGACAAGTTTCCACTAATCATACTTACCACTGCATATTATCTATATAACACATGTCATTTAAGAATTTTCTGTCTTCAAATATATTTACAATATTCATGCTATTAGCCAATGGTTTTGTTATAGAGTATTAAAAATGAGCATAGGGCTGGCCAGTTAGCTCAGTTGGTTAGAACTCCCCACTTGGCCAGATGCCGAAAAAAAAGAGCACAGAGATCCTGCTGGTATTAGAGAGCTAGTAATTCTAGTTTTCTTTAGAGCTGGAATTAAAGGAAAATGTAGCTTATGTTATATTCTGCAATTGCTCTACTAAATAATTTGCTATTTGTGGGCCATTTAATTTGTGTAGACATGAAAAGTATATAATTAGGTCTGGCTAGAAATCAAATCTCTAACTATTGGTATGGACAGTGTGTTTCTCTATGTCATCTCAATGGCTGGCCTTGGATATGTTACTAACTCAGTACAAATAAGGAACTAAAAGGGATTTGGAACTCAAATTCCATTCAACAAAAATTTATTATGCATTCATCAAATACAGGGCAGAGCAACAGCAATATAGGCTACAAATATAAATGACACAAAGACTTAAAGGTGACTAATCTGGTCGCAGTGGGTGGGATGCATTGCTTGAGATAGAGATTAGAGACACAGGGAATTGTTAGGAGGCTAACAGAAAGGTATATGCAAGAAGAGTCTCAGTGGTAGCAATTGAAATGGACTAAGACTAGGAGGGATGGGAAAGAGATGAGAAGTAGAATCCACAAGGCTTGGGATGGATTGCATGTTTGATTGAGGTAAGAAAGATGAAAAGAAATAACATTTAATGAGCCCCTTCTGTGCCTGCTTATATGAGACGCTCTGTATAGGCTGTATTATTTAATTCTTTTAACAACCTGAGAGATAGTTATGATTTTCCCCATTCTCCAAAACCAGAAAGTAATGTTACATAATTTGTACAAAGTTCTCAGAGCTGGGATTCAAATACAAAGTTTCATTCATTCAATATTTATTGAATGCCTTTGCTTTGCCAGGCATGCTGTGAAAGGTGCCAGGGACACAAAAGAGAACAGAAGAAATAGGGGCCCTGTTCTCATGGAACCCTTAGTCTAGTAAGGGAGTAGACATTACCCACGTGAGGTAGTTTTAAAATATATCCAAAAATTCCCTCAAAAGGTGGAACCTAATTTCTCCCCTCTTTAGTGTGTCAGGCTTAAAGACTTGTTTCTATCTAGTAGAGTCAAGCAGCAGTGACAATATGTGACTTCTAAGACTAGGTCATAAGAGACACCGAAGCTTCCTTCTCACTTGCTCTTTTTTGGATCACTCTGGGGTGAGCCAGCTGCCATGTTGTGAAGAGACCCCAGCATGTCTATGGCGAGGCCCACAGGAGAGGTCTACAGGATAAGGAACTAGTGCCTTCAGCTAATAGCCACAGAAGTGAACTTGGAAGCAGATCTTCCAGCCCCAGGCAAGACTAGAAATGTCTGCAGCCTGGCTGACATCTTGAGTACAACCAAATGAGACTGAGCCAGAACCACCCAGCTGAACTGCTTCTAGTTCACGATTCTCAGGAACTTTGAGACAGTAAATGTTTGTTGTTTTAAGCTGCTGAGTTTTGGGGTGATTTGTTATACAGCAGCAGATAACACATATTTCAAATATATGAGGTAAGTGCCTAACAGGAAAGAAACACGGTTTATGAATTACATTAGTTCGTTTCTGTTGCTTTTAACAGAAACATCTGAAACAGAGTAATTTATAAAGAAATAAAATTTATTTCTTATGGTTTGGGAGACTGGGAGGTCCAAAGTCCAGGGAATACATCTGGTGAGGGCCTTGTTCTGGGGTGGCAACTCTTCGCAGCAACACAGGGTGTCACATAGCAGATGGCTTGAGAAAGAGAGTGTATTAGTCTGTTTTGTGTTGCTATAACAAAACACATGGAACTGGGTAATTTATAAAGAAAATGAAGTCTATTTTGCTTACAGTTTCTGAGGCTGGGAAGTCCAAAGCCCATCTGGTGGTGGTGACAGTGACCCAGGGGTCTCACATTGCAAGACAGTGGAAGCAGAGAGAGTAGAGAGAGCAAGAGAGACTCTCCTCTTCTTTTAAAGCCCTCAGAACCACGCCCCTGACCACCATTTTTAATCCATTCACTACTGCACAGTCCTACAATCCAATCACCTGTTCAAGACTCCACCTTTCAATTACCATAATAGGATTTCCCACCCTCTTAACAGTTATAGTGGAGGCTAAGTTTCTAATACATAAAATGTGGAGAATAAAATTAAAGCTTCGATGATTTTGGGGGAAACATAATTCAATTCACTACAGAGAGAGTCTCCTCAGTTGTTAGAAAGCCATCATAACCACATCCATGACCACCATTAAACCATCAATGAATTAATCCATTCACTAGGGCATGGTCCTCACAATTTAATCACATCTTGAAAGTCCCACCTTTCAATGACTATAATAGGATTTACCACCTTCTTAACACTGTCATGGTGGGGATTAAGTTCCAATTGTGAACTTTGGGAGACACATTTACTCATAACATGAGTGCACATAGGAAAGGGAACCTGACTGAGATGAGGGTCTGGCTTCCTTAAGGTAGGGAATGCTGAGCTAAGATCTGATGGATGAATAAGAGCTAAAGAGGCAAAGAAGGCAGGTGGAGGAAGAAGATCTAGACAGAGAGAAAATGCGCAAAGGCCCAGTGGCATGTTCAAGGACTTGAAGGAAGGCCAGTGTGGCTGAGTGCAAAGAGGTAGGGAGAGTATGGAACAAGATGAGGGTGTAGAATAAGGTAGGGACTTGAAGATCACATTCAGAATTTTGGCCTTAATCCTAAAAGCAATGGGAAGCCATTGAAGAATTTTAAGCATTTTACAGGGGTAATATGTTCTCCACTAAGATAACAAATTTTAAGAGTTTTCTTTTGTAAGTCGTCTCATTTCCAGTTGCTTAGAGTGCTATATAGTGCTATTTATACTATATATATTTAGATAGGTAGGTAGATAGATAGATAGTAGGGTTATTTATGTAGAGTTATATACACATTTTATTTGTAAAGTGATTTTAATGAATATTTTTCTCCTTAGAGAATAAGTAAAGCCTCAGCAGTGTCAAGTGGCCTGGCAGAATAAAAGGCAGACTAAGTCTGCCTCCACTGTTACCATTAACATATTTAATTTGGTGACACCAATAATTGTGCTTGTTATGAAAATTTCTACAATACACCTATTTTTTTAATGTTTACCTCGTGTTCAAAGTTGCCAGACTCAGAGCTGTAACAGAGTATTCTTAAACAATTAGAACCATTAAAACAATGTTTCTCACTCATCTTTGATATTTTTAAAGAAGGATTATAGTGAAGGCCAAGCCCGTGGCGCACTCGATAGCGTGCTGCGCTAGGAGCGCGGCGACGCTCCCGCCGCGGGTTCGGATCCTATATAGGAATGACTGGTGCACTCACTGGCTGAGTGCTGGTCACAAAAAATAAAAATAAAAAAAATAAAGAAGGATTATAATCAGAGCCGGGAATACAGATCACATCGCACGTGCACATAGAAAGGGATATGTACAAAGGCAGAGCTAAATAACTCACAAAGCTGATCACATTAACCTTTAGAATCTTGGAATACCCTTTCAGTTCTAAGATTCCATGTTTTAATTAGCTGGGAATATATTCTTTTATTTCTCATAGTTACAAACAAATGCTCCCTAAAAGAATATACTTAAGAGAGTTTTAAATTACAGCGTTAAAATCATATCCATTTCATTTTGCTCTCTGAAACTTTGAAAATGTTTGTTTTCAGTCCTCGCGTGTGTGCATTTCTCAGCAGCTCTGAAGGCAGACAGACACAAGGGGCGGCTTTTATGAATGGAGATTATTGAGGTGATGATAGTGACCGTAAGGTGATGGCCTGAATCATACCAGCTGGAAAACAAAGTTTTTCCCTAAGGAGTCAAATTTTTAAAAACTTTTTATTGGCTGCTTTTGGACTCGGGAGTTTAGGACCAGCAGAAGGACTGACTCAGTGTGTGTCAAGGAGGAACCACGTTTTTCCACAACCGAAAGAGGAGGAATTTGCACTTGTAAACTGCTGTGCTCTGTTTTATCTGTCACTGAACATGACCGGGCAGTGGCTGTTCTCTTGTATTTGAGTCCTGAAAAGAGAAAGATAAAGAGCTGTAGGACAAGGTAAAATTATGCGTGAAACAGCTTTTCCCCAGCTTCTTAATTCCCTGCTCACTTCTCATAAATGGAGTAAATGTTGAACAAGCTGAATTTCTCCCATCATTCCTGTAAATGAGGATATGACTCACAAGCCCTGCAATCTCCAAAATGCCGTAGATACTATGGTGATTTGATTATTTAAAAATAGCTAGGAAAAAAAGGAAGAAATCAATAACGGGTAAGTTGGGGTGGTTTCTTTGTTTTGTTTTGTTTTTCATTTAAATTGTTATTCAGTCTCTCCCTAAGTGTTCTCAGAATATGTAGTTTGCCAACCAAATCTCAGGGATTTATGATTTCTGGAAACTAATGTGAACACGCTGGTCAGATCTCAGATCCCGAGTGAGAAACAAGACGCAAGACTCACCACAGAGTCACTGTGGTCTGCTTGCAAATCTCCATTTAGCTGGACGTTCTGCTTTTCTATAAAGTAGAGAGAGATGAGTGCTGAGAGCACTTGAATACACTGCCCCAACCTCCAAACTGTTACACAATTATTTCAATATAAATGCAGATATTTAGGGTGCTAATAATAATAGTAGTGGCAGTAATAACAATAGCTTTTATTAAACCTACTGAGTGGCATTTGTTGATCTTTAGCTAGCTGATCCAGGAATGGGAAACAAAGGGCCTCTTTATTGTTAGCCAGGTGCTAAAACCCCCAAAGTAGGACTTACTGGCAAAACGAGGTATGAGTTTGAGATTTAGTATTAGGGTTCAAGAGAAGAATCTTCCTTTACCCTACATCTCAGTCTTACTCTGTATTCGTCAGCGTCCTGGTAGGGAAGAGGAGCACACTCAAAAAGGGGTGATGAAAGAGGACTTAATGAAGAGACTGCTTATAAAGTTGAGGGCAGGGTTAAGGGGAATCAGAAGGGCTGGCGAAGCCCTTGGAGCTGGATACCTCAGAAAAGTCTCCTCTAAGTTTTCAAGGCCAAAGGAGGGAGAAAATATTAGGACCTGAAGTGATAAAATCTTAGGAGCACCCCACCTCCACATCTGCCACTGACCTTCCTCAAGATTGTCTTTTTGTGGGGGAGTTGGGCCACAGCATACCCAGGGCTTGGCAGGGAGAAAGCAGGAGGATCATACCTCAGTCTCTCTCTCCTTCTGTCCTCCCATCTTCTGCTGGTGGCTCCCATTGGCCAAGCCCGACTAGAAGCCAGAGGACAAGGAAGCCCAGTTGCCATGGTCCACACTGCCAGTCGCCCAGGGCACAGAGCAGGGTGGGGAATGGTGGAGGTGGATTTGCAGAGGTACATGGAGAGTCTCCAGCACAAACCACCAACAAGCAAAAGAAATGGACATGCCTCAGAAGCTGTTAAAGAAAGCAGGATGCCAGGCTCGTGATTTTATTCCAGTGATTTTGCCCAGTAGTAAAGCCCCATTAAATGTCTGAATTGGGAGGACCAGCAGCTGCTCTTCCCTAGGGATGGGTCAGAGGTAGGGTTGCCAGAGAAAATACTGGATACCCAGTAAAAACTGAATTTCAGAAATCAGATAAACAATGAATAACTTTTTAGCATAAGTATGTCCCAAATATTGCATGGGATATCCTTAAAAAAATTTGTTGTTGATCTGAAATCCAATTTTAACTGGACACCCTATATTTTTATAAATAAAAGGCAACCCTTATTAGGCGGGTGGTGTGGAGAAGACTCTGCAAATGTATTCATGTAAACATGCACCTGTCCCAAACTGTGCTCCACTGTAGTGTGTTTAGTGAAAAGAAAGTGTCCTGGAAGTAGAATATAGTTGAGCACTTCTGAAACCATGTTCTTTCAACACCAGTGTTTGAATGTTAATGAATATTTCAAAGAAGGAGGAAGAGGAGGAGAAAAAGAAAGCAAGAAGGAAGAGGAAGAGGAAAAGGAGGAGAAGGAGGAGGAGGAGGAGAAAATAACTCTGTTTCATGGTCAAATAAGTCAGAGAAACCCTAGGCCAAAAACAAGTTAAAGAGTTCTCGTGGCTTTAGAGTTTCCCCTGATGTTTAATGCTAACATGCACTGGGACACCAATCATAGTGTTTCTTTGCTTTACTTACAAACCAGCATAACAAATTACAAGCCCCAAATCCCTTTGTTCCACTGTGACCATAGGTTTCCAATGAAATGCAGTTTAAATTTAACAAAGTCATTTTGGTGTCCATCATATTATAGCAGAATTTTATTATTATCTCATAATCTTGCTTTAAGGCTAATTTGCATTTATAAAGATGTTTTAAAGTTCCCCATAAATGTTTGCAAAGTGATAATATTCTATTTCATCAGATATCAGATTATTCTCTTGATACTGAATGATTTTGCTTAGCTTAATATGAAGAATCAATTAACTCCAAATTATCATCCAAGCAGGGACAATCCTAGATTATTCAGAGAGAGAAATGAGGATAAAAACATCAGCTTTCTCAGCTTCTCAAGGTTATTTTTGGAAAGAAATGAAGTAATCTTGTGAAAGGCTGTGCAAACATCACTGTGCTGCACAAAATTTTACTATCCTCACTGCAGAGCTATCCAGGTCTTATGGTTTTCTCTATTCCTAGTCATAGGTATTTTATCTAATTTGTTGTCCAATCTGTAATTCTATCCTGCTGTGTACAATGGGAGTAAAAAGGAGGTACATTAGTTAGGATTAGACAAAGCTGTGAAGGGCAGAAACCCACCAATTAACAGTGGCTTAAACAAGGGGGGAGTTTCTCTTTTTTCTAGTGTAAAAAACTGGGCCTGTTTAGTACTGAGCTAATATGGAGACTGCTCGATAAAATCTTCAGAGCCTTAAATTTCTCTGTCATTACTGTGGTATGTTTTTCATTCTCATGGTCTAAGACGGTGGTATCTATATTTCAGAAGCCAGAGGGGGAAGGAACGAAAAAGAGGTGGGCCCAGGGAGTGGGCTGGCTCTCCTGGAAGTTGGCACAAAATGCTTTTAGTTACAACTTTAAGATGGTTAATTTTATGTGTCAACTTGGCTGGGCCAGAGGGCACCCAGATATTTGGTCAGAGAGTATTCTGCCTGTGTCTGTGAGGGTGTTTGCAGATGAGATCAAATGACTGGATCAGTAGACTGAGTAAAGCAGTTTGCCCACCCTAACATGGGTGGGCTTCATCCGATCAATGGCAGACCTGAACAGAACAAAAGTAAGTAAGAGGAAACTCCTCCTGCCTGGCCGCCTTAGCTGGAACATGGGTTCTTTCTCTCCTTCAGACTCAAACTGAAACATTGGCTTTTTCTGGGTCTTGATCCTGCTGGCCTTAGACTAGAAGTACACCATCGTCACTCCTCAGGCTCCAGCTTGTCAACTACAAGTCTTGGGACTTGCCAGCCTCCATAATCACATGAGCTGATTCCTTATAAGAAATCTCTCTCTCTCTCATTCTCTCTCTCTCTCTCTCTCTCACACATGCATGTGTGAACGTGGGCACATATTAGTTCTGTTTCTCTGGAGAACCCTGACTAATACAATCCTATTTCCTGGAACTTAGTATGGAAAAATGAAAGTGAGTATATGGGGTGAAATATGTGGGGGTGTAACCAGTAAACTCTGTGACAGGAGGGGAGCTCAGCTCTTCAGGGTGGCTTTGAGTCAGCAGTGACACCGGTGCTGCTGTCTTTTATTTCAGGAGATGATCAAGTGTACTGCTGTTTCAGCAGTTTAGGCTCTCCATTCCTCTGTCCTACCACAGAAAAGTTTATGAAAGATATTAATCACACTCAGATTCCTTCATTTTTTCTGTCTATCCAGAGTATTTTTAATGCAAGTGTCTACAAATATAAAGCTTTGTCACTTCATCCATCAATACATGTTAGTGTTTATATGATCTGTGTGTGTGTGTAAAACACAGAAATGAGATATTTGGTTTACCTTAATGCCTGAAATAGAAGTAAAGATGATTACTTTAGTATAGCAAGTAATAAACTCCCAAATTGCTGGTATTTTCTTTCTCTTAAACTAGGTGAAGTTTGTCAAGGGTGAAGAATGACAAAGAAAGGTTTTGACAATACTGCCAAATTGCCTTACTCAGTTCCTAGACTGGGAATTTTGAAGCCATTTCACTGGCTTGTAGCAGATATCACATTACAGGAAGTCTAGTCCTTGATTTTAGAAGCAGCTATCCAAGCTCTTGTAAGAATTTTTAATAGGATCGTGCATCCCTTCTCAAGCGCGGTGCAAGGACCAATCATACATAGCTCCTAATGATTACTGCTCAGTCATTTCTTACCTGCTGTTCTTTTCATCCATGGGGACAGCATGGGCGTATGGGGCCTCATTTTGGTTTGCTATTGTTAGGCCACCAGACTAATCATTAGGTGGAAAGTTGAATAAACATTTACTTGTGACTTATAATTGGTTACTGCACTTAAGAAGGTTTTACTTAGCATCAAGACCAACTAGATAATTTGCAAGGCCCAGTACAACTTAAAAATTTTGCCTCCCTTGTTTCAAAAATTATTAAGAATCTCAAGATAGTAACAGTAGTTAAATTCAGTTCAGGATCCTTCAGAGAGCTCAGGTAGCACACCTATGAAGCTGACCCTTTTTAGCAGCATGCATTTAGCACATTGATGTCTTTGAAATCCTTATAAAACTCTTACCCCATCCCCCTACTCCTCAGCCCCCAACTCTTCTGTTTCTTCTAAAATCTTTACTTCTGCACAACACTATGAAACATAAGAGGGTCTGCTGAGAAAGCATTAACTGGCTTAAACCCAGACTTTTTTTCTTTTTATTTCTGAATATCAAAGCTCACAGACTTTTCCCTATTTTCTGACCCCCTGATATGACTCAGTATTTTAGGCAGCTTCATGGTCCTGCATATACATGGAGTGAAAATTTGTGTGGCTATTTGCAGGGGATTAATTACTATCAAATAAATCAGAAATATTCTTCAAAGGCCCTTGACATTGAATATGGAAAAATGACCTATAAGAATTAAGTTATTCACATGTAGTGGAAGTGAACTAATTACCAAGGGAGATGAAATGTACCTGGATCATGAAAGATTTATAAGGCAAATTAAAAGCATACATTCTAATCAAAGTAGTTTCTGATTGCCTTATTTCCTATGATACTATATTAGTCAGGGTTTTTTAGAGAAACAGAATCAATATGTTATATAGATATATGTAAAATGAAATTTATTATAAGGAATTGGCTCACATGATTATGAAAATGGGCAAGTCCCGAGATCTTCAGGGTGAGTCAGAAAGCCAGAGACCCGGCAGAGCTGATGGTATAGTTCCTATCCGATGGCCAGCAGTCTCAAACCCAGGAGCAGCTGATGAGTTTGAAGGCAGCCAGGCAGAAAGTATTCTCTCTTACCCAGGGGACAATCAGCCTTTTTGTTCTATTCAGACCTTAAAATGATTGGATGAGGCCACACACACTAGGGAGGGCAGTTTTCTTTACTCAGTCTACCTGTTTATATGTCAGTCTCATCCAAAAACACCCCCACAGAAACACCCAGAATAATGTTTGATCAAATATCTGGGGACCCTGTGGCCCAGTCAAGTTGACACATAAAATTAGACATCATAGATACCCAAACTCTGTATAGCTCTTAAAATTCCTGGTTTCACATTTATTTCAGAAAGCTAGCTACCGTTCATCATTTGTTTAATTCTACTACCCGACCATAACTGAAGTTTAATTAGGACTGAAAATTTAATTGGATGTAAATTCTTATATCAACAGTTTACTGGGTGCTTGCTTTGTGCTAGGCACAAGTTAGGGCTGCAAAGATGACCAAGGACAGCTGATTAATACAAAGGACATTGGTTAAGAAACAGCTTTATTAAATGGGTTGTACATGAGAACTTCTTCCCTTACTTTGTACCCCTCACTAGAGATGTGACTTATTCTCTCACGATTGCACTTTTAGAATCAGAACCCTACAAATGTCATCACCACTACCGAAGGGAATATGGTTGGTTATGTAAATGCAGAATGAGCGGCAAGTGGAGTCACTCAAAAGTGGATCAGAAAATAGATAAGGTCATAGGCATCAGCCTCAGTGGGTCAACAGGAGTTGGGAGGAGTAAACAGAGGGAAAAAGAAGAAAGAACCTTGGGCGGAGCAGAGAGTGAGACTGAATGGGAGAAAGGAGAGGTGGGAGGAGACAGCTGGTCACATCCACCTGTGCGTTCTTGAAGAAGATGCTGAGACTATATCAAGGAGAAAAAAAAAAAAAAAAACAGCCTAGAGCTCAGAGAAGGCACATGTGGGAAGAGGGAAAAAAAAAAAAAGAAAAAAAGAAAAAAGCTGTCATCACTAAATTCCTTGGGAAAAAACTTAAGAAGAGGCTTGAGGCTCATAGACAATGGCATCCATGGGTCAGAAAAAGCTTGAGCTGAAAGGAAGTTTTAATTCATTAAACATTAGCACTGTGTTCTCTCTTTAAGCTTTTGTTAATGCTGTTCTCTCAGAGTGGAATGTCCTCTCTCTGCTGTCACCTGGTTAGCTTTTATTATTTGGTCTCAGTCTACCTGTTATTTCCTCTGAGAAGACTCCTTTGACCCTTATGTTCTCATCTCACCCTATTTATTGTTTTATTTTATTTTAATTGAACGTATCACACTGAAATTGCTTTCTGACATGTCTGTATTCCTGAATGAGCTGGGAACTCCTTGATGACAATATCTGCGTCTTGTTTAACAAGTTGTATCTCTAGAACTGACTTCAGTGCTTGGCACGTAGTGGGAATTTAGTAGATATTTGCTAAATGAAAGAATGAATGAGGACCCTATTCATGCCCTTTCAACAACATTTAAGACACTGTGCTGGGTGTTTGTTGGGGGAGCATCAGGAAGGATGAGGTAGAAGTGGTGGTGAAACAAAGGGATTGGACATTGTTCCTGGCCTCAAAGAGCCTGCAGTCTGGTAACACTTGTGAATAATGGTGTCATATAAGACAAGTGACATAATATAATGCCATAGCACAAGATAAGAGACTAAGATTGCCAGATTTAGCAAATAAAAATATAGAGTACCCAGTTAAATTTGAATTTCAGATAAGCAAGAAATAATACATGTATGTCTCATGGACTATATGGGACTTACCAATACTAGCAATTATTCCTTGCTTATTAAAATTCAAATTTGACTGGACCTCCTACATTTTACCAACCCTAAAAGCGAAGAATGTGGGCTATAATAGATTGCATTTTTTTCCCCCCAGGGATGGAATAGGGGTATTGGAGAATGGTAGTTGATTTGAAAAAGATTTTCTGAAAGTTATGAACTGAGTCAAGTTGTGAAAATTGCAAGACAAAATGTGAGGAAATGCAGTTCTGGTCAAAGTAACCTCAGGTGAAAAGGTGGGATAGGGGCAGCATCAGAGACTGGCCAAAATCTAGTTTGGCCAGTATGTAAAAGGGTGGTGAGAAACCCAGGAAGATGGTTGGGCAGGGTCTGGCAACTCCACATGTTGCAAAGCCTCAGTCCCCTGAGTAACCCTACCCCCTTTGCCTTGGTCACACTTTGTGAGCAGGCAGAACAAGATCTTTCTGTCTGGGCAAATATTTCATCCCTGCCTAGTTAAGTGGGATTGGACATTAGTCTCTCTCTGTAAACAGTGAAGAGGAAACTCCAGGAGCATTTTGCAAGGGTCATAAATTGCTCAATGTTTGCCCTTTTCAAATGCTGGTGTCAAAACAGCACTCTAGCATAAAGTTGAGAAAAAAGTGAACACTAATGATGACTTATCAAAACAAGATGTTATGGTGTGGGAAATATTGTCTATGGCATTTATAATTTTAACCTTTCCCCATTTTCTGTTAGAACATCTGCTTAGCATTAAGTAGTACATACATAATAAAACAGATACAAATAGCTTATTTATGACTTAGGAAAGAAATGGAAATGCTTCTATGTAACCTTTATTGAGCACCTACTATTTCCAGGTGGCAACATATTATTTCTCGTAATCTTCACAATAGTACTATAACACTATTGTATATATAAGTCTATACAATCACACTAGCACAACTTTAAAGTGCATCTTGTCAGACCTCACAATGTTTACTTTTTATGTATGATCACTCAGCCAGCAATTGATTATTTTGGAATTCAAATCAGGTTTGATTCCAACATCTATATTGTTTCCATTTTACCACACCTGTAGACAGGTACTCACAGATAAATAACAATTATTGAGCACTTACAGCAGACACACTGTGGGAGAAGAAAGGGGGGAACATCTAATTGTGTCTTGTGGACACCAAGGATGGCTTTGCAGGGAGATGTTGCTTGAGTAATTATTAAAAAAAATTATCTCAAGTTTTAAACAGTTTAATAACAGGCAATACACAAAAAATACTCATAGGTAAAACAAATATTAGTAGATTTAAAAACATATAGTATTTCATCCTAAAAAGCTCTAATTGGGTTTCTGTAATCTTTTATTAAATGTTCCACATTGATGACACACAAAAATTCTTACACATTACTCCCTTTTTCTATTAAACATGCACTAACATTATAAGTCATGTTCCTTAAATGGTCATTATTTATAATCTTTAGCTACTTATGTGATTATATTTTGGTGCCATTTTTGTAAGAAACACCACAAATTCACATAGAAATATGTTTTAAACTTCTTTGTAATTCTATAACCTACAAGAATGGTTACATAGTTGGGTTAACTAAATTCCTCCCACATAGTGATTTCAATTACATAAAATGTTACTTACATAACTAGAATGGTATTATAGCTTTAAAATACTCAATTCTGTAATTACATGAGATTAAATTCAGTAAAGAGAAAGGCCTGAAATTTTAGCAACATATTCCCTAGAGAAAAGCTGCTGAATAGTTCTGGCCTTATAATTTTTGAGATACAGGTATAAAAATGAAATATGAAAACAAAAATTTTCAATATTTTTCTTTCTCAAAAGACATTAACCAAATTTTAATTGAAAACATCAGTGAGTTTGCTTTGAACACATTCCTGTGGGGTGAGATCTTTTAACCCTAATCTGACTTCCAAATCTTCTTTCCAAGACTAGGTAGACCTAAGTCTCCTCTGGTTAATGCTGTAGGGGAGTTTAAAACTTTCCTTGCACGTTTTTGAGGTTCAGTAATTGGAGTGTAAAATAAACTGATAATAGATAGATTAACAGGAGAAAAAGCATACAAATTTATTGACATGTGAGAGCAATGGAGTCACACAGAGCATAAAACTTAAAAAAGGGCCACATGGTTGAAGCTTCAATACCCTCTTCACAGGGGAGAGGGAAGTTGGGGATGTAGGCAATTTTAGAGAAAGAGTAAATGATTTTTAGAGGAAATGAATGGGTCCAAAGAGCATACAATAGGCTGGGACAAAATTTGTCTGGGCCCTAGGTATAGTGTCAACTCTAGTCTTCCTTCCTGTGGTATGCATCAATTTCCTCTGGTTGATGAGGTATCTGAGGTCAGGATTCACTACAACTGAATATCTTCTGGAGGATTTGGCCCTTAGGGAGGTAGGGGAACTTCACAGAAAGCCTTTCTGCATTTGCTGTCTGGGAAAACAAAATATTTCAGTCCCAAAATATATTTCTTTGACATATTTCAAGATGGCTAATTCAGAGAGACTGAAAAAACAAGATTAATCTGGAGGCTATTTTTTTGTGGAAAGAAATTTACATCTGTAAATGCAAACAGCTGGGCTTCCTCTGAGGCACCTCCTCTGGCTACTATCTATTCTTTTCGAGGGCAGCTGTGAGATTACCTGATATATATTCTTTTGCATACAAGATGTTTCTACTTAACTTCAGCTTCAGACTTCCTTCTTTTACCTGTGACAACACCCCAGAACTTTAGAGAAATCTGGTCTAATGCCATTGTTCTGGGACTTGTGACCCCCCCCACCGCTTCTTCTCTTTTGTGAACACTGGCATTTAAGCTTTTTACCCCCATTGGAAATTGAGACATTACTCTCTTGGAATTCCCCTCCGCTTTGCCTTTTCCCAGCATGTTAAATAATACAATTTGTTATAGCTTTTCTTCATATTCATCTAAATTTGTCAGTGATATTTACTAATGAAACTTCAGGGGTGAAGAAGTTTTCCTTTGTCCCCTTCAGGTGCTCTCAGTTTTCTACATCCCAACAGTGCTCGCCTATTTTCCCTCAGCAACTAATTTTAAGTTGCTTTAGAAGGTTTTCAGGTTTTTCTTGGATAGAAATTGTGATTCACAAATGCCTGGGGTGCTGCTGTTTACCTAGTAAGCTTAGACAGCCATCTTTGACTGGCTGGTTCTCTGACATTGACAGTCTCGAAGCCACAGGAAGAAGGGTGTAATTCTGACCTTGGAGAAAAAGCTTGCAAGGAAAGTAGTGTGTTTGAATTTCAGATGTGTTCCCCAGTGAGTTACATAAGTTTGATATTTATACTCATTAGCAAATAAATTTTAAATGAGGATAAAATTACAACTTTTGTATAATATAAAATGAACGTGTATCAAAGACTTGTTTAATTCAGGAATTAATGAGGGGAACAATAGGTGTTGCAACTAGTTCAAAAGAGAACCACACATTTATAGCGAGATAAGGTATGTGAAATAAATGCAAAACTGGTCAATATTTACACAAACCCAATTTGCATTTTTATAGACAGGAATTATTTGCATTTCAATCCATTTTTCTCCAACTTAACTTCTACTGTCTAAAGGCTTGTGAAATAGCCTAGTCAGAGGCAAAGAAAGCATAGATAATGTAGATGGATGAGCTAGCCAGGACACTTAGTAAATTTCAAAGTCATTTACATTTTTTCTTATGTATTCTTTCTTTATAGGGTGCTTTTGGTGCATCTGACAATTTTTGTAATGATAAAAAAAAATCAAGATCCAAAAATTAACTAGTAAATAAAATCAGTTTTGGGGGTCTGTAGAATAAAAGATAATTTTCTCTCTATGCTTCATAGTTCTTAACTGAAACAGACCCCTGTAATGAAAGATAGATTAACCAGAGAAAAATAAACAAAAGTTTAATAACATGTATACTTTATGTAAACATGAGAGATATTCAGAAATGAGCAAATTTCAAAGAGGTGGCTTTGAATTCAGGCTTAAGTACTATCTTCCACTGAAATGAAGAAAAAAGGTGGGGGTTGGAGAAAGACCAGTTATGAGAAGATGCCCAGGAAAAGCACACTAAACAAAGGTAAGGTTGGTAACTCAGATTTAAGCCCAAGCCTTCTCCACTGACAAGAGTATCTGGAGATTTAGTCATTCTTTTCCTGGTACAGAGAGGGAGACACTCCTGCATACAGAGATTTCCTTTGTAGATGTACATTTCCCCTACAAAAGGGTAACTTTTACTCTATTTTCAGAGCTTTTCCTGTGTCTGCACATTCTCAGAATGTTTGAATGCTCAAAATAAACGTTATGCCAAAGAGGTGTGTTTTGTGGTGGCATATTCTGGTCTCTTATAGCTCAAAGATATTCACATTCAGGATTTTGGGACTGAAATTTATTTTGGATAAAAACAAACATCAAGTTTTCTTTTGAGGGTATGTTGTTAACACTATAATTTGATACAAAAATGGAAATGTCATTCTATTTTCTGCATGTGGTTCATGAAATACAATATAAACATCATGAATGATTTGGATCAGTTATCCAGCTACCAGCAATCTCCTTGTAACTCATAGATTCACCTCTATAATAATAATAATGATAATACCAGCAATGATAGCAAAAGCCACAACACCCAAGTCTTATTGATACCTTAATGTGTGCCAGACACTGCTAGGTGTTTTACCTAATTTTTAAAATTTAATTTCTGTAACACCGTATACTCATGAAGTGGGTATAATTATGCCAATTTAATGAAATAGCAATTCATGTCTTCCTTACTCTCAGCCCCTCTTCTCAATGAGGAAGAAGAAATTTTAAGCAAGCAAGTTTCAAATTATATATAAGTTGAATTATAGTATTTGAAAAGCATCATGGTTCAGCAATCCTTCTTTGGCTCTGGTTTCTTCAACAAGTTGGCTTCTTTCCCCTCAGTTAAATTATGGATAGCTTTATATAACTGTTGATGTTTAATCTCTGTGCAATGCTTTCAAACTCTCACAAGGTATAAAAACTCCCATTATTTCTTTTTTTTATAAGTGGAAAGACTTGACGAGGACTTGAGTGCTTTAACAGACAGATTTAGGGTCTGGAACAACTGATTTCCAGCCGTTCAGAGGGAAAACATTTGAAAGAGTCATGCAATAAAATTGCAAAACAAACATTGTTTGGAAAACTGAGATGGTATCTAGACTACCCACCCTGAAAATCTAATTGATGTTCCCACTTACTCTCTTCTTTGTACTCCTATTTCTTTTTTCTTCTTCTTTGTTTCTGTTCTCTTTATCTGCTTTGTATTCTTCAAGAGTCATTTAGTACCTGACGACACCAAAAGAAATATGCTGAGTTTGACTTTCTTTTTGCAAATACTAGGGAACTAATTTTAGTATAGGTGGCATTTATTTTATAGATGACTCTTTCTTATTGTTCCATAGTTATGGTTCTAAACTCTTACTATCCTGCTCTGCATTTTTATTTCCCTGCTTGGCATTGTGTCAGAAGGAAAACAAAAAGCAATCACTACCAAGGGCACCCTCTAAATAAAGAAAGCTTCCCCAGGCCTGACTGTGAGCTTTCTCCACGCCACTAATGGAAGGAGTTAGAACAAGGAAGTAGAGTGAGTCACTGCTGTTGTCACACCCTCAGGAAAACCCCTGCCCCATCTTCCTCTTGTGCTGTGGTGGCGCTTTCTAGCCAATGTCCTGGGTCACGGGAGTTACGTTTTCAGAACTCAGGGATTTTCTGTAGAAATATAGCATTGATTTGATTCAAACAACAACAGTAATAGACAGAAAGCCAGATACAAAAAATCTTTGACTGAAGAACAGCAGAATGGGTCTGATCAAAACATTCATTGATAAGCCAGTTATTTGGTAGTGGGAATGTAGTATCCACTTCTTACATATATATCCTCTTTGGTTGTTAGGAGGACTCCTAGATTAGCCCATTCAAGAATATCCTATGCCCTAGTGGCTGAAGTGTGTGTGGAATTGTTTCTGTGGGGAACATACATTCAGCTTTTCAGTCTGGTTACCAGATACATGTTTCCCCCCACCACTATGGTTTTAATAGCTGGTGGGAGATGTCCCTTTCAGCAGTTTGCTAAACACTGGGAATGGGGCTTCTCCTGGAGATAATGGTACTTGCCACAGAGAGAGGTCTGGGAGAGGGAGGGGAAGACCCTTATTCCTGTTGTAGAGAAGAGAAGATGATTTGGGGCACCTGACTTGGTGGTGTCTGTCACTAGGACAGGGGAAATAGAAGAGAAGCAGAGAAAACGTGGGACAATGGGAAGATGTGGTCTTGGTGAGAAACAGAGGGCAAGGTGTTCTGAAAGTCATACTTTCTACGACAGTGAGGACTGGCTTGGCAGTGGGTGTGGGGGGAAGGATGGAGACATGTATCTGAGATAGTTCCGTGTTGAGCCTTCAGACACGGGCAGCATAGGAAAGTATGTTTACCCGTCACTTCCTTGGGTAGCTCTTTGTACCATGTGTAGAGGAACTCTAGCACGAGTTGACATTGATTAAACTTATTTATGCCATATATCATGATGCCACATAGGCAATCTTGGATTGACTTTGGTCTCAATGTGTTATGGTGATTTTGAGGAACTCATTTTATCTGGGAAGCCCTTAGCTTTCTAATTTGTCAAGTGGGGGTGGAAATGATTTGGGCAATGTTTGTGAAGTTTCCTTCAAAATTCAGATGATCTTGAAGGTTCCTTCACTTTTTCAGTGACAGGATTGATAGTTATTAGTAATTTGAATCTGTGGATTTTGTGATATATCCATTACTTTTTGTTGAGAGAGAGAGAGAGAGAGAGAGAGAAAGAGAGAGAGAGAAAGAGAGAGAGAGAGAGAGTGGTGTGTGTGTGTGCATGTGTATTTTTAATTTCCATTCAGTGGCTATCATGGAAAGAAAATTCAGCTTAAAATGACCTAGTCGATAATTGCGAGGAAGGAACTTGGAAGCTACATCAGTTTTTTTTTTTTTTTTTAAATAATGGCTTTACTGATACATAATTCCACATATCATAAAGTGTACTTTTTAGTGTTTTTTCAGTATATTCACGAAGTTGTGCAGTTTTCACAAATTAATATTTAATTTCAGAACATTTTTATACCCCCCGAAGAAACCCTATACTCTGTAGCAGTCACTCCCTGTTCTCCCTCTGCCCCAATCCCTGGCAACCATTAATTAATTCAGTTTCTATGGATTTGCCTATTCTGAACATTTCATAAATGGAATCTGACAATATGTGGCCTTTTGAGTCTGGGTTCTTTCACTTATCATCATGTTTTTAAGGTCTGCAGTTGAATAAATGTCCCCCCAAACTCACTGAAACTTAAATTGTGTACCCCAAAGTTCCAGGTATTAGAAACTTGGTCTCCACAGTGACAGTGTTAAGAAGGTAGGAATTCCTATTGTGGTAGTTGGATTGTGGGGCCTTGA
This sequence comes from Cynocephalus volans, assembly GCF_027409185.1. NCBI lineage: Eukaryota > Metazoa > Chordata > Mammalia > Dermoptera > Cynocephalidae > Cynocephalus > Cynocephalus volans. The sequence continues at coordinate 176,191,349 of NC_084460.1, forward strand.
AGAGGGGATTAGATTGTGAGGACCCTGCAATAATGAATGGTTTAATTGTGTTCCTGGTTGTATTTCTGAGGGCTTTAAAAGAAGAGCACATAAGGAGCTATCTCTCCTTTTGCTGTGCCATTTCCCATGTGAGACCCTGGGTCATTGTCACCACAAATAAGACCCTCACCAGATGTGTTCCCTGGACTTTGGACTTCCCAGCCTCTGAAACCATAAGCAATAAATTTCATTTTATTACAAATCACCCAGTTCCAGGTATTATAAGCAACAGAAATGGACTAATACAAAGCCCATCAATGTTGTACCATGTATCAGTACTTCATTTCTTTTTATGGCTGAATAATATTCCATTTAATGGACATACCACATTTTATTTATCCATTCAACAGCTGATAGGTATTTGAGTTGTTTCTGCTTTTTAGCTAACATAAAAATCCTGTTATAAACACTCGTTTACAAGATATTTGTGGACATGTTTTTAATTCTCTTGGATAGGAGTAAGAATTAGGTATATACCTAGGAATTGCTGGATCATCTGATAACTTTATATTTAACATTTTGAGGGACTGCCAAACTGTTTACCAAAGTAGCTGCATTATTTTACCTTCTCACCAGCAGTGTATGAGGGCTCCAGTTTTTCCACATCCTCCCCAATATTTCTTATTGGTCTTTTTAATTCTAGGCATCTAGTGGGTGTGAAGTGGTATCACACTGTGATATTCATTTGCATTTCCCTAAAGAATAAGGAGGAATATTTTTCCATGTGCTGACTGACCATTTGCATATCTTTGAAGAAATGTCTATCAAATGTTTTGCTCCTTTCTTAATTGGGGTTTTTATTGAGTTGTAAGAGTTCTTTATATTCTGCATTCAAGTCCCTTATCAGATGTATGATTTGCAAATACTTTCTTTCATTCTGTGGGTTGTTTTCTCACTTTCTTGGTTGTGTCTTTAGAAACACAAATGTTTTTAATGTCTATGAAATTCAATTTATTTACCTTTTCTTTTGTTGCTTGTACTTTTGGTGTGATAACTAAGAAACTATGCCCTGACCCAATATCATGAACATTTACTCTTACGTTTTCTTGTAAGGATTTTTATAGTTTTACCTCTTATGTTTAGGCCTATGATTAATTTTGAGTTAATTTTTGCATATAGTGTGAGGTAAGTGTTCAAATTAATTCTTTTGCATTAGATATCTAGTTGTACCAGCATCATTTGTTGAAAAGACCACTGTTTCTCCATTGAATTTTCTTGGCATCCTTGCTGAAAACCAATTGACCATAAATGTAAGGGTTTATTTATGAACTCAGTGCTATTTCATTGATCTTTATGTCTATTTTTATGCCAGTACCACATTATCTTAATTACTGTAGCTTTGTAATACGTTTTGAAACTGGAAAGACTAAGTCCTACAATTTTGTTCATCTTTTTCAAGATCGTTTAGGTTTTTCTGCTTCCGATGAGTTTCCATATAAATTTTAAGATCAGCTTGTCAATTTTTGCAAGAAATGCAGCTGAGACTTTGGTAGGGATTGAGTTAAATATGTTGATCAGTTTCTGGAATATTGCCATCTTAACAACAGTTAGTCCTCTAATCCACAAACATAGGATGTCTTTCCATTTATTTTGGTCTTTAATTTCTTTCAATGATGTTTTGTAGATTTTCAGTGTACAATCTTGCACTTAAAAATTTTTATTACTAAGTATTTTATTTTATTTTTGTGATGCTTTTATAAATAAAATTGTTTTCTTGGTGCCTTTTCAGATTGTTTATTTCTAGTATATAAAAATACTATTTATTTTTGTGTATCAATCTACTATCCTGCAACCTTGCTAAACTCATTTATTAGGTTCTTGTAATTTTTTGGTAGATTCCTTATGATTTTCTCTATATAAGATTTTTTCATCTGCAAATGGAAATATTTTTACTTTTATTTCAATGTACAGGCTTTTATTTCTTTCTTTTTGCCTACTTGCTCTGGGTAGAACCTTCAATACAATGTTGAATAGAAGTGGTGAGAGCAGCCATCCTTGTTTTATTCCAGATCTTACCAGAAAGCATACAGTCTTTCACCATTGAGTATGATGTTAGCTGTGGGTTTTTCATAGATAGCCTTTATCAGATTAAATAAATTTTCTTCTATGCCTAGTTCGTTGTGTGTGTATGTGTGTGGGAGTATTATAAAGGGGTGTTGGACTTTGTTGAATGCATTTTCTTCATCTATTGAGATAATGTGCAATTTATCTTTTAAAAAAATTATTAATATGATGTATTACATTGATAAATTTCATGTTGAACCAATCTTACATTTGGGGGATAGATCCCACATGATCATGGTGTAATCTATTTTAAGTGTTGTAGAATTTGGATTTGGTTTGCTACAATTTTATTGAGAATTTTTGCATTTATATTTATATTGCATTTAAGAGGTATCGGTCTGCAGTTTTCTTCTCTTTTGATGTCTATGTCTGTTTTTGGTATCATGGTGAGATGGACTCATAGAATGAGTCAGGAAGTGTTCCGTTCTCTTCTACTTTTTGGAAAAGATTGTGGATGATTACTCTTACATTTTTTTAAACATTTAGTTGAGTTCACCAGTGAAACAACCTGGGCCTGAGCTTTTCGTGGGAAATTTTTGGATTACTAGTTCAATCTCTTTACTTGTTTTAGGTCTGTTCAGATATTCAATTTCTTCTTGAGTCAGTTTAAGTAGTTTGTGTCTTTCTAGAAATTTGTCTGTTTCATCAAGTTATCTAATTTGTTAGCATGTAATTGTTTATAGTATTTCCTTACAATCATTTTGTTTCTGTATGGGTCTTAATGATGTCTCTTCTCATTCCTGATTTTAGTAATTTGAGTAATTTGTGTTTCTTGTAGGGCAGGTCGGCTAGTGATGAATTATTTCAGGTTTTGTTTATCTGGGAATATCCTACTTTCTCCATTTATGAAAGATAGTTTTGCTTGTTATAAAATTCTTGGTTGATAGTCTTTTTCTTTCAGCACTTTGAATATATTACTCCACTTCTGCCCTCAGTGGTTTCTGACAAGAAGTCAGCTCTTAATCTTATTGAAAATCCTTTGCATGTGATGAGTTGCTACTCTCTTGCTGTTCTCAAGATTCTCTCTTTTTCATGTCTTTCAACAGTCTGGATACAATGTATCTCACTGTGAAACACTTTGAGTTTATCCTTCCTGAATTCATTGATGTTATTGGATGTGTAGATTAATATGTTTCACCAAATTTTGCACATTTTTGACCATTATTTCCTCAAATATTATTTCTATTTGTTTTATCAGGCTTCTGTGGAAATTCCATTATGCATATGTTGGCATGCTCGATGGTGTACCACAGGTCTCTGAGGCTGTTAATTTCTCTTCATCCTTTTTTCTTTTGTGGCCTGGATAATCTCAATTGACCTATCTTCAAGTTCACTGATTCTTTCTTCTACCAGTTCAAATTTGTTGTTAATTCCTACCTAGTAATTTTTTTCTTCAGTTATTGTACTTTTCAACTCCAGAATTTCTATTTTTTTTTAAAAAATATAACTTCTATCTCTTTTATTGATATCTCTACTTAGTGAGACATCATTCTCACACTCAAATTCTTTAGGCATCATTTTCTTCAGTTAATTAGATGATTTGAAGTCTTTTTTTTAGTAACTATGAAATCCAGACTCTATCATGGAAAATCGATTGCTTGCTTTCTTTTGCATGGGACATATATTTGTGTTTCTTTGTCAAAAACTAGACATTTTGGGTAATATTTTATGCCTACACTGGAAAACAGACATTCTCCTCTCCCTGGGTTTTATTGTTGCTGTTTTTTCTGTTATTGTTATTTTTTAAAATTCATTTGTTTAGTGACATGCCTGCACTAATTTAGTAAAGTCTGTATTCTTGTTCATGTACAGCCATTGAAATCTCTGCCTGGTTAGATTAGGATTAGTAGTCAGTTAATGATTTGCAGAGATTTCTTTAAATGCTTTGAAAAAGTAAGTTTTTCAGTCTTTGTTCATGGGATATAAACACGCATGTTGGGTTATATCTTCAGTGTTCCTCGGACAGTTTGCAACTCTGCATTAACCTTTTTTCCTGCTTCTGCAGCACCTCAAGGTAAGCCAGAGGGCAGAGATTAGAGTCTTCTCAGGTCTTTCCTGTGCATACACAGTTTGCACATGTGAGTGGCCTTCTGGATTCCCCGCAATATGTGTTTGCTTTTCAAAGTCCCTTGTAGACATGTCATTCCTCCAGTTCTTGTGTTTTGGTTAGCCTCCAGTTAGTCCTATCTAGTAACATTGTCTCAGGCAGCCACAATGTTAAACAATTGGCACTGAATTTTTTTTTTTTTTTTTTTTGAGCAAATTCCCTAGGGATAGGGCTGTTGGTACAGAGCTAATTCTGAGTTAGGTCAAATAAAGACAAGCCGTGAGAATGAAGATTTTCAGTGAGCTGCCACACAGGTCAAATCTTAACAATTATGGGAATTTGGGGAAGTTTCAAACCCATTGTACCCTCTCCAGTGGCTGCTAGTGTGCTGGTTTGCACAGCTACATTAGTTGTGAGGCTGTTGGTTTTCAGTGCTACCATGAAGTTAGACACAATCTTGTAGTAAAGAGACTTATCTACTTGTGTTTAACTCACATTTTCAAACTTCCTGAAGCATGGAGTATTATGTTTATATTAATATGATAACACTGGTATATCTAATCACATCCAGTTTGGGAAAGACAAGTGCAGAAGATTTGAGGTGATCTTCCGAACTTGTTAAAAGGAGTTTCCTTAAAAGCCAGGAGTGTGGAATGGTGCTGAAGCCTCCTTAAGTCTGTTTCCATAACACAGATAAAATAAGACTGGTTATTTCACAGAACCTGTTTCATCCATTTAATGATCAAATGAGGTAAAATATGTGAGGGCTGGTCCTAGACGATAAAGCATCAATATAAATGTGAATTATATGGTGATTATGGTAATTGAGTTTATCACAGCCTCGTTACTCAAAATGTAGCTTACAGAAGCACAGCATTGGCATTACCTAGGAGCCTGTTAGAAATACAGAATCTTAGGCCTTAATCCAGACTTGTTTTACCAAACACTACATTGTGACAAGATGGGATTCCTATGCACGTTAATGTCTGAAAAGCACTGAATTTAGCATTTTTCATTCCTACTCTTCCTGACAGATCTTAGGCTTGTTCCTGCAACCTCCTTTCTCTCACTGCCTACTCCGTCTGGATTTCCTTGCAATCCTTCTCTTCCTGAAAATTTAAATTTTTTACATTCATTTCAATCCAAATCTTTGTTCCACTTTCCCTTCTCTGAATTCTAACATTACATGTGGTTTATTTTATACCAATATTATGGCTGAACCTGGAAAAATTCTAAGAGGACTGTAGCACATTTTAGAAAATTTTAAAAATTCTGTAAATTGTTAAACACTGTCAGTTGGTTTTCCAAAGTCAGCTTCTCTAAATCTTTCTTCAATTGTAGGAAGAGTCAGGGAGGGGGATGTATTAATGATCCCTTTCCATTTAATAAAGGTTTCTAAGAGTTAATGTAAGTTCTGCATATATGAAAAATAACATTTTTTATCACAATAGTTTATTTTCAGAAGTCTGACAGAGCCATATAGTGTTAGCCACAATCAACATCAAAAAAGTGCATGTATAGAATTCTCTAGAAAGGATGCTTCTTTATAGGCTTCACTGCTCCAGGATGGGGTCAAGGTGTTGCTCTGCATTGGGGATCACATTGCTTGCAAAGGGACTTTGTCCTTCCAGTCTTCCTATGATCCCATGGAAGTTTAAAAAACATAACAAGAATCTGTAGGTTAAATTAGACTTTTCCACTGAAGGCAGATTAAATGATATATTCCGGCTAGACATTATATAAAGTTTCTGTTATCTGAACATGTCTTCACTAGACAATGAATGTGATTTTGGATGATCTAATCCTCTACATGTTTCTGGAGAAAGCAGTTAGAGAAAAATCTAAATTCTGACAAATATTTATTCAGCTTGTCCTTCGGTGGGGAAGAAGAGCTGTACAGTGAAATCTCACATATTCAAAACTCATACTTTTCCCGATCCAAGTAAATGACAAGTGTCTAAATAACAAAATTCCAAAAATCTTCCTGAAAATCTCTCTTCTTCAATACTTTCACTAACACATATCCATGTCAATAAATAATGTAGTCTTAACATATTAAAATATGAATCATGTAAAAGAAAAGTGAAGATGACAAATATGGGAAAAGAATGTGACACAAAGAAGTGCATTATGTGTTTAGTAGCGAAAGCATGAAGCCTTCTGAGAAAAAGCTAAATGCATGAGGTCACTAACTCAACACTTTCAATCCCCCAGTGCTGAATTTTTATGGTTTGCCAGCAATCTGAAGGACATTCAGGCTTCTAGGGAGAAGTTTTACAACTCTGCATTTCTGCCTTAATAAGTCTGTTTAAAAATAAATATCAGGGGATCTTAGCCTGTCTCTTAAATAAGGAATAACATTCTGCTTTTACAAGCCTCTAACATCACAAACTTTCTTACTTTACAAAAACTTATCACTGAGGATTAAAATATTAGGAACCTAGACATGCAGAGATAACGGGAATTGTTTTCTGTTTCAAAAAAGATTGGTTCTGAAACCCTAGAATGGTATCCAATGGAATTATCTGTAATGATGAAAATGTTCTAAATATACACTGTTCAACATGGTGGTCACTACTAAATGAATGTTTAATTTTTTAAAACTTTAATTAATTAAAATTTAAATTTAAGTAGCTACATGTGGCCAGGTGCTATAGTGTTAGACCATGTAACCCTAAAAATATTTTCTTTCCATTGTTAACATAAATGCAGAGCAATATTTTTATCTGTTAATGTTATTTTCTAGTTTTTATATACAGAAAAAAAAACTTTAAAAAATTTAAAAAATATTTTTAGTGCTATTCCTTAGAGATATTTTCTTGGAAATAATGACATCAGTGGTCTGTTAGATGATGTCATACAAGTCATAGAAATGCTTGACGTGAAGTCCAAAATACCCTCCCACATGTGGGCAAGGCTTGACTGGTTTATAGAAATGGGATTGAAGAAAACATGAACATACTGAAGGGAGTGAAATCATTGCCGTCCTGTAGGTCTGCCATTTTCTGTTTCCTTCTACAGTGATCTATATTCCTTTTGAATGATTTTACCGAGCTTTTTGATTTACTTTGTGGTAAATAAAACGATTACATATTTTATCCTCTTCTGACATGTTGGAAATTTGAGATTAGACTAAATAAAGTGACTCATTTTTCAGATGCATATGCTGCCTGCCTGCCACCATGCCACCGGCAAAGACTTCAGATAATGAACTAGTACATGTGGTGACCTCCAAAGAAGCCCCCTTTGAGCCCTTTACTTGCTTTAAATGTCATGCTGATGGTGTTTCTTAAGACATCATCTCTTTTTCTCAGGTATTTTTTGTAGGATTGGTTTATATACCACACAGGGAAACCAGTTTCAGTCCTTGATAACTATGCATTGGATATATAACTAGTTTTTGAATGGGCTGAACTTATTAAGAGGCAAAGCAGAAAACAATCTTATTCTTTCAAACTCCCTCTCAGGTTTCCTTTTCCTGTACTCTGTCTTACAGATCCTATTTTCTGGTATTAAAAAGTTCAGCTCCGAGTAATATCAAACTTTCAATCACTTACCTAATTTCAACTTTCTCCCATCCTCCACAGCTCAGGTCTGTGGGGCCTGAAAGTCTGCAGAGCGGGAGGGTATTGTGGTCAGCCTCCTAGCTCTTCCCACTGCCTTTTCTCTCACCAGCTCCCTGCTGTTTCTTCTGCCCCCAGGGTAGGATGCCAGAAGATGGGGGTGGGGGAGGGGGTTGGTTAGAGGAGTGGCAAAGTATTAGTTGGCTGCTACTGTTGCAGTTGGGTATTTCTAGCCCTCTGGGAGGCAGTTGCCCAAATGCACACTCCACACTTTCTTTCATGAGGTGGTTTGTGAGACTGCCCAAAGGGCCCTCCCACTCCCTCGTTCTCTGGCTTTGAGTATCAAAGAACCACTGGCTGTGAAGTGAGCTGTGTGCCCCAGATGACCTCTTACGAGCCCTGCTTAGCCACCTTACCTGATGAAATACCTCCCACGGCCTCTTCTACAGAGTTTGCTTTACCATGTCAGGCAGACCCCTTCCATATGTTTCTTTCAAGACTTCTCAAGATGGCAACCTTCCATTGTGCCCATTTAACCCACAGAACACCCAGCACCTGGCTTCAGACAGTCTGAAGATGTCTGCCCTCTCTCTTCACTTTGCTTAGGAAGGACCTCTAGCTGACCTACAATTAGGCTTTGCTAGGTGAAAGTCAAGCATCTGCCTTGCATCCAAACAGTCCAGGAAACTCTAGGCTAGTTTTCCCGAGAACCTCCACCCATGTCATTGCTGGGGCCCAGAAGTTGCTCCAACTTAGCTAGGGGTGGGGGATGGCAGAAAAAGCTTAGTAGTGGTGATGTCATCCTCTCCTCCTGCCAGACACTCCAGTCTCTACAAGTGGTTCTCCTGAAGACTCTCACTTGGCATGTGCTAGGGCATGAATGTATGTGTTCCCCCCAAATTCATATGTTGAAAGTTTAGTCCCCAGTGTGTAGCATTAGGAGGTGGGGTCTTTGGATGGTAATTAGCTCATGAAGGTGAAGCTCTTATAATGGGATTAGTAACCTTATAAGAAGAGACACTAGAGAGCTTGCTTCCTTTCTTTCTCCCCACAGTGTGAGGACATAACCAGGAAGAGGGCCCTCCCCTTGATCTTGGACTTCCCAGTCTCCAGAACTGTCAGAAATAAATTTCTGTTGCTTAAGCTACACAGTCTATGGTATTTTTGTTATAGCAGCCTAACTGGCTAAGACAATGTGAGGATGCGAGAGAAGCACTCCTCCCACCCTCCCATGGGGAGGTAGGACAAACATACAAAGAAATTCTTACTAGTCTTCTTACTCCTCCTGTATGGAAGCTGGAGGAAAGTGGGGTGGATGAGTTTTGAGTCACCTCTTAGTAAATCATGCCCAGATATTCTAACATCTCTCTTCAGGACTTGAGATATGGTGCACTGTGATAACCCCCAATGAACTGAGAGAATTAATTAACAGCTGGTTAAAGCAATCTGAAAGTTACGAAGTGCAAGATTTATGAAGAACAAGAAATATAAATATATTTAAAAAATACCTTTTCTAACCCTCAGGGGATGATATTAAAATGGAAAAATGCGATGTTTATCTCCTGCTAACCATGAATCACCTCAGAATAGTCCACATTATACACTAATATGTGGAAATACCTTCATGAAATTGAAGACATATTTATCCTTTAATTACAGAATTTAGATTATTTTTAAAAATGGGTGAGCAGAAATTTGGAATGTGGGAAAGCTGAACTCTGATATGCTCTGTCTATGCATGCTTTCCTCTTTTTGGTAATATCCCACTTCCCTTTCCTCTACAACCTGCTGTATGCCTTACCCCCGCCAAACAGACAGACAGACAGACACACACCACACACCCCCCCATTCACAGACCCCTACGTATGGGAAAACAAGCTTTGGTCTTTATGCTTTCTATTTGTTCCCGGACTCTCTTTCCATAACATATGAAGATTCAAAAGTTTGTGGAAAATAGAATTGAAAGATAAGATGAATCATTCCATTAACTTTTTGAAGACCCCTTGTATAATCCATTTAATCTTCCAGAGCAGTGTCTCATGCTCTGGGTATTTTCTGCCTTCTAAATTCTGACAGATTGTGTGTGTTTGTTGTCCCAAGTCTTGGACTTTACTTTCTACTTGCTACTTAGAAAAAGTAATTCCTGCTAGCGTTCTTGGTCAAAGGAAAAAACATTTCATGTGTGATACCTCTCAGGTACCAAACGTGCACACCTGACAGATAAATGGCCTTTGGAAATCTACTGTATTAACCCACAGAAGTGCCTCTAATGATGGGAATTTAAGGCTTTATGGAAGCTCGTGGAAGAGTTACTTCAAGAGTGCTAAGACCGTTCTTGTTCTCTCCAATTTACACCACGTAGTTAAGGTTACAAAGAATTCCTTATAGGGGGTTATTTGACACCTGTTGAATTGGTTTTAGGGTCTCAGCCAAAAATGAGACAAGAAAAGTTTTATTTCATACCCTGTTACATAGTTGATATTGTCTTGATTTTTACACATTAATTTTTTAAAAGTTTCTATTCTTTGAAAGTTGAATTATTTATCAGTAAGCTCTAAGTGGCTCTTTATAAATGACTAGAATCTCATGGAAACTAAAGCTTCATTTTATACAGTTTAATTATGAAGCTTTTTATTCTTTCCTTCCTCTTCATTCATCTTTAAGTAGCAAGTTCTCATGAAGTAAACTATGCAAATCATGCAGTGTACAAAACACTCCTCCAGCCCTCTTCCAGCCTAAGGCATCCATGAACTTATAATTGTTACAGCAGAAATGTTAAAAAAAAAAGAGTCAATTTTGGGCTTTTGGCTGCCAGAATAGGCTCTTGAATCCTCCCAGCTTCCTTTGAGCACTTTCACTGGCTTACTCCTACTCATTTTTTTTTAGAGCACTTTATTGAGATACGAGTGACATTCAAAAAGCTGTACTTAATTAATGTGTACAACTTGATGAGCTCAGAGATAAATATATACCCATAAAACCATCATCACACTCTTTCATAAACCTATCCATCACCTCCAAAAGTTTCCTCCTGCTCTCTCTATTATCATTATTATTGTTATTATTATTAATTTTTTTTGGTTGATGGCCGGTGCAGGTATCTGAAACTTTGATCTTGGTTTTATAACATTGTACTCTAACCAACTGAGCTAACTGGCCAGCCCATTATTTTTTTGATGATAAGAATCCTTAACATAAAATCTATCCTCTTAGGAAATTTTTAAGTATATAATACAGTGTAGTAAGATTATACAACATGAAAAGAATTACTCACCCTTTATCACTTAACTCTGATCTTGTCTCTCCATAATGCCTTCTCCAGTTTCTGGGAAATTCTCCTCTTATTTTGCCTTCATAGTGGCAATGCATTCCTCTTTCTCAGTACTTAATATACACCTTGAAGTTATCCATGTTACCTCTTAGCCCTCACAATATTCTTGGCAAGAGCCATGCCTTATTCATCTTTGTACCCCACCCCCAAAGTGCCAATTTTGGTGCCTACTACATAGTAGGTGCTCTGTAAATGTTTATTAAATAGAGGGAAATAGGTAAGATCAAGATGTATTCCTAATCACATTTTGCAGGTAAGAAAATTAAGACTAACCAGGAATGGGAAAACTATTTTAATAAAGGACCAGTGAGTAAATATTTTATGCTTTGTTGGCCATCTGCTCTCTTTCACAATTACTTAACTGGGACAGCAGCCATAGACAATATGTAAATATTGGGTGTGGCTGTGTTCCAATGAAACTTTATTTACAAAAACAGATGGCACACAGATTTGGTCCTAGGGCTCTAGTTTGCCAGCTCCTGTGCTAAACTAAGTGGTTTACTGACTCGACTTAATTTCACACTTAGAGTTTGTGTATTGCAGAACTTGAAGTATTTTCACATTATTTGAATCGGAGTGTATCATGGTGGAATACTAATCCTCAATAGTTTGCTAGTGGCCTGAAGATCTGATGTTCGAGCAAAGACGCGTAATTTACAAATAAGAAGTAGCTTCCTCACTAAGAGAAGGCAGTTTAAGTTCCACTGACTAACCATACTTGTGAGTGGGAAGATACAATTAATATCAGCTGTTTAACCGAATAGAATATTTTTAAAAACAATCTGTTCCCCTGGGGTCTCCTAGTCATTAAGAGAACAAGCTCTTTAATGCACAAGAATTATGTGCTTAATAAAACTGTAACGTTGGCTCTGCTGTCAGAGAGTGCTCGTTATTTGAAGATTTATATTTATCTGAGTCCTCCTGAGTTGCTGCCAGTTTCCCCACCATTTCTTGACATTAATGACTTCCTCTGATAGGCCTATCTTCTCACAGAGCTCCATGTGGCCCAAAATGGATCTTTGCTTATCTGGCTCTTCCCACCAGGATGTGAGGATGGTGGGAGGACAGATTCTAAAATTTCTAAGGTTCCAACCAGTCTTCACATTTATAAGCTTTTTCCTCCCCTCCAAATGCATCTTTTCCATCCCAGCCAGCCCACTCTGGCCTTGCAGCATTTTCTGAGTTTAGATTAGCTGTTCCTTTTCTGACCTCAGTTGTCCCTTACGGCTACAACACATATGGTAGGATTATCTTTAATATTAATCTGATGTCTGTGTATTTCTCTTTCCTTCTGTGTCTTACCTTCATTTGAACCCAGGGGCTCTCCCAGAATCTAATCAAACACCTACCTAAGCATTCTCAGATTCTTGCATGTAAAGACTACGTAAGTCTGGGGCTGAGACCATGAGCAGAAGGTGGCAGGAGGGTGATTGGGATACAAGAGGGACGTGTGAAGGCAGCAGAGTTTTCAGAGTAGAACCAGGAAGTGGAAGGAAGGACCAAGGAGCGGAGTCAACGCCATACTGTGCTTGAGGTCAGCTTGACCTCCACTGACAACCCGATATCCCCAAGTGCTGGGCCTTATTTGACCCCTGAACAGAAGGTGGGGTTCTTGGTTACCTTGTCAGATTTCGGGTCCGCCCCTGGCCGACCCGAACAGCCCTTAGCCTCATTCCTTTCGGTGGGCAAGCGAACAGCCCGGGATTCCTCTTTCCCTCCTGTCCCCTTTGGAAGGAGACGGGGGAAGAGAGCCGTGAAGAGAGGTGAGCACACCACTGGCCCCAACCCAGCCCGGTTAAAGGACACTCAGACGAGGTGGGGGTTCTGTCGAGCAGTTCCATTTATTACCACACAAGCACTTGCTTTTAAAGGCAAATGGGGAAGGGAGGTTTTTTACATAATCTTATCAGCTTAAAGGTCAAGAGAGCATGCATCCTGTCTCAATGCCTAGCTATTGCAACCTCGAGCACGGAAGCGTGTATTTGGCCAATAAGGGCTAAGGCAAGGTTCCCGCAGACACCCCCACCCTACTTCCTCCCGGCACCCTCTTAGGCTGCCATGTTAATACGCCCTTATGGGCCCATAATGGCGCCACTTGTAATGTCACTTAAGGTGGCGTTAGTTTTTAAGGTCCAACAGTCAGACAGGAAACATGAAAGAAAAACATGACATCCTGGTTTAGGTGGATCTGATCAGAACCGCTGGGAATTTCCCCATGAGATGGAATGACTGTGGACAGACCACCACTGCTGTATACACTGCTTGGCCTCTACTGTTTGTTATTTCTTGGGAGTGAGTCTCATTTTTTAATTACTTTTCTATTAATATATTTATTTGTCTCAAAATGGACAGAATAAGATAACCTCACAGAGTTATCGTGGGGACAAAATAAGAGAATGTTATATAATTCTTGTAAAATTATTATGATATTCACAAATAAAGAATTATTATTTCATTAAAAGCTCCCTGAAGATCAAGTTTTATTATTCTCTTATATCACATGATGAGTCATATTATTGCGTATCATCAAGATATGAAGTTCATGGGAAGATTTTCCTGAAATTACACTGTATTGATGTGACATCTACGAGTCTTTGCAGTTACAAAATTCCCCCTACATTGAATATTGTTACCCTTCCTTCAAGATTCAATTCAATGTCCTTTTCTCTATAATTCCTTTGTCAACATCCCTTTGCCCCTAGCCTCCCCAGTGTTCTGTTGATAACTCTTTTATACACATCACACCGGGTAATGATTACTTATTTACAAGTCTGAATTCTCCTGCTAGTTTGTGAACACTTGGAGGTGAGGCTCATGTTTTATTCATGTCTGTATGCCCAACATCTACATAATTTCAGAGCATAAATGCTCCACTGTGTTAAATATCCCCTAACGGTAAAGTTGGGACTGGTCTTGCAGCTTTGAAATTCTGCTGGTGTGGAAAACTAAAAGAAAAACAAACAAACAAACAAACAAACAAACAAAATACAAGGAAACCAAAGTCTGGAACTCTGGTAAATGTATTTGAATATTTCTTGGGCCTGCAAATGCAGCTTGGAACAAAAAACACCTCGTCAACTGTAAAAATCTTTTTTTTTTACTTTATTTATTTATTTATATTTTTACTTTAAAAAAATTTTTCTTTTGTCGATATACATTGTGGCTGATTAATGCTCCCCATCACCAAAACCTCCCTCCTTCCTCCCTCCCCCCTCCCCCCCAACAATGTCCTTTCTGTTTGCTTGTCGTATCAACTTCAAATAATTGTGGTTGTTATATCTTCTTCCCCCCCCAGTTTGTGTGTGTGTGTGTGTGTGTGTGTGTGTGTGTGAATTTATATATTAATTTTTAGCTCCCACCAATAAGTGAGAACATGTGGTATTTCTCTTTCTGTGCCTGACTTGTTTCACTTAATATAATTCTCTCAAGGTCCATCCATGTTGTTGCAAATGGCAGTATGTCATTCGTTTTTATAGCTGAGTAGTATTCCATTGTGTAGATGTACCACATTTTCCGTATCCACTCATCTGATGATGGGCATTTGGGCTGGTTCCAACTCTTGGCTATTATAAAGAGTGCTGCGATAAACATTGGGAAACAGGTATACCTTCGACTTGATGATTTCCATTCCTCTGGGTATATTCCCAACAGTGGGATAGCTGGGTCGTATGGTAGATCTATCTGCAATTGTTTGAGGAACCTCCATACCATTTTCCATAGAGGCTGCACCATTTTGCAGACCCACCAACAATGTATGAGAGTTCCTTTTTCTCCGCAGCCTTGCCAGCATTTATCGTTCATAGTCTTTTGGATTTTAGCCATCCTAACTGGGGTTAGATGGTATCTCAATGTGGTTTTGATTTGCATTTCCCGGATGCTGAGTGATGTTGAGCATTTTTTCATATGTCTGTTGGCCATTTGGATATCTTCCTTAGAGAAATGCCTATTTAGCTCTTTTGCCCATTTTTTAATTGGGTTGCTTGTTTTCTTCTTGTAAAGTTGTTTGAGTTCCTTATATATTCTGGATATTAATCCTTTGTCAGATATATATTTTGCAAATATTTTCTCCCACTCTGTTGGTTGTCTTTTAACTCTGTTAATTGTTTCTTTTGCTGTGCAGAAGCTTTTTAGTTTGATATAATCCCATTTGTTTATTTTTCCTTTGGTTGCCCGTGCTTTTGGGGTCGTATTCATGAAGTCTGTGCCCAGTCCTCTTTCCTGAAGTGTTTCTCCTATGTTTTCTTTAAGAAGTTTTATTGTTTCAGGGTGTATATTTAAATCCTTAATCCATTTTGAGTTGATTTTAGTATACGGTGAGAGGTATGGATCTAGTTTCATTCTCCTGCATATGGATATCCAGTTATCCCAGCACCATTTGCTGAAGAGGCAGTCCCTTCGCCAGTGAATAGGCTTGGTGCCTTTGTCAAAGATCAGATGGCAGTAAGTGTGTGGGTTGATTTCTGGATTCTCTATTCTGTTCCATTGGTCAGTGTGTCTGTTTTTATGCCAGTACCATACTGTTTTGGTTATTATAGCTTTGTAGTATAGCTTAAAGTCAGGTAGTGTTATGCCTCCAGATTTATTTTTTTTGCTCAGCATTGCTTTGGCTATGCGTGGTCTTTTATTGTTCCATGTAAATGACTGGATAGCTTTTTCCATTTCTGAGAAAAATGTCGTTGGAATTTTGATGGGGATTGCATTGAATTTGTATATCACTTTGGGTAGTATGGACATTTTCACTACGTTGATTCTTCCAATCCAAGAGCATGGGATATCTTTCCATCTTCTTGTATCCTCTCTAATTTCTCTCAGCAGTGGTTTGTAGTTCTCATTACAGAGATTTTTCACCTCCTTGGTTAACTCAATTCTAAGTATTTTATTTTTTTGGTGGCTATTGTAAATGGGCAGGCTTTCTTGATTTCTCGTTCTGCATGTTCACTATTGGAGAAAAGAAATGCTACTGATTTTTGTGTGTTGATTTTGTATCCTGCTACTGTGCTGAAATCATTTATCAATTCCAGCAGTTTTTTTGTAGAGGTTTTAGACTGTTCGATATATAGGATCATGTCATCTGCAAACAGGGACAGTTTGACTTCATCTTTTCCAATCTGGATGCCCTTTATTTCCTTCTCTTCTCTGATTGCTCTGGCTAGTACTTCCAACACTATGTTGAATAGGAGTGGTGAGAGTGGGCATCCTTGTCTAGTTCCTGTTCTTAAAGGAAAAGCTTTCAGATTTTCCCCATTCAGGATGATATTGGCAGTGGGTTTGGCATATATGGCTTTAATTATGTTGAGATACTTTCCCTCTATACCTAACTTATGACGGTCTTTGTCATGAATGAGTGCTGAACTTTATCAAATGCTTTTTCAGCATCTATAGAGATGATCATATAGTCCTTGTGTTTGAGTTTTTTAATATGGTGTATCACATTTATTGATTTGCGTATGTTGAACCAACCTTGCATCCCTGGGATGAATCCCACTTGATCGTGATGAATAATTTTACATATGTGTTGCTGTATTCTGTTTGCTAGTATTTTAGTGAGGATTTTTGCATCTATATTCATCAAGGATATTGGCCTGTACTTTTCTTTTTAGGTTATTTCTTTAGCTGGTTTTGGTATCAGGATGATGTTTGCTTCATAGAATGAGTTTGGGAGATTTGCGTCCGTTTCAATCTTTTGGAATAGTTTGTAAAGAATCGGTGTCAATTCCTGTTTGAATGTTTGGTAAAATTCTGCTGTGAATCCATCTGGTCCTGGGCTTTTCTTTGTTGGGAGCCTTCTGAAAACAGCTTCAATCTCCTTTATTGTTATTGTTCTGTTCAAATTTTCTTCGTCTTCATGGTTCAGTTTTGGGAGCTTGTGTGTGTCCAGAAATTTATCCATTTCCTCCAGATTTTCAAATTTGTTGGTGTATAGTTGTTTATAGTAGTCTCGAATGATTCCTTGTATTTCAGATGAATCAGTTGTAATATCGCCTTTTTCATTTCTAATTTTTGTTATTTGAGTCTTCTCCTTTTTTTTTGTTAGCCATGCTAATGGTTTGTCAATTTTATTTATCTTTTCAAAAAACCAACTTTTTGATTCATTGATCTTATGAATTGTTTTTTGGTTTTCAATTTCATTCAGTTCTGCTCTGATCTTAATGATTTCTTTCCGTCTGCTAACTTTAGGTTTGGATTGTTCTTGTTTTTCTAGTTCTTTAAGGTGAAGTGTTAGGTTGTTCACTTGCCATCTTTCCATTCTTCTGAAGTGAGCATTTAATGCAATAAATTTCCCCCTTAATACTGCTTTTCCAGTATCCCACAGGTTTTGGTATGATGTATCATTGTTTTCATTAGTTTCAATGAATTTTTTGATTTCCTGCTTGATTTCTTCTTGGACCCATATGTCATTAAGTAGAATGCTGTTTAATTTCCATGTGTTTGTATAGTTTCCAGAGTTTCGTTTGTTATTAATTTCTAGTTTTAATCCATTGTGGTCTGAGAAGATACATGGGATAATTCCAATTTTTTTGAATTTATTGAGACTTGATTTGTGACCTAATATGTGATCTATCCTGGAGAATGATCCATGTGCTGAGGAGAAGAATGAATATTCTGAGGTTGTTGGATGGAATGTTCTGTAGATATCTGCCAATTCCAATTGGTCTAGAGTCTTGTTTAGATCTTGTGTTTCTCTACTGATTCTTTGCCTAGATGATCTGTCTAATATTGACAGTGGGGTGTTCAGGTCCCCTGCTATTATGGTATTAGTGTCTATTTCCTTCTTTAGATCTAATAGAGTTTGTTTTCTAAATCTGGCTGCTCCAACATTGGGTGCGTACATATTTATGATTGTTATGTCTTCTTGATGGATCAGTCCTTTTATCATTAAGTAGTGTCCCTCATTGTCTCTTTTTATGGTTTTTAGTTTAAAGTCTATTTTGTCAGATATAAGAATAGCTACTCCAGCTCGTTTTTCTTTTCTGTTTGCTTGGTAAATCTTTTTCCATCCTTTCACTCTTAGTCTGTGTGAATCTTTATGGGTGAGGTGGGTCTCTTGTAGGCAGCATATAGTTGGGTCCTCCTTTTTGATTCAGTCAGCCAGTCTGTGTCTTTTGATTGGGGAATTTAAGCCTTTAACATTAAGAGTTGTTATTGAAAGGTGTTGATTTATTCCTAGCATTTTATTGGTTGTTTGGTTGTCTTAGGTGTCTTTTGTTCCTTTCTTTCTGATTTACTGTTTGCTTTCTGTGTTTGTTGGTTCCTTAGGTTGTAGATAGCGTTTTTGTTTGCATGTTTTCTCTTCATGAATGCCATTTTTATTATACTAGTGGATTTAGATTTTTCTTGGGTTTTTATGGCAGTGGTAGTTATTTTTCAGGAACCAAACCCAGTACTCCCTTGAGGATTTCTTGTAAGAGTGGTCGTGTGGTAGTGAACTCCCGCAGTTTTTGTTTGTCTGAGAAATATACTATTTGCCCCTCATTTCGGAAGGATAGCCTTGCAGGGTAGAGTATTCTTGGCTGGCAATCTTTGTCTTTTAGTATTTTGAAAATATCATCCCATTCCTTTCTAGCTTTTAGGGTTTGTGATGAAAAGTCTGATGTTAGCCTGATTGGGGCTCCCTTATAGGTGATTTGACGCTTCTCTCTTGCAGCTTTTAAGATTCTCTCTTTGTCTCTGAGTTTTGCCAATTTGACTATAACATGTCTTGGAGAAGGCCTTTTTGGGTTGAATACATTTGGAGATCGTTGAGCTTCCTGGATCTGAAGATCTGTGATTTTTCCTATACCTGGGTAGTTTTCTGCCACTATTTTGTTGAATGTGTTTTCAATAGAATCTCCATTTTCCTCCCCTTCTGGAATACCCATGACTCAGATATTTGAGTGCTTAAGGTTGTCTGATATCTCTCTCAGATTTTCTTGAATGTCTTTGATTCTTTTTTCTTTCTTTTTGTCTGCTTGTGTTATTTCAAGCAGCGCATCTTCAAGTTTGGAGGTTCTCTCTTTAACTTCGACAAGCCTGCTGGTTAAACTCTCTGTTGTGTTTTTTATTTTGCTGAATAACCTCTTCAGTTCAGCAAGTTCTGCTACATTTTTTTTCAGGACATTGATTTCCTTGTACATTTCCTCTTTCAGATCCTGTATACTTTTCCTCATTTCATCATTATGTCTAGCTGAGTTTTCTTGTATCTCATTCAGTTTCCTTAGAATTATCACTCGAAATTCCTTGTCAGTCATTTCAAGGGCTTCTTGTTCTATGGGATCTAGAGTTTGAGATTTATTAACTTTTGGTGGTATACTTTCTTGATTTTTTGTATTTCTGGTATCTTTTTTTGATGTTTATTCATTGTGGCAGGGGGTTTCACAGTCCACCGGTTTGAGATTAATGACTAACTAAGATGCTGCCGTGGTTGCCAATTTCGTATGGCTACCTCCGTGACTGCTCAGTTGGCCTCTAGTGCCTTGTGTGTATGGTTGCCTCGGGTCTTGGGCCTCTCTGGGGAGCCACCTTTCTGGTCAGCTTGGACTCTGCTGGGCTGGTGGATCACGTACCACAGGGTGTGTGATCTCTGTTGAGCTTTCACTTCCTGTGCAGGACTTCTCCCTGTTCCGTGTGCTCTGGCCCAGGCTGTTGGATCGTGCAGTGGCGACCCCACAGGGTGTGTGGTTTCTGTCGAGTCTCCGCCTCCCTGGCCGCACGTCTCCCCACTCTGTGCGCACTGTGCTGGGCTGGGATGTGTCTTCTGTAACCCTCGTCTATCAGCTGGGCCTTCAAGACCCTGCTCGGCACCACCTCACCCAGGAAGTCTACCAGGTTTCTGGTAGGCACAGACGACCGGTTGCTCTGGGTGCCTTTGTAGCACTGTGTAGATCTTTCCCGGGACTTGTTCACCTTTGTATCCCCCCGGCATGGATCGAGTCTTGCACCCGCCTGCAGCCAGCTCTCCGGCAGGTAGAAGCGGACTTGGGAACTCTCCTACCACACTATTCCCAATCAGAAATTGGTTAGGTGTTTTTCCTAACTGGTGGCCGCAGAGATGGTATTTGCCTCCCAGCAACAGGAAGTTTACCGGGGGCGGAATCCAGGGTGTGGTGGAGTGACAGTTGGCCCGCCCATACTTCCTTGCCCTCCTGACACTGGTCGGGGACGCCCCACGCCACCAGCCCTGCCAGAGAACCGCAGAGGGAGTGGGAGGGGAGGCCGGCCCGTAGGCCCCGGGAAGCCCCATGCCGGGCCAAGCAAGTGGGAAGGCTCAGTGAGGGGCCGAGCTGAGCCGGGCCGGAGCTGCCAGCACCTGGGAAAATGGAGGCAGCCCCGGGCTGGTGAGTGACCCGGTGATGCAAGTGGAAGCTGGGTGGGCGTCAGCCCCCCCCCCCCGAGCAGGGCTGGGCCAGGGGTCACTCACAGGGCTGTGCCAGGTCGGGCGCTCACTCTCTGCCTCTGGTTTGTCGCCTTCCCCGTTCTTGGCCGCTGCTGCCTCTGGCTGTTCAGTTGGTCCCGCGGCGCGGCTCCTGCTCTCCCAGGAGTCTTCTTTAATGCTGGCCTGAAACCTTGAATCCTGAATAGGGCAGCTGGCCGCCTTCAGCGCGGCCCCGGCCTCTGGGATTGTGTCTGCATCCACAGCAGCCCTGGCGCCGTGTTCCCTGTTTAGAGACTCACTTTTGCTGCTAAGAAATAGTTCTTTTCCTGCTCCCTGTAAAAATCTTCTGAATGGTCACCATTTCTCCATTCTTGTTTCCTTTCAATCAGTCTCCAATTCTTGCCAAAGAGAACATTCTAAACCAGGTCTGTTCATTACTTTCTTAGTTAAAATTCTTCAAAGTCTTCCCCTTGCTAAGAGATGAGGTTAAACTTTTTAGGATGGCATCCAAGACCCTACCTAGTTTGATCCTTTCATGATTTATTTCTTGATGCATCTTCTGCATTCTCCCCTCAATCCCCCACCAGTACACACAACACCCACTAGACTCCCTACCTCACCTACCCACTTTACAAATGCTGCATTACAAGTAATTGTCTAAATGGACCATGCTTCATTAACCTCTGTACTGTCTTTTTCATCATCATCTTGTAGTTTCATTATTTTTTCTATTCCTTCTTTTATTTCCTTGATAATTTAAATCATAATTACTTTATAGTCTTACTGAGATCCATCATATCTAGTTTTTATGATGTGAATTCTCCATTTGTAATATTTACTGTCTCCTTCTCATGGTGGATTGTTTTCTAGTGTGCCTGTGTGTATGTGGGGGGTGGGGGGTGGTGGCTGGTATTTTTATTTGCTTATATTATTGTGAGATCATCTTCAACAGGGGTTGATTCCCCCCCCATGGGAGAAGTGTCCTAGGTAGTGGAAGTATCAATTTTGTAAGTTTCTGAGTAGCTTCATGTGTCCTAGACCAGCTCTATGTTAATAGCTTAGCCTGAGATTTTTATACCATGGGGATAATATAAGTTGGACCCTTACGTGCATGTGTACGTTGGGTTTTGGTTTTTAATTTTTTCCCCATCCTGAGTGAGTCCCAGGCAGATGGCAAGCTTCCCTGCTACTCCTGTAGGCTGGTAGGTGGGGTATTTCTAGCTCCTTTTTCATAGATGGACCTGGCTAAGTGCCGGGGTCTGAGTTCTAGTTCTCCACGTCACATGGGCAAGTGGTTGTATCCTCTTCCTGCCTGGACATTAAAACTCATCCCTATTGCTAAGGAGGGCTGGCAACCCCTTGGGAGGCTGCTGTGTCAGTTCTATGTACTACTCTGTTTTTAATTTTCCTTTTCATTTCTTGAAACTATGGGTTTATTTCCTTTTCCTTTTTTCAAGTGTGGCTATTTTTTCTTATGCTATTTTATCTAGCACATGGGAGAGTTTGTGTCAGTTTTGTCTGAAGGGCCTCTGTGTTCCTGCTATGGTTGTACTCATGTTTCCCTTTACATACAACACTCTGTCCTTAAACCCACCCAGACCCCAGGGGAACCTTGCTCATCTTTCAACACTCAGCGCAAGCATCCCCTTTTCGATTGAGATTGTCCTAGCCTTTCTCCAGATTAGAATTTGTCTCTCTCTCACTGGTACATCCACTGTACATGGTTCATTCTTCAACTGCAAGATCTGTGACATTGATGTGCTTACATTGTGTACATGACTCTTTCTTCTTTCTTGAAAATTATATTTATTTTTGTGTCCTCAGGGTTGCATACTTTACAGGGTCAGTAACAGGTGCTGCTTAATACATGTCAAATAAAGAATATGAATGCATAAAATGGATGAAAAAATAGAATTTAATGGTTCTCTGCCTTTATGCCAGGTTTCCGTAGGAGGCTGGAATCTATAGAGACATTAAGAAAGTCAAATTTAAACAAATTATCTTATCCCGATAAGAAGTGCAGTGTGAGATATGTATTAAAAATAACAGCAGCAATCACATGTAGTGCCCACCATGTGCCAGACACATTAAATTAGCATATTTAATTTTCACAACAATCTTTTCAGGTAGATACTATGAATCTGCCTTTTACAAATGAGGAAAGTGAGTTGCTGAAAGGTTAAATAACAACCAAGCTCATAAATGGCAGAGCTAGTATTTGAGCCCAAGTAGTCTGGCTCCAGAATCTGTGCTTATAACCCTAGTATTAGAAAGCCTCTCAGTACTAATGGAGGAGATGGATAGAAGTTTCTGAGTCTATAATTATTTAAAAAGGCAATTATTTATAAGTCCAAAGTAAATAGTTATTTTTTAATGACTACTCAGTCTCTTCTAAAACCCTGCCATATGAGATGATAATGACCTCGCCAGTAAACATTTCTATATTTAACTGATAGAGCTAAAAATCCTTCCAGAATGAATCTACATCTCGGATGTTACTGTTTAAATACCTGCCTTTTTTTCTTGTTTTCCTTCTTTATTCATAGTAAAAGAAAGAACAGATATAACAACCTCCTCCTTGTGCTTGTGGAAACATAAGTTGAGACTTGTTTAGAAATTATTTAGTAGTACATTCTTTCTCTGGAATCCAGAAAGCACTTATCAATATTTTGGATATACTGATACAGTATTACTGTGGCCCTTACTCATTCATTCTTCTTATCACAGACCCAGAAGCAAAAACCAAGATATACTGAAGCAAAGCAATGAGCTCCGTCTTCCAGCCATTCTGATTCTCATACTGCCTTCGGGTGGTTGCCACAAGCTAATGCGTGTGGGTGCAGATGCCTAGTGATTCCTATATGACTAATATGATCTCATCTCTTATCTATATACTTTGAATGGAATTTTGTGGAGGAGTGTTAACCTCCTCTGAGTTGAAGGGTGGGCGAAAAAATCTCAAACCACAAAATTCATTGACTATAAGTAAAATGGGAAAAAATTTTTAGAGCAGCAGGAGTTTCTTCCGTAGGATTATTAAAGAATATGCTAAAGAAAGATAACCAACTTGAGCGGTTACTAAATATACTAAGCATGCATGGGACTGAGATATGTGGGGTTATGTGCAGCTGAACAAACAAAATGACTATTTCTGTAAGGACCCTGAGTGTGTGGCGCTTTGGGTTTGATGACGCACCTTACTATTTCAGGAGTGCTGGAGAATTATCCTATCTAAAGTCCAGAATAGATTTTCCTCTTCAAGAGAAAATTATTTTTAAACGTTTGAATGAACTTTGGGTTAAATGTATCTATCAGAAAAATTATTTAACCATTTAAAATGCCGCTAAGATGACACAGCTTAAGAGCCATGCTGAGATCAGAAGAAAATTTCTGAAAATGGATGGTTATTGAGATGAGATTACTTGTGAGGGACAATGTTGATTATTCAGGTGAAAAAGATTTTCTCTTTTTCTGTTTAGACCTAAACTATTATATTTAGATTAATGTTCACATACACGGTAGAATTTATTACAAATATTATAGTTTAAAGGGTTGGCATATAATTAATGATTAGCAACCTTGCCTAAGGTGTCCCTGCCATGTGTAGAATTTTAGTAAGATTTTTAAAGTGCTGAAATTATACTGAAAGACAATATCTGATAAGGGGTTCAGGTGGTTTGAGTTCAGGCTTGATCCAGTATCAGGCAACAGATTTACCATTTTAGAAATTAATCTCCCTTGTAAAAGATATCTGAGTTGTTTATGAGTTACTGGCACTTTCTTACAAAGCTCCAGTTGTTGCTTTTCTCAGAGAACTGGGAAGTCCCTTTTGATTTTAGTTGTGTTCTGTTCACAGCTTTCCACCCCCAAAGACCGGATGACCTTTTTCTATGGGAGAAAAACTGGAGAAGAAATGGTGACAGACATAGGGATTTTGACAAAAGACTTTTCTCACCCCCGTGTTCACCATGCCTGAAAACCCAGTAGTAATAATTCTTTAGTTTAAGAGTTGGGTATCTGCCTTGACTTTGGAAGAATATATTTTTAAGGTCAGATGATATGTGGGGGGATAACACAGTATCAGTATAGCTGACCTGAGTTGACCAAAGAGCCAAAGCTGGAGAAACAAAAACAGCAGCTAAAAAAAAAAAAAAAAAAAAAAAAGCTAATGCTATGGAGAAAAGTAGTAGGGAACACAGAGGAAAAGCAGAGAGGGCACTAATGGGGTCAAATCTGGAGAAGATTGAACCTAACACGGCAGATCATAATTGTAACATACTTGCTTCTTTTATACCTTGAAGTTTTTCGGTTCTAAATGAAATCTTGATGGTTAAAAATATTTTTCAATGACCATTTTAAGAAAATGCAATCATACCTATTTTTTGGTATATGGTTATAAAAGGGAACAACAGTGAAGAAATACTGTTAATACTGTGGCATAGAAAATAATCTATAACTAATTTTTTAAAGTAAAAAATTTGTCAACATTATTTGAATTTAACAGATAGAGAAAATAAACAGGTAAAACTGAAGAAATAACTGAATTTTAGACTAAGGATTTTCAATCCCAAAGATATTATTTTTTGTAAAAAATTCTCTTTAAAGGAAAATGTATAAACCAACTTTTAAAATGGATTTTATGTGTTTTAAAAAACAATATGCTTCAATTTTAGATAGTAGTTTTTGAACAACCACTTTGAAGGTGGGGGTTTTATCATATATTTCTTTTCCCTCCCCTCTGTTTTAGGGCTAGAAAACTACAACCTGCTGCCAAGTGTGGCTTGCCACCTGTTTTTGTAAATAAAGTGTGTAAATAAAGTTTTATTATAACTTGCCCATTTGCCCATGTCTTGTATATTTGCCCATTTGCTTATGTATTGTCTATTCTTGCTTTCGAAATGCAATAGTAAACTGAGTCGTTTTGATAGAGACAATAGGGCCCTGTTTTTGTTAATAAAGTTCGAGTGTAACATGCCGATGTCCCTTTGTCAATGTATGGTCTGTTCTTGCTTTTCAGCTACAGCTGTGAAATTAAATAGCCTTGACAGAGACCATATGGCTCACAAATCCTAAAATATTCACTATCTGTTTTTTTCAGAAAAAGTGTGTGATCTTTGTTATATTGTTACTTTTTATATTATCAAGATTTATAACACTTCTGTAACTGTAATTCCCACATTTTTTGATATTATTACATTTAAATGCTCACCGTTAGACCTCTTTACCATAACTTCTCCAATTATGAGTCCTTTATTTTGATTCTTTTCTGGATTTCATCAAGTAGTTTCTTCAATAAAGGTTTATAAGGCAGAATTTTCTTTATTTATATTCAATAATTTATGTCTTTACAACCTTTCTTTAAAACATCTTGGGTGGGTTTGCTGGAAGAGGGGTCAAGATGATGGAGTAGTCGGTTCCTGGTGTCGCTCTCTCCCACAGAGCGACCAATTTGCAGCTTTTGAGGAGCAGCAACAGAGCACCTGAAATCTA
Organism: Cynocephalus volans; assembly: GCF_027409185.1. Lineage (NCBI taxonomy): Eukaryota > Metazoa > Chordata > Mammalia > Dermoptera > Cynocephalidae > Cynocephalus > Cynocephalus volans. The sequence continues at coordinate 176,217,235 of NC_084460.1, forward strand.
GAACGGACAGGAGCTGTCCACCGCAGGACCCCAGTTCTGGTTGCTCCCCATTTCGTAGAGAGAGAGACTTTAGAGCTTTGGGGCCCACACTCCCTGAGCCTGCTGGCCAGAGAAGGCAGGCGAGGCCAGGGTGGGACTTCCGCGCAGGCCATCCTGTCTCCGTGAGCAACCTGAGAGGCACGGGTTCCCAAGCCCCGAGCCAGAAGAGTTGGTGAAAGATGATGGGGGTGGGAACTTCGGCCCAGGCCGTCCTGTCTCCGTGAGCGACCTGAGAGGGTCCGGATTCCCAAGCCCCAAGCCAGACGAGCTGGTGTACGCAGGTGGGGCGGGTCTTCCCGCACAGGCCTTCTGTCTCCGTGAGTGACCTGAGAGGCACAGGCTTCCAAGCCCTGTGCCTGACAAGCACGTGAAGGCAGTTGGGGCGGGACTTCAGGTCCAGGCTAGTTTCTGCTCTCCAGAAGCAGCAGACCCTTCAGGATCCAAGCCAGACATCAGGATGAAATAAGTGAACTGTGATACCCCTGGCCACAATGACAAAACACCAAAGGAAAGGAATCAGAAATATGAAAGCTCAAGAAAGTACTTTGCCACCAAAGGAAATCAATAACTTACAAGTGCTAGATCCTACAGAACAGGAAGTCTTTGAAATGATAGACAAGGAATTTAGAGTAACTATTCTAAGGAAAATAAATGAGATACAAGAAAACTCAGTGAAACAACACAATGAAATGAGAAAAAACGTACAGGATCTGGAAAAAGAAATCTACAAAGAAATCAATGCCTTGAAAAACAATGTAGCTGAGCTTGTGGAGCTGAAGGATTCATTCAACCAAATAAAAAACACAGCAGAGAGTTCAATCAGCAGACTTGAACAAGAAGAGAGAATTTCTTACGTCAAAGACAGGCTGTTTGAATTATCACAGGCAAATCAGAAAAAAGAAAAAAGAATCAAAAAAATTGAAGAAAATTTAAGAGAGACAACTGACAACCTTAAGTGCTCAAATATCTGAATCATGCGTATTCCAGGAGGGGAGGAAAAAGGAAATGGCATTGAAAACATACCCAATGAGATAATAGCAGAAAACTTCCCAGGTATAGGGAAAGTCACAGATCCCCAGATTCAGGAAGCCCAAAGATCAGCAAACACATTCAACCAAAAAGGTCCTCTCCAAGACGTGATAATCAAACTGACAAAAATCAAAGGCAAAGAATCTTAAAGGCTGCAAGAGAGAAGTGGCAAGTCACTTATAAGGGATCCCCAATCAGAATAACATCAGACTTTTCATCAGAAACTCTAAAAGCCAGAAAAGAATGGGATGATATATTCAAAACACTACAGGACAAAAATTGCCAGCCAAGAATACTTTATCCAGCAAAGCTATCCTTCCTAAATGAAGGACAAATAGTATATTTCTCAGACAAACAAAAACTGTGGGAGTTCACTACCACAGGACCAGCCCTACAAGAAATGCTCAAGGAAGTACTGGGTTTGATACCGCAAAAACAACCATCACTACCATGAATACACAAGAAAGAACAATACCTACCAGCAAAACAAAAATGCTAACAAAGGAGAGAAAAAATAGTTTATCTATCACCCCAAGAAACCAACAAATACAGAAGACAAACAGAAAATTTGAAAAAAAGGAACAAAAGATACTTAAGACATCTAAACAAAAATCAGTATAATGCTAGGAGTAAATCAACACCTTTCAATAATAACTCTGAATGTAAAGGGATTAAATTCCCCATTCAAAAGACACAGACTGACTGACTGGATTAAAAAGATGGACCCAACAATATGCTGGCTCCAAGAGACTCACTTGACCTGTAAAGACACACATAGACTAAGAGTGAAAGGATGGAAAAAGATATATCATGCAAATAGAAATGAAAAATGAGCTGGAGTAGCTATTCTTATATCAGATAAAATAGACTTTAAAGCAAAAACCATTAAGAGAGATAAAGATGGCCAATATATAATGATAAAAGGATTCATCCATCAAGAAGACACAACAATCATAAATATATATGCACCCAATGTCAGAGTAGCCAGATTTATAAAGCAAACTCTATTAGACCTAAAGAAGGAAATAGACACTAATACCATAATAGCAGGGGACCTGAACACCCCACTGTCAATATTGGACAGATTCTCTAGGCAAAGAATCAGAAGAGAAACAGAAGATCTAAACAACACTTTAGACCAATTGGATTTGGCAGATATCTATAGAACATTCCACCCAACAACCTCAGAATATTCATTCTTCTCATCAGCACATGGAACACTCTCCAGGATAGACCACATGTTAGTTCACAAAGCAAGTCTTAAAAAATTCAAAAAAATTGAAATTATTCCATGTATTTTTTTCTGATCACAATGGATTAAAATTAGAAATCAATAATAAACAAAACTCTGAAAACTAATACAAACTCATGGAAATTAAACAGCATTCTACTTAATGACATGTGGGTCCAAGAAGAAATTAAACAGGGAATCAAAAAATTTCTTGAAACTAATGAAAATAATGACACATCATACCAAAACCTGTGGGCTACTACAAAAGCAGTTTTAAGGGGGAAATTTATTGCATTAAATGCTTACTTCATAAGAATGGAAAGATGGCAAATAAATAACTTAACACTTCACCTTAAAGATCTCGAAAAACAAGAACAATCCAAACCTAAAGTTAGTAGACAGAAAGAAATAATTAAGATCAGAGTAGAACTAAATGAAATAGAAATACAAAAAACAATACAAAAGATCAATGAAACAAAAAGTTTGTTCTTTGAAAAGATTAATAAAATCGACAAACCTTTAGCAAGACTAAGAAAAGGAGAGAAGACCCAAATAACAAAAATTAGAAATGAAAAAGGTGATATTACAACTGATACCTCAGAAATACAAGGAATCATTATAGACTACTATAAACATCTATATGCCAACAAATTTGAAAATCTGGAGGAAATGGATAAATTTCTGGATGCATACAAATTACCAAAACTGAGCCAAGAAGATATAGAAAATCTGAGCAGACCAATAACAATAAAAGAGATTGAAGCTATTATCAAAAGGCTCCCAACAAAGTAAAGCCCAGGACCAGATAGGTTCACTGCAGAATTCTACCAAATCTTCAAAGAGGAACTGATACCAGTTCTCTACAAACTGTTCCAAAAGATTGAAACAGAGGCCATTCTTCCAAACTCATTCTGTGAGGCAAATATCACCCTGACACCAAATCCAGACAAAGATGTATCAAAAATAGAAAACTACAGGCCAATATCCTTGATGAATATAGATGCAAAAATCCTCAAAAAATACTAGCTAACAGAATACAGCAACACATATACAAAATTATGCACCATGATCAAGTGGGATTCATCCCAGGGATACAAGGTTGGTTCAACATATGCAACTCAATAAATGTGATACACCACATTAATAAAAGCAAAGACAAAAACCACATGATCATCTCTATTGATGCTGAAAAAGCATTTGACAAAATTCAACATGCTTTCATGATAAAGACTCTCTACAAGTTAGGCATAGATGGAAAGTATCTCAACATAATTAAAGCCATATATGATAAGCCCACTGCCAATATCATCTGGAATGGGGAAAGCTGAAAGCTTTTCTGTTAAAAACAGGAACTAGACAAGGATGCCCACTCTCACCACTCCTGTTCAACAGAGTGTTGGAAGTACTAGCCAGAGCAATCAAAGAAGAGAAGGAAATAAAGGGCATCTAGATTGGAAAAGATGAAGTCAAGCTGTCCCTTTTTGCAGATGATATGATCCTATATATTGAATAGATTAAAGCTTCTATAAAAAAAACTCCTAGAGTTGATAAGTGATTTCAGCAAAGTTGCAGGATACAAAATCAACACACAAAAATCAGTAGCATTTCTATAGTCCACCAGTGAACATGCAGAAAAAGAAATCAAGAAAGCTAATCCATTTACAGTAGCCACCAAAAAATAAAATATTTAGGAATAAAGCTGACCAAGGATGTGAAAAATCTCTACAAAGAGAACTACAAACCACTGTTGAGAGAAATTAAAGAGGACACAAGAAAATGGAAAGATATCCCATGCCCTTAGATTGGAAAAATTAACATTGTGAAAATGTCCACATTACCCAAACTGATCTACAAATTCAATGCTATCCCCATCAAAATTCCAATGACATTTTTCTCTGAGATGGAAAAAGCTATCCAGAAATTTTTTGGAACAACAAAAGACCATGCATAGCCAAAGCAATCCTGAGCAAAAAAAATAAAGCTGGTGTCATAACACTACCTGACTTTAAACTATATTACAAAGCTATAATAATCAAAACAGCATGGTACTGGCATAAAACAGACAGATGGATCAATGGAACAGAATAGAGAACCCAGAAATTATCCCATATGCCTACAGCCATCTGATCTTTGACAAAGGGAGCAAGTCTACATACTGGGGAAGAGACTGCCTTTTCAACAAATGGTGCTGGGAAAACTGGATAATCATATATAAGAGAATGAAACTAGACCTGTATCTTTCACTGTATACCAAAATCAACTCAAAATGGATTAAAGAATTAAATATATGCCCTGAAACAATAAAACTCCTTAAAGAAAACCAAGGGGAAACACTCCAGGAAATAGGAGTGGGTACAGAATTCATGAATAGGACCCCCAAAGCACAGGCAACTAAAGGTAAAATAAACAAATGGGATTATATCAAACTAAAAAGCTTCTGCACAGCAAAAGATACAATCAACAGAGTGAGAAGACAACCAACAGAGTGGGAGAAGATATTTGCTAAATATACATCTGACAAAGGATTAATATCCAGAATATACAAGAAACTCAAACAACTTTACAACAACAAAAAAGCCAAATAACCCAATTAAAAAATGGACAAAGGAGCTGAACAGACATTTTCTCAAAGGAAGATATATGAATGCCAACAGACACATTAGAAAGTACTCAATATCACTTAGCATCTGGATATGCAAATCTAAACCACTCTGAGATACCATCTCACTCCAGTTAGGATAGCTAACATCCAAAAGACTGAGAACAATAAGTGCTGGAGAGGTTGCAGAGAAAAAGGAACTCTCATCCACTGTTGGTGGGGCTGCAAAATGGTTCAGCCTTTATGGAAAGTGATATGGAGGTTCCTTGAACAATTACAGATAGATCTACCATATGACCCAGCCATCCCACTGCTGGGAATATACCCAGAAGAATGGAAATCATCATGCTGAAGGGATACTTGTACTCCAATGTTTATTGAAGCTCTATATACAATAGCCAAGAACTGGAACCAGCTGAAATGTCCATCATCTGATGAGTGGGTAAGGAAACTGTGGTACATCTACACAATGGAATACTACCCTGCTATAAAAAAAGAAAATACTACCATTTGCAACAACTTGGATGGACTTGGAGAAAATTCTATTAAGTGAAACAAGTCAGGTACAGAAAGAGAAATACCACATGTTATCACTTATTTGTGGGAGCTAAAAATTAATAAATAAATAAACACACAAACAAATAAAGGGTGGGGGGAAGAAGACAGAATAACCACAAAAATTCCTTGAACTATTTAAGCCAAGTGCACAGATACAATGTGGCGGGGAGAGGAACAGGTAAAGGGGCATGAAAATCAAGTACAATGTATTTTGAGAAGTAAAATTAAACTAAATTAAATTAAAAAAATAAAATAAAACATCTTGGGTGGTTGTTATATTCCTCCTTAAGGACTATGTAGACCACTGTCATCTAATAGAATTAAATGTGAGCCACATATGTAATTTAAAATTTTCTAGTGGCCACATTAAAAATAATGTGTAGTAACTGGTAAAATTAATTTTATTTTTATATTTCACTCAACCCAGTATATCAAAATATTTCAGCATGTTATCAACATAAAATATTATTAATGAGAGTTTTACTTTCCTATTTGCATAATGTCTTTAAAATCTATGATGTATTTTCACTTACACCAAATCTCAGTGTGAACTAGCCACATTTCAAGTGCTCGAAAGCCTCATGTTGCTAGTGGCTGTCATTGAACATCACAATGCAGATAATTCTCATTTACATTTGGGCATTGAGTGTTTTTATGCAGAAAGTCTGAGGTCTGTCTGATTATTTTTTCTCCCTGTAGATGATTAGATTCTTGGTGGCTGAATGATTATTTCTCTGTTCTTGAAATTCAATAACTTAACAAGGACATATATCAAAGAAAAGTGTTTTATATGTAATTTTCATGTGCATTCATTGTGCTGACTTAGTTCTCATTTCAGGGACATTATTTTGTAATAAATCTTTGCAATACATCTCTTATTCCACTTGTTGAATTATTTTTTCTTTTAGAATACCAATTATACATTTTTTGGTTGCCTATTTTTTTCTTCCGAACGTAGTAGCTTCACTATGATTTTTTAAGCACCTGTGTTCATTTGTATTACTCTGATTATCACAATCTTTTTCTAAATGTAAGTAAATTGATTTTGTTTCTTGCTCTTTCAATCTTGTTTTTAACTTCCTTATTTTTAACAACATTGTTTTGATTCTCATTTAGTTTTCTAAGAATAGGGCTTTTTTTCCTTTTTTATACTATCGTGTTCTTTATATTCTAATCTTTTTGCTCTTGTTTTGTCAAGTTCAAGTGGTTGTTGATAACAAGCTCTTCTGAAAATTTCCCTTGTTTCTCGTTTGCTTTTTTTCCTCCCTCTAGTTTAAGTTCTTTATTATATACATGTTATATTTTCTTCCTTCTTTTTCTATTTGTCCACAGTTTTTTTCATTGTTGTCATGCCATTTTTTTTTTTTTTTTTATCTCATGCACTCTTACTGTGGGCCACAGTTCTTTGATCCTCTAGCCTGCAGATTCTTTGCTTTCTTTAAGATGCTGATATCATTGGATTTTAGGTGATCTTTTCTGAGAGCAAAGGGAGGTACTGGAATCCACGTCCTCCTACCTGAAGCTTTGATCTTTTGCACTGTTTGCTGATTTGATAGTGGAACAAGTGAAAGTAACATAAGCAGAATCTGCATAGTAATTCTCACCAATGCTTACATCTGGCCCAGACTTTGCATCTCGCCTAGTGTCAGTTTGTTACCCCACCCATCACAACCAGGAGCTAGCTTGCCAGTGTTTTGTGTTTTTTTCCCCCACTGTTCTGTAGCCTGAGGGCATGGGGTGTGTGTGTGTGTGTGTGGAGGGGTTTGGGGAGGGTAGGGATGGGGGGTCTGGGCTCTGCTTTCACTTTTGAGGCTCTCTTTAATGTAAGGCATCTGGATTCTTTCCACCTGGTTGGAGTATATTCTGTATTTAGATCTTTCACATTGGTCTTCAATTCACAAGCATTTTAGGGACTTTATTTCCTTCACAGAGAAGCAGCCACGGTATTTGCATCTCCTGCTTTACTTTATTGCTGATTTTTTAACCCTTTCCAGTCATCAGAGGGAAAAGATGAGAATATATACTATCATTGCTTTTCAGGTGTATGTGTGGGAGGGCATATTAATGAGAATTCTCACGATTTTGTTGACAAACCAATGTGGCTTCTTGGAGAGCAGGAGTGAAATTAGGAGCTGTTCCATGCTCTTTTGCTGTGCTACACAATCTTCCTCCTCTTTTATTTCTGTTCACTAAAGTTAATGACCCTCAGTTGTGTCTCTTACTTTCTTTGGAATCTTTTGGTAAATGTTTCCTTTTGAAGTTTTAAAAATAGTTAACATTATTTTGTTAGATATTAGACTAAGGGTTTTATAAGGCAGCTTCGTTCCTCTACCTTAAACAGTAATCACTTTTTCTCAAGTAGTGTGTGTGTGTGTGTGTGTGTGTGTGTGTGTGTGTGTGTGTGTGTGTGTGTGTGTGTGAGCTTTGGAAGAAGACTTGTTAGATAGTTTTCAATTCTGATACTATTCTCTTTCCTCCAAAAGTCAGGGAGACAGTCTCTCTTTTTGTACTGAACATTTATATCCCCCCCCAAATTCATAAGTTGAAATCCTAACCCCCAAGGTGACGGTATTAGGAGGTGAAGCCTTTGGCAGGTAATTAAATCATGAGGGTGGAGGCTTTGGATTATAAAAGGGACCCCAGAGAGCTCTCTCACCCTCTTTGAGGATACAAAGAGAAGATGGGAGTGTGCAACCAAGAAGAGGTCCCTCACCAGAACCTATCCTTGCTGGCTCCCTGAGCTTGGACTTCTAGCCTCTAGAATTGTGAGAAATAAATTTTTGTTAGTTTATAAGCCACCCAGTCTATGACACTTTGTTATAGCTACCCAAACTAGCTAAGACAGTCTTTAAGACCTTACTGTCAGAACGTAGTGAGGGAAGGAGAGAAGACAATTCTCCTGGCCTGCATTGGAGGAGAGGGGGAATTTCTAAAGTTCAAGCAATGGTACATTTCTGTGCAGTCACTGGAGCTATAGACAAATGATGTTCTACGCTCTATTTTAAGAATTTGAACTTAGGGCTATTTTTGAATGAAGACTCAAAAAGCTCCGAAATTTGTAAATCAGGGCAGGATTGACCACCGTGAGTTAGCATGGCATACTGAAGTGAATCAAAGGGTAACACAGAAATAAAACAAAAAAGAAGAAAAACACCTGGGGTAGACCCAACAGACATTTAGGAATAAGATTTTGGTAATGAGTCTTTAGAATGGGGCTTTTGCAACCCATCCTAAAGAACGGGGCTCAATTAAAGCCAAGTATCATGGGAACTTTCATCTTTAGTCACATTTTTAAAAATTAAAATACATGCACTTACCACCATCTTGTACTTTATGCCTGAGGAAGTCTGAAAACTCAATGCAGAAACCATCCTCATAAACACTTTTGCCTGTTATTTCATTACATCCTATAAAGTAGGTTTAAAACTCCGATTTTACAGATAAGGAAAAAGAAATGAGTTATCCTTGAGTATGTATTTTTATTTTACCATTAAAAACATTGATATTAACATATAGTAAAATGGGCTTCCATTTTCTGGTGTACAATTCTACAGGTTTTAACACAGGTATAGAATCATGTAACCACCACCACAATAAGAATACAGAACAGTTCTCTTACCCCTCAACTTCTTTGTGTTATTCCTTTGTAATCACACCTTCCACCCCCACTCCCAACCCCCAACCCTCCATGGAGACAAATCTCCATGGTCTTCTTGTAGCCTTCGACTTTATCTTTGATCACCAAAGGTAATTCAAGAAATTCCTCAGTACGACGATCTGTTCTTTGTGATTGTAGTTTTATTTTTTTGATCAATGGAATATGGTATGTAATCATTTTTTTCTCACTGCCTCTTTGATCAGGTCTTTTCAAAATGACTGTCTAGAATGATTTGGCATTTTTTATTTGTAGAAATTTTTTATAATAGAAAGAAGTTTAATCTTCTATCCCATGAGCATCCATCCAGCTGCCTTTCAATGGGTAAGCTGAAATTATTTGACTTTTATGAAACAAACAAACTTATGAGTTTATTCAGCAGGCTTCTTTTCTTCTGTGGTAGGTTTCTTCTCTCATGGCTTCTTTTCAGCCCTGGTTTCTTGGTAGCTGCAGCCTTTTTCCTCAAAGGCTTCTTCTGCTTCTTAACACCGGCAGTCTTCTTTCCTTTCTTCCCTACCAGAAGCTTCTTGCTTGCAACCCTCTTCTCATCTGATTTGGCCTCCAACTCTGCTGCTGCCTTATCCACCCAGAGTTTGTGATTCCTGGCTTGGCAAAGACAGGTGTTCCTTTGCATGGTCTTTGCATGTGGGTTTAGCTTCAACATGATTGTCAGGTTTTTCAGTGGATTCTTCTTCAGAACACTGTGATGAATCTTCTTGGTGTGGTGCTCGGAGGGCTCTTTGGATCTCTGGGCTTAGATTCTGCTAAGGTCTGTGCATTAGTTTGTTTCTGTTGCTTATAGCAAAATACCTGGAACTGGGTATTTTGTAAGAAAATGAAATTTATTTATTGCTTACAGTTTTGGAGGCTGGGAAGTCTGAAGTTCAGGGAACATATCTGGTGAGGGTCTTCTTTGGTGGTGGCTTTATAGCAATGCAGGGGTCTCGCATGGCAGAAAATGGAGGAGCAGAGA